>NC_141218.1:4787228-5312228 GCF_054856515.1 Filicampus tigris | reverse complement strand
AAAAGCCTACGCCAACGAAGTCCGAGATATCATCGAGCGCGTGCTAACTCAAGGAGGCAAGGTGCTGTACATGTCAAACTTTTCAACTCTGAACAGTATGTGAGGATTGAAAGAGCTTGTCCAATTATCCCGACTTGTCGTCTTTCCTTCAGATCGCCGCTTTTATTGCAGAGTCACTGCAGAGTTGCGGCGGGCAGGTCATCCCACCCGCGGGCTACTTTCAGCAAGTGGCTGAGTACGTGCACGTGGGAAATCTGTCCCAAAAACTGTCCCATTGTCTTTGCACTTGACTGAATCCTACATTGTCACCCACCGTAGGCACGTCCGTAAAGCAGGCGGGCTCTTTATCGTCGACGAAGTCCAGGTGGGCTTCGGCCGGGTCGGAAGTCACTTCTGGGCCTTCCAGCTGCAGGGCGACGACTTTGTGCCCGATATCGTCACCATGGGCAAGCCCATTGGCAACGGGCACCCCATGTCCTGCGTTGTCACCAGCAGGGAGGTGGCCGAGGCCTTCATGTCGTCGGGAATGGAATATTTTAACACAGTAAGACCCACGCGCTGCGCATTCATTCATGACGGCATTGTAATGGTACCGTTTTCCAAAATGCCGCTGACCCAAATTAGCCTCTGATTCTGGAATCACACAGTTACCACCCATGGAAGCAGTAAAAAAAAAATAAATAAAACTGGAAAGCAGACATTTTGGCCATTTTAGGGTCTCTGAACTCCTACTAAGGAATTTGAATAGCCGATTGTTAGCTCTGTTGTGTACAGAATTATAATTTATATTAATCATAACTTTTTTGTGATTGTACACTCACGTGCCACAATATTAGGTACACTTGACTGGTCTATTTTGTTGTGCTTGTGCTTGTAGTTAGCCCCCCCAACCACCACATCACACACAGAATGAACAAAAGATATTTTCTTGATCGTCAGAGTCTAAAAGTTTTATTTTGAAAATCCAGTAAGCCCACAAACTAGCAAATATAAAACTGTCTTTTGAGAGTTTCTTCAGAAAAGTGGCAAACGTCTAAAAATGAAACAGAAGAAGAGCAGACAATTTTCAGCTGAAAAAAGCTGCCTTTAAGAAACAATATTAGCAGTACTACTTAAACTTCAGGTTAATCGCTGCTAGCGATTTTCACGCTTTGCATACAATGTAGCGACAGCCTTGCAAATGAGGCCTTCAAAATGACTGCCAAGAAAAAGCACCTAATATTTTACTTCTATTTCCAAATTCCGACATGCTCTCTTTGGAAGCAGCACAACAGAACTAGGAAATAGGAACGTTTGTGTGTTTGCAGTTCGGAGGTAACCCGGTGTCGTCCGCCATCGGCCTGGCCGTCCTGGACGTCATCGCCAAGGAGGACCTGCAGGGTAAAGCGTTGCGGGTCGGGGGGTACCTGATCTCCCTGCTGGAAAAACAGAAGGAGAAGCACCCACTGATCGGCGACATCAGGTAACACGCGAGTCCTAATCAGTGTGCTGGCGGCGGCGGGGAATAACCGTATGACCTCCCGCAGGGGTCGTGGCCTTTTCGTAGGCGTGGAACTCGTGAGGGATAGGTCCAAGCTCACACCGGCGACGGCAGAGGCCCAAGAAGTCATATATCGGTAAGAGATGTCCACGTTTGATGTGAACGTGCCCCAACCGGAACGGCCTTTGACCCTTTTGCAACCAGGTTGAAGGAAGAGCGCGTGCTGCTGAGCGCCGACGGGCCACACCGCAACGTGCTCAAGTTCAAGCCCCCCATGTGCTTCAGCACCGATGACGCCGACTTCGTGGTGGGCAAAATCGACGCCATTCTCACAGGTGCGACGGGAAGTCCTTACGCTGCCGCTGCGCTTCAAACACATCAAAAATTCTCCAGAACACATAAATACAGAAAGTTTTCCTCAAGTAGCAGACGAATAGAAAAGGTCAAGGAGATATGTTAAGAAATGGTCAAGTCTTAGTGTTGTACTCAAATTTGAAAGTCTGATTTTCTATAGGTGATATCACACAAAAACATTATTTTTTCGACACAAAAACTCTTAGAGGAAGCCAACAGAAACATGTTTTTTTCAATAATATATTCTATGCTGGCCCACTGAAACAAGACAATATGATTAATATGAAATATGAGTTCAGCAGCAAAATCCAACGTTTTTGTCCATCTCAGGGGGCGTCCATTTTGTCGGTTGAATAACGTTTCAACTGTTTTCTGAAGCTGAGCTACGATTGGTCGCTACCTGAGCAACTTCAATGTCATTTTCAGTCAACAGAAGTGACAAAATGGCCTCCCCCAGACATGGACATAAACGGGTGGATTTTGTTGCTTAACTCATATTACACAAACACAATATTAATCAGAATGCTGTGTTTCAACTACAGGGCCTGGTTTAAAGCCATCATCCAATTTTGAAAATTCTTGGTCGGGCGTTGTACTCTCAGCATTTTAACAGATTATTTTCCCTCCCCACACACAGAAATTGAAGCAGGCACAGGTTTGAACACTACCAACGCACTGAATGGTAAGAATCAATGACGCCAATAAAATAAATGTTATATGTAATGGGAACTCCATAGTAGCACAAACATCTTCAACAGTGAATTGGGGGGGAGGATTAGAGATACTACAAACCAGTGTTTTTCAAAGGGTGTGTGCCGCGAGATGTTGTTAGGTGTGCCGTGGGAAATTATCTAATTTGCAGAGCTGGGCAGTCCATCCCTGGGCCGGATGCCCATTTTTGGGGCGGTGGGTGGGGGCTGACAAATTTTTGAAAAGGGCTGGACTAAGCATGATCCGGAAGTGGATTTTAGTCCTGCTCACTAATCGGCCCTCATCCGTGTGACGTGCTCGCGAGGCGGCCAAATTTCATCTCAGCCTACTCGGTGAAAGGCTTCTTTTTAGGCTTCTTTCTACTCCCGCATCGGCGCTAGCGACAACTGCCGCATTGATTCACATGACCGACGCATTGTGCTGTTGGCGACAGGTCTGCAACACATGCCACGCACACATCAGGAATTGTTGCTGCTCTGATTGGTCCATTATGTCACATGTTGCGCTGACATCCAGTTTTCCACACAGAGGTGAGAATGCACCACGCAGCTCGTTGCTGCTGAAAAGCAAACTAGTTTAGCACCGGCGTATGTGTAAAAAGAAGCTACTCACCCACGTTCCCCCTTAGCCTCCACCTTCCAGATCGTTTTCGCAATAAAATTAAATGCATCGTCTAGTCATCTCGGTGTCTTTTTGAAGCGACGCCCCCCGACTTGGAACGTAACTGTTTCAAAACAACTTGTGTCCATGAGTATAGTCAAGCTGCGCGCAGCACTCAAGGATGACGCCGGCACATCAAGGTGGAGTTCATGCACTTCTTCTGTCTCGTCTTCCCTACTTCCGGAAATACGCCGTAGCAAACCTGCTGTGTATAGTGGTTTGCTGGTATGCTTTTATTTTGAAGGCCAGGAAGTGTGAAGGAGGAGAAGTGTGGAAAATAAGTAACTTGTTGACTGCGACTTCTGGCCGTCTGTTGGACCAAAATAATTATACATACAATGCAACAAATCCAACCCCGGGGCTCGCAATGCAAGTAAGCACACGCAGTTGGGTAAGTACTACTGGCGCATTTGAAGCGTGTCCACAGCGGGTTCGAATTGTAAATTAGCCAGCTAATGATCTTTGAAAAGCCTCTGCCGTTAGCATCCCTCCCGCGGTGACGTCAATCACGGATGCTTTTTTTTTGGGGGGGGGGGCGAAACGGGGCGGGGGCCAACAACCTTTATGAATATGGCCGGAGGGTCGCGGCCGGAAGGGTACCCAGGTCAAGGGTGGAGGGTCGCGGACGGACCGGCAAAAAAGGGTCAAGTGCCCAGCTCTGCTAATTTGTGTGCCTGTGCGGTCTAGCACCTGGCAGCGTAATCATGGCTCCACTACATTGTAGTACTCTTCCATACCAGCAGGTAGCTAATTGTCTTTGTTTAGAGACAAGCAAATTAGTGACGCATGTTTATCCAAACAGGCCCATGTTTCACACTCAGTAAGTATCAATATGTAACATTATAAAATACTTTTTACTTTGGGTTTATTCAATTCCTGTTCAAGACGTTATAATATAACGTCATTCTTCAATGTTAAAAAATGCTTATATCAACAATATAACACTTATATTGTTAAACTAAGCTTTTTTTCACAATTTCAGCTGCTGGTGTGCCGCAGGATTTTTTCAATGAATTAAATGTGCCTTGACTCAAAAAAGTTTGAAAAACACTGCTATAAACAACCCTGGCTTCAATATGATATGGTACATCATCACAAGAGCAGTGAGAAAACTTAAAATAGTTAATGCTGGCATCATTTTTTCTTTGTTTGCTTAATTAAGGTGGCGCTGTTTAAACACACATTGCATCATCGTCACAGCAGCTCGGTGCACAGTCAAGAAAGTGTCAAGACATCATGTGACCGAGCAAGCGTGCTGCTGGAAACAAAGGAGGACCACTTGAAAGCCGAAGCTTGCTTGTGTATATATAGCTGTTATTTTTAGGACTTGATCCAGTCAAGGATGCAAAATCTGAACTGCAAGTTAATATGCGCAACGTCCTGGCTTGCTGGTGCTGAATGAGTTAATCTTGACGAGAAATTTAAGGACATCAGGGTAAAGGGACGCTTAAGCAAGGAACACTGGGATGCCCACTCAGCATATTAGGAGGCAAATGCCACCCGACAGCTTTTTTTTTTTGGAAAGATGGGGTCGGAAGAGCAGTAATTAGCATTTTACCATATTTAATTCACAGATTTGAAGGTATGACTCGTGCAATATTTTCCTCTTAAAATGTATTTGTGAGTGATTTTCATGCTTCTTTCTCACCATCGATGAAGTGAATGAAAGCTTTATAGGCATTAAATGCAGCATTAAGCAAAGGTGCGTTGTTCTAGTGAGCTATTTAGTTCTGGATTTTTCCTCAATCAACTTCCACCAACTTCTCAAAACACCTTTATTTCAGGACTTTGTAACAAAAAATTAAAAAAAAAAAAAATCCCAGTTCATGCTTCATTTACATTGCTGGTAGTTGATCGCACTTAATTTCTACAGCAAAATCAGTGCTTTCAGTCCAGATGAATGGTCACCCACAGTTGAATTTATCCCATGAGGTATCCCCTAGTGAGAGAGAGAAAAAAAAAAATAACAAATAAAAAAATAAGGAGTGAGCCAAACAGGACTGGAATGGCTGCAAACAGTCAAAGTTGTCAGAGACTTACGGCAACTTCATGCGCATGAAAACTCGGGCCATGAAGAAGCTGAGGATGACGCTGACGAAGCCGATGAAGAGCAGCAGGAAGCGGTTGAGCTTGGGGATGTTGGGCGCATTGGAGCGGTCCAAGATGATGAAGCCCAGGCCTCCCATGGTGAACAGGAAGCTGGACGCCAGGCCCTCCATGATGTACTGGCCGTTCACCCTGCAAAAGGCACAAAACGCGCTGGCATCATTTGCGTCATCGTCCCAACGTGGGCCATGCGCTCACCTGTACGCCAGAAATGCCACCGGCCGCTGGTGTCCGTGCTCATCCGTCATCGAGCCCACGCTTGGCGGCTCCACGATCACGTCATAGATGATCCCTGGCAGGAAAAAAAAACAATAAAAATAGCCACTAAAAATAGGTCACCATCAACAAGCTTTTTACACCAGTAGTCCCTCAAAAAAAAAAAAAAAACCTTACATCTTCATTTATCATTACAACCAATATTAAAACACAGTGGTTCAGTAGGTAAAAATCCATCCATCATCCAAACCGTTTATCCTCACGAGGCTCGTGGCCCAGTAGATGAACATATACAGTAAATTATGCTGGGCTATATCGTCGTTCAAGCTTTACGGTCCAGCTATAGATGCATTCCACAAACTACCCATATTGTGTCATTTTGACAATTTCACACTGTTTTGATGTCTCCCTGGTTGTATGTGTTGTTTATGATTTATGCTTTACGACTATGTTTAACTTGATGCCTTCTTGGCCAGGTCACCATTGTAAAATCGGTTTTGTCTGACCTGGTCTTTTAAATAAAGTTTTAAAAATAAATCTTTTAAATAGAAAAAAGACCAAAATCACAACATGGATGGAAATTACGCCATTTTTCTTATTTTTTTTTTGTATATTATACAAATACAGCCATTTTTCAATATTTATTGCAGCTCGACCACGCGCTGACGTCATAATTGTGCGACCGTTTTGGCGTCAATAACGACAAGCCCAAATAGTATGCAAACTCTTTTCCATTAAGCTGAGTTAACTATCGATTAAATTCAATCTATAAAAATGTCGACAAGCCAGTGAAACGAGTGAAGGCTTGCCTACACATTTTCAGCGGCTTCCTCTTAACGTTTAATTGCTCCAATTGTCGGCTAACGCTAGCTCGGCTAGCCTGGTTCCTTTTAACGTTTTAAGGCAAAATCAACACGCTCGACGGCACTTGCGGTGGCTTCATCTAATCTTTGAACGTGAATAGTATGCTGCAACGTGTCGTGTCGCCTGTCGGTGGAGTGAGCGACTCACCTCCGGTGATGAGAAAGTAGGAAAGGATGACGAGCGCATAGACGCTCATGGCCGACGGCATATGCAACCAAGAGGGCTTCTTCAGCTTCACGTTGGGGCATTCGAGCACACTGAACGGGATGCTGTACAAAGTCTCCATCACGTCGCCACAGGGCCAAGACGAAGTTTGATGTTCCGCTTGCTGCTGTTGCTGCCTGACGTCTCGGAAGCATTTGGTGACGTGTCCCGGAAGTCAAGTGAGTGACGTTTCTTTCGGTTCTTTTGCGAAGAAAAAAAAAGTTTTATTTGGCGTTTGACTTTATGCATTCATTACCTCTTTAATAGAAATGAGTTTAACCAAATGAGATTGGGTTATCCATCCATCCATTATCTTTACCGCTTATCCTCACAAGGGTCGCGGGCGTGCTGGAGCCAATCCCAGCTGTCTTCGGGCAGTAGGCAGGGGACACCCTTAAATAAAAGTTAAACTATTTATGTATCATCATTGCCACCGAGAAATGCTGTATGCACGCACAAATGTACAAATGTTTAATTCATTATTTATGTATTTATTGATTTGTTACTTGTACTGGGTTGACTCTTATTGGTTATTTAATTATTACTTCACTATTTGTATTGATCGTGTAAGTATCTTTGGACCTGAATTCTTGAAGATGTTGTGGCAGCTGCCTGCACCTGCATTTGCACTTTGTCTCAGAACTCCTGTCGACCCTCTTGAGGACAAGCAGTTCAGATAATGGATGTTTGGATGGATATTATTATTGTACTTTTATTTCATTTTTTATTTCTTACTTGTACTGGTTTGACTATTATTTATTCATTTATTTTTTTGTTTTTTACTTTACTGTTGAGTATGAAGCGTCTTCGGTCCTAAAGAGTTTAACATCGAGATTACTTGCAAATACAGATATAATATAAAAAAAAAAAGTCCAGTTGATCATTTCATCATGTTCAACAGCATGTGCGTTATTCCACCGCGAGGCAGCTCTTACGTCAATTAGGCTTATACCTGATGCGTCTGTAGTTGCAACCCATATTTTGTGGGTTGTTGAAAGAGATGGAGATACTTACGTTCTATATCTTGTTGTAAAAATAAGAAAGCTGTTAAAACTGTGAAATTGTGTTCAATGTGTCTTGGTTTTTATTTAGGGCCCCTGGGATTTTCTATGTTTACTTATTTAATTTTTGTTTGTTTGTTTTTACATTCTATTTTTACTTACTTATTTAAATGTGCTGTCTGTTTTGTTTTATTTGTCTTCTGTGTGAAGTTATGGCACGTGATGTCCAATTTGTTAATTAAAAATTGTTAATAAAGAATTTAAAAAAGAAAGAAAGAAAAGGCATAATACAGGCTACTTGTGTACAAAGTCCAAAACAAAAAGAAAAACACGTTAAACATTTAATGCAACTGGTATTTGGTTGAATGCTTTTATACTCTAATAAAGTGAATATTGAGCAGTGAGGACTGACACAGAGAAGTCGTTTATAAACACAAATACTGCCGTGGAAGCAGAAACTGTAGTAGCAGCAGGTCGATTGGAGTCCTGAGATAAAGTGGGAATGCAGGTGCAGGCGGCTGCCACAGCATCTTAAAGTCTTCAGGTCCAAAGAGACTTACACGATCAATATAAATTGTAAAGTAATAATTAAATCACCAATAACAGACAACCCAGTACAAGTAATAAATAAATACATAAATAAATGAATTAAATACATAAACCAATAGTACAGACTAACATCGAACAAAGTCCACCACAAAAAGGAGAAATTATTTTAAAAATTAGGGTTGGACTTTAGGAAATGACTCCATATATGGTTGGGGCATAAGAGAAAGTGGCGTTGCATTTCCTGGCGGCCATTAGGCAGCTGCCACTAGTTTTATTTATTCATTTTTTGGCTGCGTAGTGGCAGTTGGATAATGGCCGACAGGAAGTGACCTCAGATATGGTCGGGGCATAAGAAAGTGACGTTGCAGCAGCCTTGCCACCAACGCCGCTCTCTATGCCTCTCCATTGAAGAAATAAATAAATAGTAACACAGACAAAAGGCTCAGCCAGACATTTTTTTTAATCTATAAAAAAAAGAAAGAAAAAGATATAGTACAGGCTACATGAGGTACAAAGTCCAAAACAAAAAGAAAAACACATGCCAAACATTTGATGCAAGTGGTATTTGGTTGTATGCTCACTAATAAAGTGTATATTGAGCAGTGAGCACTAACACAGAGAAGTTGTTAATAAACATAAACGATGCGGTGGAATCGGAAACTGTAGCGGCAGAAGCAGGTCAACTGGAGTCCTGAGAGAAAGTGCTAATGCAAGTGCAGGCAATTTATTGGCTTCATTATTTATATGTTATTTATATTTATATATTATTTATGTCTATATTTATTAATACATGTATCACAGCCTTTTATTGTTTTTGTTCTATTTATTGTATTGTTTGTAAAGTGGGGCGGCACGGTGGTCGACTGGTTAGCACGTCCGCCTCACAGTTCAGAGGTCGTGGGTTCGATCCCGGCTCCGGCCTCCCTGTGTGGAGTTTGCATGTTCTCCCCGTGCCTGCGTGGGTTTTCTCCGGGCACTCCGGTTTCCTCCCACATTCCAAAAACATGCATGGTAAGTTGATTGGATACTCTAAATTGCCCCTAGGTGTGATTGTGAGTGCGGATGTTTGTCTCTGTGTGCCCTGCGATTGGCTGGCAACCAGTTCAGGGTGTCCCCCGCCTACTGCCCAAAGACAGCTGGGATAGGCTCCAGCACGCCCCGCGACCCTTGTGAGGAGAAGCGGTACAGATAATGGATGGATGGATGGATGTTTGTAAAGTGCTTTGTTACAGCTCTAGCTGTTATGAAATGCGCTATATAAATAAAATTGTATTGTATTGTATTGTACAGACTAAAAGCGTACAAAGTCCACCACGAAGAGGAGAAAATATTTCATAAATTGACTGCAGCGGGTATTTTGTATTATACCTCTATAAATTTTAATCGTGTATATAGAGCACTAACAAAAATAAGTCGTTTATAAACACATACGAACAAAAAGAAGCCGTTCATAAAAACGTTCGATGCCGTGGATTGGGTAAAAGGTAGCGGCAGCAGGTCGAATGGAGTTGCGACATCTCGCGGCAGAAGGAGGAAATGCAAAGGCAGCTGCCTCGATTGTGGCAGCGGTCGTCGTATAAGCGGAAGTGGCGTAAAGGCAGCTGCCTCGATTGAGGCAGCGGTCGTGGTATTAGCGGAGGTGACGTAAAGGCTGCCTCGACCGCTGCCACTGCCGCAAATCGCGCTGGGTCTTTCTCCCAAAAACTACGCCGACAGCCAAAGCAAACGGCGATCAGACACATGGTAGCCAGAGGGAGCCGCTCTAGCTCCGAGCTAACACAACCCACGGTAACATTCATTTAACACGGGCACTCCAATTGAAAAAACAAGCAAGCAGTGTAAAGTAACTGAGGCAGTCACTTATTATCTTGCTGAAGACATGATTCCCATTAAAACAGGAGAAAACGAGGGGTTTAAAAGACTCTTCAAAGTACTGGATCCGCGTTACGAGCTGTGTTTTTATGTTTACGTTATGTTACCTTTTATGTTTACATTCACTGCACATTTTGATAAAAATTGGCACTATTCAAATTGAAACCTGTTCAGAAAGCTTAGCTGGCTTAAAATGTGATTTTTTTCTTTTAGAGTTTTACATACATTTGAAATGTTTTATATGTTTAACGTGAGGAAAATGGTAAAAAATGTGCAAATTAGTCTAAAAAAACTATGTAAAAAAAAAAGAATCATAATAAAATCATGATCGTGATTTAAAAAAAACTTGTGATATATTTTTGCCATATCGCCCACCACTACTTGAAAATGATTTTAAGGCCCCCTAGTTTGACAACTGCTGTAGTTCATAACACATTTCATTAAAAATTACAAAATATGCAAGGCCAATGTTAAAGTTATTCTGTTGGCAACTGGCAAACAGCAATGAAACAATAAGACATTGGTGGATATTTTATAACAGCGGTTTTCAAGCTTTTTTAGTACCAACCAAAAATGTTTTTCACAAATGCACGTGTATGGGGTTATTATTGTAGTAAAGCCATTTACAAATACGTATTTCAATCCACAAATGTGTAAAAAGAATCCGTATCCCTAAACAGTCACAAATGCGCAGAGAATCTACAAATCCGTAACTGAAGGCACAAATGTACAAATACAGCCAATCAAGAAGCCCAGTGTTTACAGATCACCCACATACACATCTCTGTCCACATTTAACCATGTGTTTGCACATACAAATCAATGTACGCATTAGCAGATTTTTGTCACACATTTGTGACTTCAGTTACACAATTGTGGATTTACAATAGCGTTTGTGACTTCAATTACGAATTTGTAAATTTTCGTTACGCATTTATTACTGTATTTACGGATACGGATTCTTTTTACATTTGTGGATTGAAATACAGTACGCATTTGTAAATGGTTTTGCCACAATAATGTCCCTATACATGTATTGAAAATCAGTACTTAGTGTTGTTCAAGTACCACGAGAGGGAGCCCACGAGGCACACTGTTCTACGACTTTGTCAAGTGGTCAACTTGATAAAATGAGTACAACATATACAATCATTTTGTGTTTTTGTTTTTTTATTGTGGCACTACAAACAGACATTTTACTTGGACTTCTGGCTCTGTGCTTGCGCCTTGAGCACCTTGACGACGATCTTCTGCTCCTCGATCAGAAAAGCGCGCTTGATCCTAAAGAAAGGTGAGATGTTTTTAAAATAAAACAAACATTTTATTTCCCGTCTCTAAGCTGTGCTCCTTTTTACCTGTCACGCACACACTTGGCGCACATGGCGCCTCCGTAAGCCCTGCTGACGTGCTTCTTGGTCTTGGAGAGCCTCATGAGAACCTGAGGTCTCACAGCCCGGATCTGGGAAGATCACGCAAAACAAATAAGAACCTGAAGAAGTCATGCAGCAGCTCTGGCACGCGTCCTTCCACTTACTCCGCGAAGTCTTCCCGGGCAGATGCCACATGCTGATTTGGGGGCTTTGCCCGTCTTCTTGGTGTACAGGTACACGATGCGGTTACCAGGCGTCCGGGACCTGCAAAACACAGCAGGCTGGCGTTACACAGCTGCACAAGCGGCCGAAAACACTCGGGCGCCGCGAGCACCTACAGTCTGGTCTTGTTGGACGCCGTGTTGTAGGACAACCTACGTCGGTAAGTCAGGCGCTGCACCATTTTCCAGCTGCCAAAACAAAACGCTAGCGTTAAAATGGCGAGCGCGTTCGTCAGCGTAACAAATGTCACACGCACAGCCACGGGAACACGCCCTGGAAGGAGTCATTTGAAGCAAAAATGCGCCTTGACACGTTTTCGTCAATAATGACTAGTAGCTTCAGTGAACGCTCAATGATGTGAACCGGCAGCGGCCTCACGATGTATTTCATCGACAATAAAACGTACGGGCCGCCGAACAGAAAAATTATCACACAAACAAGAGGGTGGAGATGCTCTTAATATCACTGTATCGTGAAGTCGATTGTAAACACATATGTGCAGCAGATTAAAACGGATTTGCAATCGGCGGTTTAACAGAGTTTCCGTGGCCGCCATACCTGCTATCGCCGTGACCGGAAGAGGAAGGACGAAGGCGGATGTGGAAGGCATAGCGCCTTCGTGCCAGTTGTTGTTTTGCCCCCTACTGGCGGTGACTATGTACTACATGGCTCTTTTGCAGGCGCTTGTGTAAAAAAATGTGGCGTTCTGATTCAACTTGTGCATGTTGTACATCAGTAAAATGCTTGCTCTTAATTATATGCAGAATGCTTTTACTAATTATCTAACTTTAGCTCAAGAGTCATCATCAAAAAACGAAATAAAATGCTAAATTAAATGATTACTGAATAGATACACCTCACGTATGTATGTGTTTTGTCAGATTGGATGGATATTTCTTTAATGCCAAAAGCATGAGTTTTTTTTCTGGCATTCGCCATGAATCGTTCTCAAATCATTCAAGCCGGTGTATAGGAAGATCTTGCTTTTTTAATCTGTTGCGGTAATTGTTAACGCTTATTTTTACAAAGTAAGGAATACAAAGTACAGATTAAAACAAAAAAAATATTTTTTAACATTTAATGAGGTATGGAAATTATAATGATCACATTTTAATCCAATACTAGTATTTTAAAGAGAAATAGCGTGAGTGCATTTGCATGTTTGTACTTTAGATGGCTTGATGTGGCAGATGGCTCACAGCACACTCTGAAAACAGAAAAGACGAACAGGCATTTGTCAAAGTCATCCGACAGATGGAGATCTTGGCAAGCTTTTCATGTGGAGCATTTCCACAATCAAGTTCAGTGATGACTCTGGCAACACCGATGTCCTTTTGAAGTCAAGGAAACTTGATTGTATCTTGGAAATGAATAGTTTTTGCAACTATACTTACTATACACACTACACCGTGATTCGTTCATAGTCATGGTCTACAATCAGGGCTGTTAAATTCACTTTTATCATGGGAAACGTCATGGTTCAGGTTTACCGCAAAGAGCTTTTATGACTATGAATATCATAAATACTTTATGTAATCATTTAATTGCAAATGCACATGTTTATTACAACAAAATGAATTTGAAATCATAAGCCGTGGCGGGCCGGCTCTTGCCACCGGGCCTTGAGTTTGACTCCTGTTTTGAAGGGAACAATTTGTTAGGGCATGAGGGATTAACCTGCTTTTCATGAGAAGATTCGTATTAAGGCCGCCACTCAGACATAGTCCAAAAAAAATGAGTAACATCTGCAGTTTAATCTTGTCAAATGTAATAAAAAAATTTTTTTAAAAAGACTGCCCCCCAATTGATTAAGCATCGAAGGTAATATGTTTGAGTTTACAACTCACTTTTTATGGGGGGGGTGACTTGTCATTGCTGACCGGTGAAGTGCGTCACCCCAAGCACACTCCATTACGCAATCCTCGCTGACCCTCCTGTGCCCCTCCCCCTCACTTCTCCTTGGGCATTCCATGTAATCCGCTGAGATTTAAACCTGCTGCTGCCGTTTAATAAATCTACTGCGATTAGAATAGAATCACAGCTCACACGTTTGCATTCGCGATGACATTGCAGCGTGAAATATTTTTCAAGCGGAGCCCCGCCCCTTCCGTTCACTTGACAGTGTGCCACCCGAACTCATGGCTGAGTATTTGTACTCTATTACTTGGCTGCTTCCATCCAACTTGCACCTGCAGGACAGTTAGTCTCGGGATTCACCTTATCATCCGCCCTTTGTCTGTTTCTTCTTCCCTCGCAGAAGACCTGCAAAGCTTCCCGAGTGTCCCTCGGCACATCTGGACGCTCTTTTGTCTCCCGCCCACGGAAAGCCATGAAATATTAAGCGGCCATATTCCACTGCCAAAGGTCAGGCTGTGTCAGGCCCGTGTTATTGTGAGCTGAAGCCAGTGGATCAATACGCTCCTTCTTTTTGTCTGGTTTGTCCTATAATCTGCCACAGAAACCGGACGCTCATAGCGTGTTGGAAGGGAAGCTCTGTATTTGGCAGCATATGTGTTTTTGTTTTAAAGAGAAGATAAAAGTGCATAAAGGATCCAAGCTACTACTACTTCAACCCAGTAGACTTTATATAATTATGATAATGGTAAAGACATGCAATTGTTGTGACACTTTTGCAAATTCATACTTTGCTCAGAAATGACACCACCTGTTTTGTTGTCTGCTATTGTGTGAATGCACAATGGCTGCCACATCCTGGCACTTCAGATCACAGAATCCTCTGGTGTATTGCAACAACATGATGAGGCTCCCTCCAGTGGCATTAACGGTAGGACAATTTGAGTGAAAAGACGGATCATATGATGCATTTGTGTTAGTTTTCATGGAAAAAGTGTTTTAAGAAAGAAAATATTTTTTTTCTTCTAGTCATATATATAATTTATTTGTTTATATGTATATATAATTTATTTGTTTATATGTATATATAATTTATTTGTTTATATGTATATATAATTTATTTGTTTATATGTATATATAATTTATTTGTTTATATGTATATATAATTTATTTGTTTATATGTATATATATTTATTTATTTTTTTATATATGTATGTATATATATATATATTAAAAATTTGGAATACATGCACTGTAGTTTTTGTGAAATCCTTCAAGCTAGGATCTCACTTTCAGCTTCTGTCCAATCAGCTCCAGTATTTACAGTAGCCATCAAACCTGCCCGAGGATTATCAATTTATTAATCTCCCCGGCGCATGCAAACAGATTTATCTCTCCACTTTCCTTTTTCCCCACTCTTTAAATACTCGCCAGTATTGGCTATGCGTTCACGCCGCCATTATAAGAGCCTCGCCAATTGATTGGTTTTCCCAGAATCCCACCGGTTGCCTTTTAGTTGTGCTGACTGGGCGTCAAGTGGTATGGCCCCGAGCCTGTGATTTGAGGCTTCCAGCATTTTATCCGTGGGAGAAGAGTCGCATGTGACTGAAACTCATTATTGATAGACCTTTACAATCACGCTAGCGCGCAGAGCTCGCTCAATTGTCCTTCCCCGTTCACTGGAAAAACTCGCTTGCTTATCATCACTCTATCCGCCCCCCGCTGCCCCTGCCCCATTGCTGACAAATCCATACAACTATGTGGAGCACAAAGGCTCGGATTTAGCCGCCGGGCCCGAGCGAGGGGTGGGCCGGGTTGCGCCGTTTCAGAAGGGGGCGCGGCAGGGCCGGCATGGAAATTTCTCTTGTTTTTGTCAAATCAAAACAAGCATGGCCCCCGTCCCATCCCCTCCTTCATGACCCACGCGTGACCAGTCAACACTTTTATGCTGGAAAGGCAGCCAGACCCCGAGCGGCGTAGCTGCCAAGCCATTGTTGGGTGGGGGGGTGTAAAAAGAGCTGACGGCCTGGAGGGATCTGGTTCGATGAGAAAACTATCGACGGACGTCACCGGGAGAGTTGGCGTGAGGACCGTGTGCGCTGATTAGATGGACTTTTCCAAGAGGTCATCTTTTAGTGCATTTTAATGACGAGGCTTGCAATCACTCACATGAGAACGTCCCCTCTCATTGCCGTGCATGTCCACTCAGCAGTCCGTTTAATAGCGTTGAAAAGTTGATGAGACTTGCCAGCGAGGGGCCTCCCATGAGGGGCTCCTGGAGGCCTCGTGCAGACTTTTATTAAAGGAATGACGCTTGGTAAATGCCCACGTCCGTTTCGTTGATGTCCCAAATCACATTTTGAGTGTTTCAATGAAAACTTTCAAGTGTCGATACCGTGAGGCTGCGCTCTTTAGTTTGATCTGCCTGTGCCTTTCCTGTTAGGTAACAGAAGGCCGGTCGGGAGGAGGTGGGGGAAGGTCAATCAATAAGGTCAGTGAATCATGATTTATTATATATGCTGTTGTAAGATGTCACATGTACTTCCGGGCGACAAAACCTAAAGCAGAAATAAACCCAAACATATTTTTTTCAAGAATATGTTCCCAGCAGGCCCACCAGTTGAAACACGGCATTCTGATTAATACTGCGTTTGTGAAATATGAGTTAAGCAGCAAAATTCACCCCTTTTTAGCCATCTCTGGGGGCGGCCATTTTGTCACTTGTGTCGACTGAAAATGACATCACAACTACTCAGGGCACAGGTAAGGACCAATCACGGCTCAGCTTCAGAAAACAGGTTAGCCGTGTTTGGTCGTTACCTGAGCCCTGAGCAGTTGTGATGTCATTTTCAGTCGACAGAAGTGACAAAATGGCCGCCCCCAGAGATGGCTAAAAACGAGTGGATTAACTCTTATTCCACAAACGCAATATTTATCAGAATGCCTTGTTTCAACTTGTGGACTTGCATAGAACACATTCTTAAAAAAAAAAAAAATGTTTGGGTTGACTTCCCCTGTAAGCACTTCAGCGGTCATCGCTCACGTTCTGCCACCCGGAAGTACTTTGGCACCTGCTTATTGTTTCCACACATTCTGAAAAGGTAGCCAGTGGGACTGTATTGTCCCTTGAGGCTTTTCACTGGGGTGGCACCAGTGGAAACACACAAGTGCCTTGGAGTCTATTAATTCACCGTTTGGCCTACTTTAATATTGTGATAATGCAGTGAAAGGACTGAAAAGTGTGCTCAGTATGTTTTTCTGTCTTTACTTCTAAAAACGCTAATAATCATTCAAAATGCCTTTTTTTGCAAAAAAAAAAAAAAACTGGTAGGGGAAGATCCTGGAAAAATCCAAAATATGAAAAAAAGTTTTTCATATTTTTCACCTGCGAATCTGCGGGTGCTGAATTGTGAATATGCTGGGGGCGTCTGTGGTTTTGAATTGTAGTATCACCAATTACAACTAGATGGCAGACATGTCTTAGTTGTGCTTACGCTGGGTCTTATACTGCCCTACAATGTGAGTAGGACTAATAATTTTGCGGATTTGTATGATATGCAAGACATAGTTCTTAAATAATATTATATGTTTGAGTGAGTTGATTTTATTTATTTATTTGGGAAAAGCATACAAAATGAGTTCTTGCACTTCATGTTGGTTTCTTGTTCAGCAGTTTTGTGCCGTCCTTGAATGGCCATTTTTCTCCATGAGTGCCCTTTAGACTGGAAAAAAAAATACAGTATGTGGTTATTTTTTTGTTTGCTTCAAACCCTTTGTTGTTGGGTTCCAACAGTGTTCTTTTATAAATCGTTTATAAATGTAGTGAAAAATATCGAAAAAGAAATATTTTACGAGCATGTATTTTGCACATATGCGCGTATTTGTCCATTATGAAAGTTTTTTTTTTTTTTCCATCAGTAGCACTGAGGATAAAATGTGGCTCCTTCCAGCGTTGAAGTTGCCCATCCCAGATCTATAATGTACATTGCTGCAGTTGGTGGAAGAAACGTGACGATGCTGAATGCCCCTCTTGCGCGTCTCGCGTGTAACCTTGAAATGACCTCTATGCCGGCTTGCCCATCAATCAGCCTCCGGTCTGAAGCACGGCCACCTGTTCGTGCAGGACGCCAGGCCCGAGGAGGGGGAGAGGGGATAATAAGAGTAGCAAAGCTGTCATTGCTCGGTAACCACGGTAACATGCAGCATCACCAAAAGCCCCACGCATACAGCAGCTTGAACCTGGCGGGGGGGCGAGGAGGTGTCCCTGCGCCTTTTTACCTGACTTTATTCATTTCGATCACGTGGTCAGCTCAGCTAAGCGCGTCGCTGGGCTACATTTGCAAAGGTTTTCTTTCTTTCTTTTTTTTACATTTTTAGAAACGATTAATGTGTTTGCTTTCATCCGAGCCGGGATGGATGCTGCTGAGCCGAGACTGTGAAGCGAGAGAGGAGGCGTGCGCATTTTTTTTTCCTCCCCCCCCCCTCCGTCTCCTCCTCCTCCTCCTCCTCCTCCTCTGTCAAAAGCTCCTCCTCTGTCCGTCGCTACAGCCGAGACCGGTGACATTTTTGTGCTCAATGAGAGCAAGAGGGCACCGGACTGTGAATTTGCAACCTGCTGCTGTCCGTTGCCTCCGTCCAAGGTAAGGCGAGACCTCACACGTCTGCAGCCGCGCCGCGCATCATGCGCATCCGCGTGCAGATTACGCGTTGGGTCCTGTTTTTTTTTTTTTTTCTTTTCCTTTTCCCCCCTCTCTCTTTCTTTTCATTGAATACAGCTGAGAGGGCGAATGCATCATTAAAGGGCAGAGTTACCGGCAGTGCAGATGGGCTTTGGCCGTCAAAATGAATGAAGAATAATAATAGCGATCGGCCGTTTTCAGCAGCGTCATCACGGTTCGGATGCCCGTTATCTGACGGCCTTCCCTGTTATTTCTCTTATTGCAGTTTGGCTCGTGCCAAAAATCATCTGCCCCTATCAAGTTTTCCACATTTGTGTGTCGAATATGATCTGCAACGTTTGATTATTTGGATTATTTATTCTTGGGAGTCTACCCGGGCCACAGAATTTGCAAAATGATCACACTTTGTTGTATGCGCTGTCAGAAATGGAGGTACAGTAGGTGTAATGTGTAAAAATGTACCCAATTGTGCCCCGGAGACCGAAAAGGTACATTTTGTTCTCATGCTTTACTTTAAGGGCAGTGGAGACAAGTCACTGTGCCCCAAACAAAATGTACAACTAAGTCCCTTTTCTATAAATACCGGTGTGCTCTTATTGCTGGTGGTGTTATTTTCTATTGTAGAGCTGTATGTGGCCCTAAAACGACAACAATGGTCAAATCACACGCTGTCAATTTCTCATTGTGTCTTGATTCTTTGTTGTTTTTCCAGCAGAGGCTAATATGAAGGCAACATTTGGCAAGCCAGATCCAGGAAAGTACCAGCAGTCCTTTCAACGCATTTGAAGCCCAAACCATGTTTTACCATCTCCGGTAACACCCGTGCCCCCCCCCGCCCGACTTTCCCCTCGTCCTACCGAGCCAGCGGGAGCTAGGCCGCTCCAGAAGCGCCCAGAGATGCGTCCGCCATGCGTCCGTCCGGCCGAGCCGCAGCCCGTCGCGGCGGCTCCCGGCAAGCGGAGGGGTCATCGCTGTTTGCGGAGAAAACTCAGGCCGGTGCGGATCTTGGGCTTGGTGGTGAGCCTGCTGGCCGTAAGTGCCGTCTCCATCTGTGCCTTGACGTGGAACTCTGCCGCTTTGGGTGATCCGGCGGTCCCCCGAGAGAGCCTGCGCCAGCCGGTGCCCCACAGGACTCTGCTCTTCAGCCAGCAGCAGAAGGAGGCCAACGGATCGGCCGGCATGAAATCGACAGCCGGTGGCAACGAAAGCCAAGGGGAGTACCCGCCGGATCTTTTTGACCTCCAGCAGAAGCGCCGGGGTGCGGTGATCCTCCACATGTTCGGCATGATCTACATGTTCATCGCCTTAGCCATCGTGTGCGACGAGTTCTTCGTCCCGGCGCTCACGGTCATCACCGAGAAGCTGACCATCTCGGACGACGTGGCCGGCGCCACCTTCATGGCGGCGGGCGGCTCGGCCCCCGAGCTCTTCACGTCCATCATCGGCGTCTTCATCTCGCACAGCAACGTGGGCATCGGCACCATCGTGGGCTCGGCCGTCTTCAACATCCTCTTCGTCATCGGCATGTGCGCCATCTTCTCCAAGGAGATCCTCAACCTGACCTGGTGGCCGCTCTTCCGCGACGTTTCCTTCTACATCCTGGATCTCATCCTGCTCATCGTCTTCTTCCTCGACAACTTCATCTCCGTGTGGGAAAGTATCACGCTGCTGTCGGGATACGCCGCCTACGTCATCTTCATGAAGTTCAACGGGACCATGGAGGGCTTCGTCAAAAACTGCGCGAACAAGAACCAAGTGGTGGAGGTGGAGGTGCAGCCCAAGGTGAGTGGGCTTCTCCGTCATCTTACCAAAAGCAGCCGACGCCACTTAAAGGATGCGCACATCCATATCATTTAGCTCGCCATTCCTGAGACAAAACACCACCGAGCTACGCTTCAAATCGCGTCGGCTGAGACCACAAAAAAAAAAAAAAAAAAGCTTGTTTCCGGCTCGGAGATGAATAAAAGTTAGCCAAATGTGTCATCCTGGGTTAAGCTCTCCAAATTGTGCCTGGGTAACAAATCCCCGGGAAGTTCTGAGGAGCCATTTACGATGTGTTGGCTTCATTCCTGTGAGTCAACCCAACCGCAAGTGGCGGAGGTGCGGCCAGTTAACGGCAAGCAACGCCGGCAAACGCCTTGTGGGCTCGCTTGGCCGTCGTCCCATCGCTGGCACCGCGCTGCAATCGGACACCGGCGTGCAGATTATCCGCGCGGATTTAGTTTTCCTCCTGACATGAGGTGGAAATGAAATATGGAGAGCATTGTCCCATAAAGCCTTTATTATGGCAGGATTTGTTCTGAGAGTGTTTTTTTTTTTTTTTTTTCTTCTCTCTCTCAAATTTCACAAGGAAGAGGCGTCACTTTTTACTTTTTGTGATGTCGCACAAGGTTACGCTCAATTGGCTTGTTTGACAGGCGAGGGAGGAGGAAAGCGCGCCGGCTCAGCGCCAGACAAACGAGGTGACCTTGAGCTGCAAAGCATTCTGGGTGCCGACGCCGAAGACTCTGCTTGTGCGCTCAAGGAGCAATGGTAGACGCCGGCGATGTTGCGGTGTTTTGCTGTGGGTAATTGCCATTTGTGTTTTGGGTAGTAGTCAGATGAGTCGTCCGGGTTAATTAGGGCAACAAAGGCCCACACGTAATTGGATCGTAATCTTCCAAAGAGCCGCCGTTTTTCATCAAGTCTTGACGCTTTGGGGACGTGCGAATGTGTGTTATTTTGGGTTTTAATTGGCAATTTAGCACGCGAGCGACATGCGCTCCAATTGTGACATAGATAGACGGTTTACCCGCCGCAGTTTGACCAAGAAGAGCCGCCATCTTCTCAGCCGTGACGTTCCCGTGATGCATCAGAACAGAAGTGAGGCTGAAGGCGGGACCAAATGCAATAAAAGGTGTCAAATTGTGGTGACTGTGAAAATTCCATGAATGCATAATCACCTCATCATGTTACGTATACACAATTGCCACTGAATTTCAATGTGACGCTAAATATTCATGACGATAAATTGAATTTGAAATGAGAAATAATGCAAAATAGTGACAGCTAAATATCAATACTATTGTTACATTTGTGTTATGAAAGCATTTGGTGGGATCCAGGGGGGGATCATTTGTAATATCTGTTGTGCCAAAATGAAAAGAACAAATCAGTTTATCAAGAAGCATCGTAGACTCACATTATTTGTGGTGGAGTCCCGCAAGAAATGTCACCTGAACGTTTGATTTAAAAAGGAGCTTCTGGCGTATGCTGTCTTGCATTACCGTACGCAGCCGAAAGGTTCGCAGCTAATAAAAGTGTTCGCTAACTTGTTTACCGTGACCAAATGCGCGAATGCAGTCTATTGCTTACCTTCATTAACAACGTACCAGGGGCAAATTAAACACATTGTCAGCCAGCAGTCTCCAGCGCACGACTGAAACTTAATTTAGACTTTCAAAGGCAAACAATAGACTCTCAAAGCACTCATTGAACTTTGCATCTGCCGGTAGCTCCTCTTGGTTTATTGTTCCTGCAATTTAAACCCCAGAGGCTGTTTTTCAAAAGTCGGGGGAAAGCAGCAAAGTCATGCAGCGGAATTTTATTGCAGCAGTCAGTCAATGCGCTAATCCCAGCGCACAGCATGCGATTTGATTTGAGCAGCACAGATGTTGGAAGGATGTCTTTACCTATTTGTGCATGCCGAACCGCTGCCTAATACCTTTGTTTACTTAATGAGCGCTCGGTCTGCCGGGGTTAATCTCACAAAGGCTTTTTTTTTTTTTTTTTTAACCACAGCGCCGCAAGAAGTGATTATCATAAGACTTGTTGCGGTGTGAAAAAAATCAAATAAAATATGACGACGCGTCCGTCAAGCCGTAGACCGTCTCGGCGCACGGTATCGCAAACTGCCGCGCGTTCCGCTAAGCTTCTTAGCTGCTTGGTGACTCGATGAGACGCGAGACAAGCGCGGGTGCCCACCCAAAGGTCTGATTAAAGTACATCCATAAAAGTCATGGTGATATAGCAGAAGGGTCAGATGAAGTCACCCATTTACTAATGCCGCCTCTGACCTCCGACTCATTTGGATCACTCTTAGATACTTCTCGTCATTAAAATGCATTCGGGTGAATTGAATTACACTTCACTAGGGGGAGCCCGGGAGCGAGCAGTTATTTATTCCTCACGTCGGCGTTATTGTCAAATGGCTGACTGGGAGAAAATCTGCACTGTGAAGCAAACCGAGCCAGGAAGCCGGTTAAGATTCCTTTCGTCGTCGTCGTCAGATAAGTTGCTGTTGCCGAGGCAGATGTTGCATCTGCTGAGATGGAAGGGCTGCGACCTCTGCTCGCGGCATTAGCAAGCTATAAATAGCCGATGCAGAGGCGAGATTTTTTTGTCAGGATGGGGCTTCAAAGATCGGTTACAAAGCAGACTGCTGGCATTTCCTTTTGCCGTCGGCGATGCCGCGTTCAGTGCGACATGAAACTGAAGATCCCGCCTGCGTGTTCACGTTTGGCAACTTGTCAGGCATTCCCAACTCGCGCAAGGAATGATCCATTCTCAATTCATTGGTCTGGTGGCATGCCACAAGGTTGGGAAGCACCAACTTTGGTGACACCACCAGAAGAGGAGAAGCCCCACAATCATCGAAAAAATATTTAGACCACCTTGTTTCCTTTCATTCCTTGATTTATTTATTTTTAATAGGACTGGGCGAGTACCGATACCAGGTGTCGTATCGGGCCGATACCCACCTTATTTTAAGGTATCGGCTACTCGTGGAGGCTGCCGGTACCAGCCACCGAGACGTAAGGCAAAAAGAATCCGACATGGAGTACGACCTCCTCGGCAGTAGTTGGCGAATCAACATCTGCGTCAGAAAGAAAGGTCTTTGTTTGTCATAATATTTGTCCAAACAAATTTAGGACTGTTTTGTGCGTCCAAATTCTAGAAGTGGCCTCGGTTCCAGGAAGTGTCGGAGCACGATTTGAGCTTTCTTTTCATGTGTCGCCGAGTTGCGCAATCTTACTGCAAGTGGACCCGGTTTTAAAAATAGAAGAGCTGTTGAATTTGATCTCGGCGCGACAATAAGAGTCAAAGTTGTATCATCCAATGCAGCTGCAGCGTGACTGGACTTTGGCCATCAATAGCCCGGGCGCCGTTGTTGTTTGGAGCCGCATTCATCGCTAACAACGGCGAGCGGCGGCTCTCATTTGCATCCCAGGTGCTTACTGTGTCATCTCCGGCGCATTAGCATTTTGTAGCGCATCCGAAAGGAGTTAAACATCGCCGCGTGCGATTTGAAAAACAAATTATCGTCATGCGCGCGGCCATTGTGCGGCCTGTTTCTGGATTCCGGATGAATAATGTTGCTCCCCTCCGAGTTGGCCTTACGCTACCGGGCAGTTGAATTCTATGGAATTGAAAGTGCTATCTTATTATGAGTCCACGGCGAGTGTTTGTCTCCGTTTAAGGACCACGGACAGCTCCCTCACTCACTGCATTCCTTTCCCAAGGCAAGCAGCAGTTATTTTTGCCATAGAAATCTTGAAAGTCAAATCAAGGTCAAAGCCTCTGACAAATGAGCATTCTTAAAAACCTGAGACGGTATACTTTATATACGTTTTTTTTTTTTTTTTTTTTTCTGAGGTAGAGTCAGATGGCCAAGCAAGAAACTGAAAGCTTCATCGATCCTGAGCTATTTCTGAACGCGAGGTCGAATTAGATAACTGCACTGTAAACGCATCATGTGAAGGGCAATGGGATTTTTATCTCGCCGGTGCATGAAATAACACCCGGCAGCATCAGCTGATTGACAGCTAAAGTCAGTCAGCACGCAGCACTTGGGAAATGTAAGAAAGTCGCCTCATCAGGAAGCATTTCAGCTTCCTCGGAAGTTGAAGACATCCTTGCGCTTCGAACTTGCGTTTCGGTTTGCCTCCCTGGCGTCAGCGTGCCATCAATTCCACCCGATCGAAGACATCGCTAACGATCACTTCATCGGTGGATCCCTTCTCGAAACATGTCCAACAAAACTCGCTTGAGTGCTGCGTTTTGCTTTCCGAAGGCGGCACAGCAGTTTTGCGTTCCCGTCCTCTCGTGTGCATCTCCCCAAAGCCGGCACCTGATTGGTCGGTGGGCGGGTGAGAGGAAGCAATTTGAGCTGGTGAGCGCTGCCTTGTGGGAAATCATCCACGATGGCAGCTTCTGTAATTAGTTCTGCTTGTTAGGGGGAAAAAAAAAACGAAGGGGCTACTAATTAGCAAGTGGGCGGCTTCTTGACTTGTGCAAATTTGATCACCCCCCCCACCCCCTTAAAGATGGTTATTATCATCTCCAGGCAAAAATGGAAAGAAAGGGCAATGGCTGATGTACACGGACAAATCTCGGAGGGTGTTCTGTCACGCTCCAGCAGACAGGTTGCCTGCTGGAAGATTTGCACAAGTCACTTGAACAAGGCTGGCGACTCACAGCGCAAAAACTACTAATAGCGGCAACGGCACGATCTGTCTGTTCTAAGTCATCATTTTCATGCCACTCTGCTTTAGAAGAAGAAGTTGTTGTTGTTGACGCAATGCTGACCTGCATAACGCACTTCAAACACAGAAACAAGTCGCCTTGATTGGTTGGCCCCGCACTTTTCGCACAGCGCTACTGCGGATGCTACTCCAATGTCAAAATGGAGTACCGAATTGGCGGAACGTGGTTGGAATGTCATCACGGCGGTCGCGAACGCCTCCAATCCCTGCTGACGTTCAGAGAGCCCGATGGAAAATCCCAGTTAATCTGCTGGCAATTTGTGACGCCGGAGTGGAAGTGCTCATGTCATGTGACACTCTCCCCGCCGCTAATTCCCCGAAACGTCGCGCTACGTGCACACAGATGCGCGGGAATATTCATCCCACGGTCCCGTCCATCCCGGCAGTCCTTCCGTCCGTCCATCCCGCTCATCCGCCGCCAGCTGAGCCGCTCCCAAGAAGCATCCTGATGTGACGTTACGTAACAAATGGAAAGCGGGTATTAGAGGAGCGCACAAATATACTAATCCTTCTGTGTGATTATTAGTCATAATGTTTAACGTCTTAACGAGCGAGCCAGTGTCTAATCTCAATCTGGCGCCTGTACTCTCCACGTCTAGGAGAAGCAAGCTGAAATTGCGATTCAATTTTGAGTGTGCAAGGAATTAGCCTGCTAAATGATCAGGATGAAGCCTTCTGCACCTTCTTCTGTTTTTTAAAAAAAATAAATAAATTGTATTCCTGTTACTGTCAGAGAAGACCAATTTTGAATGATTAAGAAAATGGCCATCTATATAAAACGAGGCCGCGAGTTTGTGAAAAGTCACAACGAGGCGCTCTAAAGCAGCCATTTTGACAGACTATCCGAAGGGAAGATGCATTTTCAGGGTGTAGAATAGCTAGCTAGCATAAACGCGTGTCACAGTTGCGCCGGAAAAACGATGCCAACGAAGGTGCTCAAGTTCTTAGATTAGTGGCGCATTTCAACTGAAATGGCGAAAAACACTTTAACACGACATCTCCACAATTGAGCGCTACATTGTTCTCAGCCTTTGCACATTTTCAGCAATTAACTTAATTCGATTTTTTTTTTTTTGTACCCGTGTATGCTCTACAAAGTATAATCAAGACATCTTAACTGCACAATTGCAGCGCGAAGGCCTCGCTTTCAAGTGACTTTTAAAACAAAAGGATCCAGATCATCCGACTGGGCGCGGCGGATCTTCTCACCACACGTCAACGCCTCCGCATTTTGTACAAAAGCGAGCGTGTAGGCCGGGAAACAAAGGCGCCATACTCCACCATCCAAACAAATGGTGGTAGCAAGAAGCCTTCGGAGGGACGTTTCACACATGCGCACGTTTCTCCGTGCGACGAGCGCCGCCTTTTTGTTTGCCTTTCAAAAATAGACGTGCCAGAATGCCTGCCGGCAAGCACGGTCGACAAGTGAGTGATCGTTTGAAGGCCTGAGTCACAAAAGTTCAGCATGACAATTTACCACTTCTTTTTTGTTCCCCTGAGTTTGTTCAACATCTTCCAGGCTCAACTAAACCTTTCTTTCTGTCGTTATTACTGGAGATTGAGCGTCTTAAGGGGGAAGTCAACCCAAGCATTTTTTTTTTCAAGAATATGTTCTATGCAGACCCACTAATTGAAACAAGGCAATATGATTAATATGAAATATGAGTTAAGCAGCAAAAGCTACCCGTTTTAAGCCATCTCTGGGGGCGGCCATTTTGTCAATTCTGTCGACTGAAAATGACATCACAACTGCTCACGGCTCAGGTAACGACCAATCACGACTGACTTGTTTTCTGAAGCTTAGCCGTGATTGGTCGTTACCTGAGCCCTGAGCGGTTGTGATGTCATTTTCAGTCGACAGAAGTGACAAAATGGCCGCCCCCGGAGATGGCTAAAAAGGGGTGGATTGTGCTGCTTACCTCATATTCCACAAACGCAATATTCATCAGAACGCCTTGCGTCAACTAGTGGGCCTGCTGGGGACGTATTCTTGAAAAAAATGTGTTTGGGTTGATTTCTGCTTTAAGAACAAAATGAATTATGTACAGTTGTGCCTTGAGATAAGAGTGACCCAACTTCTGCCTTTTTCCAACTATATAGCATCTTTCGGACGGTTGGATTTGTCTCCCTCCTAATAAATCGGCCTCTTTTGCCTCCTGGGCGTTTGTGATATGATATCGGTTCAGCCTTTCAAAACAAGCGTCCCAGCAAACGTGTTTTGTCGTCCTCATCATCATCATCCTCATCCTGGCCGTAACTGTGACGTGACGTCTCTGTATAGTTGTGTGCGGCATGCTTCACATCTTTGTCTTGTTCTTTTCTCCCTCTCTCTCTCTCTCTCTCTCTCTCTCTCTCTCTTTCTCTCTCTCTCTCTCTCCCCTCTTCTTTTCTGATCGTCGTCTTTCTTTGTGTTGGATGAGAAGGCGAGTCCAGGGGCGCCCGAGGATGACGGCAAGTTGTCGGTAGGTGTCTTGTCTCCTTTTTTGTGTGGCTGTTAGATGACGTGTGCGTCTCCCACCACGCTGTGACTTTGTGTTAACTTCATCCAAGTCGTTGCCCTGGTCCAACTCGTGTGTTATTTCGACGATCCACGCGCACGGCAGATGAACGGTACGCACCGGCGCTGGCCTGGGAATAAACACCTGACGCCAACCCCGACGCGTCGCCTGCGGGCGGGAAGGAAGGCTCCAGCTGCCGCCTTAGCTTCAGGGGCGGTGGGATTCTCCCAAAAGTTGAGCACGGAACCACGTGACCAACTTGGCGGTGCTCGGAAGAAGTTGACTGCACTCGAAACGCGACCCGGGAGCCTCACGTTAGAAGGGAGAAGGGCTATTTTATCGACATCGGCTGCAGGTTTTGCTTTGGGTTTCATGCTAAACGAGTCATATTCCAAACCGGGGCATTTCGGAGAAGTCATTTATTTGACCAGCATATACGTGCATATCTAGATGCCGTCGATCTGACTCCTCCGTTTGGCAGCCAGGAAGTGTTCTTAACACCGTCTCGCCCTCCTCGCAGGCCAGACCTCGTCTTCAGAGGGGGGGCAGCTCGGCCTCCCTGCACAACAGCTTGATGAGGAACAGCATTTTCCAGCTCATGATTCACACCTTGGACCCTTTAAGTGAAGGTGAGCTTGTCGTTTTATTGCCTGTGGTGCTACCTTTTGTCCGCACTTCCCTGTCGTCTTCTACTTCTCGTTCTTTTATCAAATTCTTCAGAAATGTGTCTTTCAGTCTTTTCGGGGGGTTTTTTTGCCAGCTTTTCAACCTGGAAGGAATCAATCCTAAACTCCTTTCATTTGAAAATGCCACAATTCTCTGGCAACATTCCCGACGAGGTCAAAAGAACCAATGCGAATCCAGCTAAAAATGTGTGTTTGTCTCGGGGGATTTCTCTCTAAAGACTTTGCGTTCCTTGAGAGCTGAGCCAGGCCTGGAGTGAGTCAGCTCAGGAGAGATTAGCAAGCCGCGCCGAGATGGGCTTTCAAGTGCCCATTAGCATGTATCAACTTGTGCATTGCATCCCTAAGTACAGTATATCCATCAATCTGTCTGGGCGATTAAAAAAAAAAAATCATAAAAAAAAGAGTGTCCAAGATCTTATTCCCTGAGAGACGCATCCATCATGCTCCAGATGACAGTAGTTGCTTCTAATGAATGTAAATGGATTGTACAGGAAAAGTGAGAATTCCAATCGGAGCAAATGGCGTGCATGGACGGCGATGTTTGTTCCCCGATGTGCGCATGCAAAAAGAATGCGTGATTGCGCTGACGTCGTAAAAGCACAATGCGGCGTTTGGCCTGCTCGGCAGGAGTTGAGCAGGTGCAGCGCATACTCGCGCTTTTAAGTGGAGCACACGTGGTCGAGGGGGGCTTGCATGTACTGTATATTTCATGGGCAGCTCTGAAAATAAGTTGTCCGGGCTGCAGAGCTGAGGAGGAAGTCTGACGTTGATTTTGCGACTGGTTCACTTTTTGCTCGTTGCGTGTGTCCAAATTGGCATGATTTTTGCGGTCAATATGAAATATGTCCTGCATTTGACATCATCTGACACAAATATAAAATGAATCCCATTCCCAGTGCAAATGGGTAGGTTTTCGTTTCCTATGGACTGTACGAAGGCATCATTTTTTCTCATTGAACTCATTCACTGCCATTGACGTATTTATTTGTCTTTTCACAAGTCCGGCCATTCAATCCCAGGGATTTATTTATATATTTTTTTCTATTTTTTTTTTTCCAATGTTAGGGAAAAAGAGGTTCTGAAAATGTCTGGCAGTGAACGAGTTAATGAGAACTCTTATCATGGCCATATCTTATCTGTGGAAGAAATCACATGATCCATTTCAAGGTGTCCATTTCATCGGAGATCCCTTCTCAGAAAGTTTCTCTGCGTTAGGGCCGCTTGATGTTCGGAAAGGTTTCACGTGCAAGAAGGAGCCGAACAAATTGCATCTCCTTGAGTACGGCCGGATTTGGAATACTTTCCGCTGACTTTCACCTTTGGGTTAAATTGAAACCAAATTGTGTGCTTGGATTGATCTTGTCTGTTTCTGTCTCTCCAATTCTTTCGTCTACTGTCCCCCTCAGAATTTGCGGACTCTGGTGAGTTGATCTCATTTCTGTAACCCCTGCTACCACCCCCCGCAACCCCCCACCCACCCTTTGCATCTTTCTAACCCTAACCTGGAGGCAACTCCCGACGTATCCCAATGTGTCATCTGTTGACTTTCCCGTATGTCAAGCGTGTATTTCCATCCTCCTCTGTGGATGTCGTCTCAGCCTCCCTGGGCTTTTTTTTTTTTTTTTTTTTCCCTCCCCTCGCCGAGCCTATCCTCTCTCTCCTCTTATTGGTTATTAGCAGGCAGTCTGTAGGCATCAATGGAGTTCATGTCCTGGCCAGATGGCTGACCTTCCTCAGGATTTCTAATCAATCAACCTGACAAGGGATTAAAGATGACCTCGCCCGTGTTTGCATGCTTGCTTAATCTGCATCCAACCACCTTTGGAGTTGGAGCAGAGCTTTACTTTCCTTCATCTTTTTTTTTCCATTTGCACAAATGTTTTTTTAATGGTCTTGCGCAGGGACGCACATGTGCATGGCCGCAGCCTGCCATACTGGTTTGCCAAGTTGCCAATTTATAAAGTGGATTTGTAGATTGAATTAAACCCGGTTGTACAGTGTACTATTTTTTTTTTTTAAATATATTTTTTTATATTTTTTTTCATATACGAACCAAGGGCTTTACAGGTATATGATATCGCTTCTGTGAGGCATACATCAAGAGGACTACAACTCCCAGGGGAGTGTCCGACCGTCCTGCAGCAATATGAAAATAAATGGTTAAATTTAAAATCAAACCCAAAACCTCATGCATGAAATTGCCAAAGACGAAACCGAAAGGACATGTTCGCTATAATCATAGCTAGCTATAGTTAGTTTTGTAAACATAAAATGTAGTTTTCCGTAAGGTTTCATTTTTTTAAGCATTTTTATTTTATTTCGCAAACGATTGTTGTTTGTTTTCATGTACCAAAAGATCCTTGCCTTCCTGGTTTCCTCCGCCGCCACCACACTGCGTCGTCACATAGGTGTGACTAGCATCCACACGCATAGTGTACATGGAACGATATCCAAACGTTACGATATTATCACGATATGAACCCCTTATACGATAATCATCCTGATAGATCTGTATAAAAACTTAAATTATTGTAAAAAAAAAAAAAAAAAAGCATAATATTGTGTTTTTGGACGTAGCAGCAGTGCCAAAGAAAGAATCTTGGCCAATCCTTTGAATATCATGTGGTCCTATTGGCTCTGTGCTGCAAAGTATCACGATCTATCTAGTTCACAATAATGTGTTTGTCTGAAGTGGGCAAAAAATAATGTTGTTTTTTTTTGACAGAGATGTGCTGCTTATCGTACCATGACATGACGTCGACAATATTGTGGCAATTTGAATACGGCGATATCGCGATAACGCCGTTATCGTCACATCACTGGTGTACTTAGAGAACAGTACATTGCACTTACACACAGGCTTCTGCTTCCTCGTACCAAGCAAGTGAAAGAATCGATGCTAAAAGCTTTTTTATTTATTTTATTTTTTATTTTTTTTGCTTCGGACTGAAGCTCCCACTCCGGGTGTGCATGCACTCAGTCAAATGGCTCGGTAGAGGGTTTAGAGGGCATTCCGCAAGGACAAGAGGGCCCCTGGTAAACAACAACCCCTCCTCCCCGCCTCTCTCTCTTTGTCACGGGCGAGTGCAGTGATTGCGCCCTTAATTGCCCCCTCGGTCCAACGCCGGCTCAAGGCCGGCCTGGTCTTGAAGGCCCCGTCGGCCGATGGTAGGCGAGCGAGGCTCGCGTTTGGCGCACACTGTGGGGCAGAATCCTCGCGTCTCCACAATCACGTCACGCTTGAGTTGGCAAAAGTTTGTATTTATAGCTGATGAAGCTTCTAATCGTAGGGCGCAGCCCACAGCACACGTCGACCTTTGACCTGCATCCACTGCAGATGAGGAGGAGAGGAGGACTCCCGGTTTTGCTTTTTGTTTTTTGCACGCTCACCTCCAGATTTCTCGCTCGCGACGCCGCCGCGTTGTCATCAAAGCAGCGTTGCCGGGCAGTGAATGTTTTCGTTGCTGCTGCTTGGCACTTTTGCAGGGTCGACTTGGACTTCCTTTTTGTGTTTGTTTGTGTGCAGTGGTGTTCACTCTTTTTCCTTTTCTCTGTGTGTCCGTTGCCCTTACCCTTCCTTGTCTTTTGCTGTGGCCTTGTAGAGCTTGGGACTTATGGGAAACTAAAATATTATCACTCAATGACTGAGGAAGGTAAGCCCTGAAAATTTTCACTTCTTTGTTGGCGTCCTTTTTGGTTTTTCTCCATCTCCACCATGAGCACCTCAACTTTCGTCTTTCTTTTTATTTGCTTTCTTTCGGTCGTGTTTTTCTGGTGACACTACCGCAGCAGCTTGCCCTTGCTGAGATTTCACTACAAAAGTGAAAATCGTGGCGGCCGTGTCCTTCTATTTTTGTATTGTCGTGATCGTTTTAGACAATCTGTGTAGTGCTTCTGTACCATCTTGAGTCTCTACTTCTTTGTGTTGCTCATGTGCTGTTTTGTAATGCTCATCAAAGAGGCATGCTCGTAAAACCACGACAACCTTGCTACCGAGGCTTTTCTCCCCCTTTCTTTCGCTGAGAAACCCATCATTCATTTCAGAGCTTCCACCCGCACCTTCGGCGGACACGGCGGCGACGCAGCAGCCGCCGTGGCTGAATTTTCCCGAGTGGAGTGAGTCATCCACATGGCGCTTTCATAACAGGCAGAGCTCGCGTTAGAAAAAAAAAAAAAAGAATGAGCGCAACAACAGCGACAACTTGAAGCTATTCTTACCCTATTTTTTCTCTCAATCTTCACACGGATTGCGCAACTCTATGTGCATGTCAAATGGCCCTCGCAGGAAAAATATTCCTTAATTTTAAAGTCCGTGAAGGATGTTGAAATGTCCAACTTTCAAATCGAGAGGTTCACAATGAGAAAAATGTCAGGGCCAAAGTGTAAAGTGCAGCTGTTGTTGTTGTTGTTGTTGTTGTTGTTGTTGTTGTTGCAGCTCACCCATGGAAACAAATGTTCCTTATTTTTCATGTTCAACACAACAACAAAAACAATGAAAAGATGGCGTGTGTGCCTGCGATGGAGATGAGACAGAGGCTGGTGGTGCCTAACGATTTTGCCGGAAGGTCACAGACGAGTACGAACATGGTTGGGCAAGCGCATATTGACATTGACAGCATCAAATCACCCGTGCGCTCCAAAAATGAAAAAGCCATTGATCGCAAAAAGGCTAATTGGTTGCAGGCTGGCCACGCACGCACTCCTGATCTTAAAATTTACCATTTTGCATTTTATTCCATGCTGGGAGAAAGCTTCCAAATAATGGTATCAATTAATCAGAATTCTCACGGGAACAGGAAACCTACTAGTTCCTCAACGCCTTGCGCGAGAGCGTCGTCGCGAGGTCTCGAGGGCACGCCAAGGTCGCGGCGTTTCATCGACGTCCGATTTTTCATTTCGCCCTTGTGCGTCACTGCTTTTTTTTTTTTTTTTTTCCCCTAAATCGACCGCTGCAATCCAGCCAAGATGGAGACGCACATTAGTGTCGTTTGCTCAAATGTGTTCTCGGTGTTGTTGTTTGAATGGCGCAGCGAGACTCGGATTTGTTGTTGCTAAATCACACGTGCAAAAACTTTGCAACCCATGGAGCGCTTCGTTCTAGTCAGAGCGTATGCTGGCGATTGCAGAAACAGGAGCTTGCTACAAGGCGGTCTGTCGAAGGAGCGCAAGTGAAGGAAGTCATACCCCGATTGGAGCGGTTCATCCCTTTCCCCACGTAGCTCCCGCGTCTCTTGTTAGCTTCTGAGGCGCTAAAGAGAAAGCAACATGAGCCATCTGACCTCCAGGTCCCAAATGCAAGGACGACGACATGCGGGATCATCACTTCGTGTCGCAGGCGCTGCTGCAGCGGCTGCGACACGAAGGGCGGAGGAGGAAACCGAGTCGGCGGCCGGACGCTCCGCTCTGCCTTTTAACGACCGTGTCGGCTGCTGTTTTGCAGGGAAATTCCGAGAGAAAGCGTCCATTCTTCACAAGATCGCCAAAAAGAAATGCCAAGTAGAGGACAGCGAGAAGGCCAACGGAGTCGCCAGCCGGTCAGGTAGGAAAGTTCTTACCAGCACTGTCTCCCAACCTCTGTCATATTTGAGAAATCTCACGCCACACCACCCAAAAAATGCCTGCTACTATACTACTGTATGTGTTAGGGCTGCTCGATTATGGAAAAAAATATGAATCACGATTATTTTGGTAATAATTGAAATCACGATTGGTCAAACGATCATTTATTTTTTGGGTACAAAACAAGAAAATGTTTCAACTTAAAAAAAAAAAAAATATCAAGAAATAAATGTGAGTTCCTTTTGGACCAAACAAAATTTATAACATAAAAACAGGTACAAATGTATAAAATTCAAATATGATTTCCTTGTGTGAATATGTAAATGCATAATAATCGTTTTTTTACGATTATGCCAATTTTGTAATCGTGGAGTGGAATAATAGTAACTCTAAATTCATTTCAATTAATTGCACAGCCCGACTATATGTAGTTGAAAAACCTAAATGTATACTTAATGAATTTATACTTGGCAGAAGTGAACGATTGCATTCCACTTATGCATTAAAGTGGAAGTCAACCCAAACATATTTTTTTCAAGAATATGTTCTATGCAGGCCCACTAGTTGAAACACGGCATTCTGATTAATATTGCGTTTGTGAGATATCAGTTGAGCAGCAAAATTCACCCGTTTTTAGCCATCTCAGTGGCTGCCATTTTGTCACTTCTGTTGCCTGAAAATGACATCACAGATACTCAGGGCTCAAGTAAGGACCAATGACAGCTCACCTGTTTTCTGAAGCTGAGCCATGATTGGTCGTTAGCTGAGCCCTGAGTATGTCATTTTCAGTCGACAGAAGTGACAAAATGGCCTCCCCCTGAGATGGCTTAAAAAGGGGTGGATTTTTCTGCTTAACTCTTATTCCACAAACTGAATTTTAATCAAAATGCTGTGTTTCAACAAGTTGTGGGCCTGCATATAACATATTCTTGAAAAAAATATGTTTGGATTGACGTCCACTTTAACCCATTAAGGCCTAAAGCGCCTTTCTCAAAGGCTCCCCAGAACCGTCGGTCGCCTTTGTAATTACCCTTGAAAACCTGAAGTTCCCCCAGAAATTCAACACTTACAAAATGATTGATATCTCAGCCCCTGTAGCAGACAGAATCATAATTCCAAAAGAATTAAACAGCTTAGACATATGGCTTTCACACGGGAAATTTATATATAGAATTTATTACTAACTGTTTCAGTCAAAGATGTGAAAATAACGTGTCAGTGCAAGAGAAGCACTATTTTAATTTTTAAAAAATCGAGTGGTAATTACCATCCTCTATTCTGTTACAGACGTCAATATCGTCATTGTCTACAAACATTGTCGTATCACGTTCGACTGGCCCACTGATCGTGCGTCGTCTATATATCATTGCCGTTACTTTACTTACTTTAATCAGAGCTCCCGGCGATCGACGGCGTCCGCCATTAGCCTACCTGCGGCTCGAAAAAATTCCACGACATCCCCCGCGATCTCGCGACACCGTCACGTGTATATTCTGATGCATTAAGTTGGCTAAGAGACGGAGAATTGGATTGAAAAAGGACTGTTATGTATCCGCTCCCCCCCCCGCCCCCCCGGTGGTAGAAACGCGGTTTTGCGCTCCCGGGCTTAGTGGGTTAAGTGAAACTGGCAAATTTCTGGTGGTTTGCGAATGGTCGCTTTCCATCTCAGCAAGGTCCCCAAAGGCACGCTTGGACGGCTTTGGTGCGGAACAACTCGAAAGGCAGACGCGTGGCGCATCACCGGGATGAAGAAGTGCCAAATGGATTGTTGAAGCACTATTTAGCACACGATAGAGGCCAGCCTGTCACTAATGTGAGCAAGTGTCACTTGAAAGGAAGGATGAGGCGGAGGAGGCCGCAGGAATCGCTTTCATTGCCGCATTGTGCAGCGCAATCAAAGTGAGGCCGAATTATGTTAACGGCGCTGCATTAACATGTTAGCCTCTTCATTGTGTGCTCGCCATCACAGCGGAACGCTCACGTCGGCTGGAGATTGGCCTTTTTTGGGGCGCCTTTGATGAAAGCCACACTGAAGGCGATTACAGCTTTTGATTGACTGCATTTTTCCATTCCAATGTGTGGCTAACCGCAACGGCGACCGGTGGCTGTGTGTTGCTTGTCATCACGGAGTCTTTTCCGTCCCCGCACAGACAAGAACCTGCCAAACAGCTCCAGCGTGCAAGTGGAGGTGACCCCGCCCATGAACGGCACAGCGGGCCAAGAGGGCCAAGCGGTAAGAAACAACTCATGCTCTCCAAAGTTTTTCTCCCAAGGGCAGAAAAACGGGAGGAACTCAATTCACCTTGTGTTTAGGAAAATCGTCCTTTACTCCCCTTCAAGGCAGAAAGTTTGGCATGTGCTACTTTTTTCTATTTCTGGTGTCAAGTGCCAAAACATCAGGGGGGCGTTGGCTGGCGTTGGTGTTTGTGGTTATTTTCAGCGACGCCTCCCATGGCGCACCTGTCTGTGTGATGCAGGAAGACGCCGAGAGAGCGCCGTGTGCTGTCACAACAATTCTTCATTCTTGGCCAGCGTTCGGAAAGAAAGGGGAAAGCGGAGGTCAAATTGCCAACTCGCGCCGCAGTTTCCTGGAGGCGAAACAAATAATTCCAACCCGTTATTTATTGATCGAAATCATCCCCTACTGCACCCAAATATTCCCTTTTTGAATATTCATGAGGGACCTAAAGCTTCCGAATTGCAAGCGACAGGGAATTTCTGACTCATCCCGTCTTTAGAGAAGCTCAAATGAATTGCGCATGTATCCTCGCTGGATTATGGGCTGGAAATAACATCCCATTTGAATATCTTTGAAGACGAGCTTTACAATGCCAGCATGGGTGAATGTCATGTAAATGAAGCACGTTTATCAAAGTCGAGTACTCGGATCAAATGTCACATTTCCCTTGCAGCGGGCGCAACGTCGGTCCCTTTAAGCGGAGTCCTGGCAGGGGGTCCCCAGGGGGCAGGAACCCACGAGGGGCTGGCATTTGCCAAATTGGGAGCAACGCCGCCCCCCCCCCCCCCCCCCTCACACCCCAAAGCGGCTAAATCCAATTATCAATAGACTAATGGCAGCCGCCTGTTGAGAGCTATAATGCCAACATGCAATATATGCATGGGAGGTGTCAGAATTATTTTTGCGTCGATTGGAGCCACCGTCCTCACATTCCACACTGCAGCATCTGTGACGTTGAATGTGTGGCCCGTTAAGTGACGCGGAAGTGAGCCAATGAGGCCGCCCGGCTGTTTGTTCAATTGAATTTGTTTGCCTGTTTATTCTTTAAGTGGGTTTGATGTTTCTTTTTTTTTTCGACAATGATCTTCTTATTTTAGTGAAGAGAAAACTCTTACCGTGCTGACAGTCTCGGCTGTCACTGCAGCCTTCCTCGGAGCTGTCGCTGCTTCCTCGTGACGTGTCTAAAAATGTATTCTGTTATTGGCAGTTCACCGGCGTAATCGTTTGTCTCTGTGTGTGGAGAGTAAGGTTATTGTAGTTGACGAAAACTAACGAAATAACTCGTTTGAGAATTGTAGTCTGCTTTTCTTTATTACACAATACTTTGTGACTTTTTTTTATCTTACACTTGTTAAATACTCCATGTATTGAAAAAAATAAAACTAATGCTAAAACTAATAAAAACTATAGTTATTAAACAAAACATTTTGGAAAAAATGAAAATTAATAAAAAATAACAAACCCGCCCTAAAAACTAATTAAAACAAACTTTTTTTTTCTTTAATCAAAACAAAATAAAAACTAACTATAATGACAAATCCCAAATTTAAAGCGGAAGTCAACGCAAACATTTTTTTTCCAAGAATATGTTCTATGCAAGCCCACTAGTTGAAACAGGGCATTCTTATAAATATTGCGTTTGTGGAATAAGAGTTAATCCACTCGTTTTTAGGCATATCTGGGGGCGGCCATTTTGCCTTCTGTCGACTGAAAATGACATCACAACTGCTCACAACGACCAATCACGGCTGACCTGTTTTCCGAATCGGAGCCGTGATTGGTCGTTGTGAGCAGTTGTGATGTCATTTTCAGTCGACAGAAGACAAAATGGCCGCCCCCAGAGATGGCTAAAAACGAGTGGATTAACTCTTATTCCACAAACGCAATATTTATAAGAATGCCCTGTTTCAACTAGTGGGCTTGCATAGAACATATTCTTGGAAAAAAAATGTTTGCGTTGACTTCCCCTTTACATCTGCTAACGATGGCTACTTTACAGTAGTCGTATAATTTAAGACAGTTGTACTTAGTAATTGGCATGTTGCACTTTAACTTCTTTTATCAAGTGTGAAATGATGCTGAAGATCGGAAATTTTCTCTCTTTCTACACTCTTTCCTTCTGGCTCGCACTTATTTCTACATAAATCTGCGGTAACAGTCCGTGTGGTAAAATAATCACCGCGATAGAACCGGCGAAGTACCGAGGGGCGACTGCAACGGACAGGAAGCATCCGTGTTGTGAGTGCCTGAAGTTTGTTGACTGGTTGCCGGCTTTCAGGCGGAAGACGAGGAGGAGGACGACCAGCCCCTGAGCCTGTCGTGGCCCGAGTCCGGCCGCAAGCGCTTCACCTACCTCTTCATCATGCCCATCGTCCTCCCCCTGTGGCTGACGTTGCCCGACGTCAGGAAACCGGTAGGCGTGCCCCTTTGCCGTCGGCAATACTCGTTTGCCGCTGACGCTCTTGTGCTCGTCTCTCTCCTCTGCCAGTCGTCCCAGAAGTTCTTCCCCATCACTTTCCTGGGCGCCATCTGCTGGATCGCGGCCTTCTCCTATCTGATGGTGTGGTGGGCCCACCAGGTAGATTCCCTCACGCCGCGTGACGCCGACCGAGCGGCTCGCAAATGTCACTCGGAGAATAGCTGGAACGGCAGAGAGGCTTTATTTACTCTGAAGCCTTTTTTTCCTCTCTCTTTTTTGCAGGTTGGAGAGACTATCGGGATTACTGAGGAGATTATGGGTCTGACTATATTAGCGGCTGGAACGTCCATCCCTGACCTCATCACCAGCGTTATTGTGGCACGCAAGGGCCTCGGCGACATGGCCGTGTCCAGCTCTGTCGGCTCCAACATCTTTGACATTACTGTCGGGTACGGCATCAGATAAAAAGCGCTGTTGCTCTTTGGGAATGGCAAATAAATGTGTGGGTTTGAATTTTACTCTTATTAGCGTATCCATCTAAAATACTCACCATTCCACTCAATTATATTCCTATTGTATTGGATCAAAAATGGATCGTGTTTACAAGATCACGGTCAGTGTTTATTTGAACACGTTTGAGATGGACAAAAAGGATCCAATAGGCAAGTGGACATAATTACCACCATGTGTGTGTGTGTGTGTGTGTGTGTGTGTGTGTGTGTGTGTGTGTGTGTGTGTGTGTGTGTGTGTGTGTGTGTGTGTGTGTGTGTGTGTGTGTGTATATATATATATATATATATATATATATATATATTTTTTTTTTTTTTTTTGTTTGTTTTTTTTTTAAATAAAATACTGTATTACTTAGTTTTCTTTTTTATTTTAACATTTTAGGAGTGATGTTTCAACCGTTTCAACAGTGCCATGCCAACCATTAAAGCGGTCAAGAAGAACCCAACTATGGCTAGGTTCGCACCGCAGGCAAATGCAACCCAGATCTGATTTTTTTTTTAACAAATGCAACCTGTAGTAGTAATTCAGCCACGGTTCAGATCGCTTAATTTTTTTACGATTTTTTTTTTTTACATGGTTATGACGTGACGTCATCGTTTGTGATGTCTCCATGAAATGAGATGAAAAAGCCTCGCCTCATAATATCCCCCAAATGCTGTATTTATTTCTACCTCCTACCGAATTGCTTCACCGTAGAAATGCTCCGACACGCTGGACCACATTTACTTCCGTAAACAATATGTCGTTAGTGACGTCGTCTCTCTGCGCATGCAGGTCACTTTGGCGACGCATGTGTTCATACAGCAGATAAGACCGAGGTCGCATTTATAATGTAATATGAATGATTACACAAAAAAAAAAAAAAAAAAAAGGTTTTTTTCCCAAAAATGCAATTTGAGCTATAAAGCCTGCGGTGTGAACCTAGCCGTAGTCATCACTTTTCCCTCCGACATGACATTTGTGTGTCGCGCAGGCTTCCGTTCCCGTGGCTGATGTGGTCGCTGTTCAGCGGCTTGCAACCAGTGGCGGTGAGCTCCAACGGGCTTTTCTGCGCCATCGTGCTGCTCTTCCTCATGCTCCTCTTCGTCATCATCTCCATCGCCGCCTGCAAGTGGCGCATGAGCAAGCTGCTGGGCTTCATCATGTTCATGCTCTACTTCGTCTTCCTGGTGGTCAGCGTCATGCTGGAGGACCGGGTGCTCATCTGTCCCGTGTCGGTCTGAGAGCGCCCAGGAACACCCCACCCCACCCTCCCCAAGGTCCGGCCCCCAGCCTTCCCCCTTAACGACCAACAAAAAAAACATCTTCATTGGCTCTCCTGCGTGCTGGATGGAAGTGGAGTGAGGAGAATGTTCGGTATAGACGCCAACGAGAGGCACCAACTTGGTCTCACCTGAGTGGATTTTCTCTGTGTTCTTTAATTAGCAGGTGAGGGGGTGCATTACGGGCGCACCGGCCAAATCTCAAAAGCATTATGCATGCCATTAGTGTCATTAGATCAGGCTTATCAAGACTGGCAGGTTGAGGAGACCCACCTCCTGTGAACGATGTGCACATTGGTTTCACACGTGAAGCTGCCGCCTGCCGGCAGCTCACGAGAAGTACGGATAACAAGAATATGGAAGACCGGGAAAAAGACTCCTTTAAACCCCCCCCCCCCCCCCCCCCCCAAAAAAAAAGAAGACAGACGGACTCGTTTCTGATGACTTCATTGTTCACCGCAGCACTCTCTCTTAAGAGGATTTTCTTTTTCAATTTGAACACTTTTCCATGAAATAATTAGCGGTAGCATTAGATGTACTGTAGCAGGACAATCTGCTCCCTCTGATTGTAGATAACGCATCACGCACTCGCACCACCACAAAAAAAAAGGCCTTTGGAGCGAAAAGCATGAGTACTTAGGGCTCACTAAGCCTCCATTATGAAGTCAAAATGGTTCATTTGAAAAGAACTTATCAGTGTTAACGCGTCACAATGAATAGATTAGTCAGCGTGTAGCGCTTTGGGCTCGAGTCGCAGCCAAAGAAGAAAAGAAAAAGACAGTCGCAGATGAATAGTAGTAATCCGCATTTACTTGTATACCAAAATGTACACTTTTCCACCATGTTACATGCAAACATGTAAACCAGTGCTCAGTCTCGACGTAGAAAAAAAAAATAGTGAGATCTACAGTATAATCAAGATCACTTTCGAAACTGCAATGACCATCCCTTCCCTGTAGGGGCGCTATGCTAGAACAAAAAAAAAGCCCACCCATTTGTCTTTTGTACGCAAAAGGAGAGCTCCTAATCACGACGTGTGAGAATAGAATGTGGATTAAACAGCAATATACGTGTTGTCATGCGTCTGCCCTTCACCCAGCCGCCTTTCCATTTTCGACGCCCTTTGACCTCAGCCTCTGTACAGCATCTTGGTGGCAATGACGCGTAAACAAGGAAAAAGTGCTCGCGTTCAAGTTATTTTGGGCTGGTTACCCACGACTGTACAACAGAACTCTTCACTTTTATGCATTCGATTAGAAAAGAGAGCAGGTTTTACTTTGTAAATATCTATTTTTGTTTCAAACGAGAAAAACCAGTTTCGATATGACTTCTTTTTTTTATACTCATGTTGAGCAAATCTACATAGGGCTGATGCTGCCAACATTTTTTCACGTATTGAAGTGCAAAAAAAACAACAAAAAAAACACGGCAGATCCACACATTGCCTCTCTAAGGCTTGTTGAGTATACTGTATAGTGTCAGCTAATTTTGCTTGAGTTTGGACAATCATCTCTGTGCACTTGAAGGCCCAAACGATCAACTCAAGGTGGACTCCAAAGTTGCTCTTCCCCACGTTGCTTGAATGATTTCCGTCGGAGGACTTTTGATTGTGCTTGATGAAGGTAAGTGAGTAAATTGGCACAAGTCACCAATCAACGTTTTGCACTGTAAAAGTCTTTATTTTTTTGGTGTTCATGTAAGATTGATTTCACGTGTACATATATACAGATACAAATTAACCATATAATCTAAATATGTACAACACATTTGTCTCTATGTAAAAACACAAAAGTATATAATGAAACGAATAAAGCTGATCTGATTCGAATATGCAACGCTGACCTTACGTGTTTTTTTATTATGGGAACCCAACCGGACAAAATTGTGAAAACGTCCAGCTATACTGTTTTTTTTGTTTGTTTTTTTTAAGTAGTTTGCATAGAATAGAGTAGTGACTCTAGAATTAATTCTTTTCTTTTCTTTTTTGGGGGCAATTGAAGCAGTACTCTGTCAGATTTTGTTTTTTTACGTGCTCATGGAATTTGATAGCATGCTCTCCATGGTTAATAATGGGGATGTTGCGTCCTCTTGTGGTCAAATTTGGATACCAGATACCAGAAGGGGCTAACTGGGACAATGCATTTAATTGGGAAAGCTGGGTCCGTTTTCTGTCATTGCCAAATAATAAGAATGCTTATAAAATAAGCAGAGAAAAGGTCAAATTAATTAAAAGTGGGGTTCCGACTACAAATTGGGTGATATGATTGAGTTTAAAGGACGTATTTGTACAGTTAAAATCAATCTTGTAAAATGTACTGAAGACTGAAGAAATTTAGTCTTTAGTTTTAATTTTACAACTAGAATGTTCAAGAGAAATCTAATTGCTTTTCTGTCCAGCCTATTTCCATGGAACTGTGAAGCCACACTGCGGAGAGTTACACGGTCATTTAATGCAAATATGTAGTTCCATACAAATATGAAGGTCAAGTTGTTTGACCTTTGTATTGCGTGAGTCACAGCTCAAATCTGAGCAGTTTGTCCGGGGAATTTTCCTCTCATTTTATGGCACGGCAACTCATTCACTGCTTGATTTGCCAGCGATTAGTCAGCACCGCACGATCTCGGGGGCAAAGTTAGCAGCACAATGGCCGGTCAGCTATTGAGTCGACTTTGTTCATTCGCCGTCACGGGGCGTGCTTGGGTTTGACTAAGCAGAAAACGTCTCATGGGAGCGTATAGTGCGAGTCGAGTCATGGTTGTATTTGGAGGGGGTGGCTGGGTGATCATGAAAATGAGGGCCTCAGCAGACTTGGACTGACTCACGAGTTGCCGGCGCACATGTGTGTGTTACTGAGCTGGTTGGTCAGTGAAACAGAAAGAGAGTGCGTGGCCTAAAGAAAGAAGACTGACCAGAACCCAGACCTAAACCCTACTGAAAATGAGGGGGGTAGGATAACCTGATGGCTTGTCATAGTGGCATGGCAATCATTCTTATCAAATCTGATTTTGGCATATGACTTGCAGTTAGGTGGTAACCATGAAAAACAACAGACCAAAAATGACCTATAAATGCTGCTTACTCTGGGAGTGGCAAAGTCGACACCTTGGGAAGTAAGTGAGTCATCATTCTTGGAAGAGTCAGGAATGTGATTTTGATCTTATGCAAAGGACATCCAGTCCATCGACTTGTATCTATGCACTTGTAGCTGCCACCGCTCCGAGTAGTCATTGAAAAAGTATGTCCGACTAAACAAAACACCGTGATTCAATTCAAGTTGTTTTCTGCTCATTTAGATCAACAAGATCCTGTCCTGCATAGTCCTCACTTTTTGGTCTAGACACTTTATTTGAATCATTGTGTGATTCATGATGAATGAACCAAATCTCATCAGCAGCAAATCACATTGGGTGGAAATACCCGACTCGCAACGCCACGGTGAAGTCACGATCACGGTTTGATTATTACAATCAGACGCGGAGTGTTTTTTTTTCTGCAGGTTTGGCCAGGGCTTCTGGGATTCTCCGAGGCAGACCCAATGAGCGCATGCGCCTCCCCCTGTGACCTGACAAACCTCAAACTGTCCATCGAGCGGCTTTACAAATGCACAGAAATGGGTGGTGTGACGAGTTGATTTTGTCGAAGCGTCAAATTTCTTTGCGCTCCTGTTGAAGGCTCACTTTGAAGCAGGACAACGACGGTGGCTTGATTGCGCCAAACATCTCAACAGGTAAGTCATTGGCATTGATTTATTCACGTTATATTATAAATTGGCATGCAAAAATAATATGTCTTCGCACAGCCTCTCCTGGATTACGAACAAGTCTACCACTGGCATCCCAAATATTGGAAATTGGAAATATTGGGAAATGGGTCCAGGAAGGAAGGAAGGCAAGATGTTGGCATAGCTGTTGTGTTAGAAAAGCTGCTATGCCAACAACCTGCCGTCTTTCTCGTCCCGAATCAACAAAGCAGCCTGACAGGACGCAGAGCAGTTTTGGCATATTGTCAGCAAAGTGTTTTCTGATACTCTTTTGCAAAATCAAATGTGTATACTGTATACAGTGTCGTATCAATAATAAACTGGGTTTCAAAGGCGTGAAGTGGCTTTATGCAGTGCGTATTCTATCCACACATACGTGATCCAATACTGTACTAAAATTGGGTGATATTTTTTAGTTTAAAGGACGTATTTGTACAGTTGAAATCAATCTTGCCGTATCTCCAATCTTGCCGTCGATTGGCGTCAAATTGGACGCTGGCCCTTTAAGAGATGAGAAAACCTGGTCACATGATGCCTCGTCACATGACCAACCAATTCCGCGTTTACTACGGCGACTGCATCGCATTGAGGTAACCAAGTTAATTATTTTGATATATATGGTTACTTCTGGAAGGGCTTGGTGTGTTTTTTTTTATCAGGTATAAAAACTTAGATGTTGGCTTGTTTGTCCGTTTATAAACACTGTAAAATGTTGATGTAGCCAAAGGAGCGTCACGAAAATGCACATTTGCTACGTGACAGGACAGAAAGGACGAGAGCTTATAAGTTAAAGAGTAAAATTGTTTACCACGGAAGTTTAAATTGTGAACGAAAAGTAAGAGTTGTTCTAGTTGTGAAGGAAGGCACACATTATCTTTCATTTTCGTCAAATATTTATATTTTCGTGTGCAGGTAAGATGTCCTGTTTTGTTGGCGGTCCTTGAATGCACCTCATGCACGATCAACGTGAAATGTTTAAGTGTGTTTGTCATTTAATTTATGTAATAAAAGTACACAATTTTTGTCATCCTATTTAAGTGGGTTGTTAATGTACATAATGTTAGTGGCTCATTGAAGCCCGCAACGCAAAAAAATACTTTTTCTTTGAAAAAAAAAAAAAAGACAAAGAAATAAGCATGGCGTTGATGCTTTATGATCCTCTGCTGCCATCTTGTGGCATTTGTACGGAGTTACAAACTCCTGAGCAAGGGATGTCAGTTATTTACAGCAGCGCTCGCATGTATTATTTTATGTTAACACGTAATGTGCCTCGAATAGCGATGAACAGTGAAAACTTCACGCTAAGCGAGAAGATGGTGTCGGCGTCGTACGTCCGACAGGCGAGTGATGCTCGCCGCGGCCACGAGCAGCTCATCAGGCAACTGCTGGAGCAGGTACGGTCATCGTTAGTGATCCTCGCCCCGTCTTATCTCGTCTCACACCTTTCGTTTGCTCGCAGGGGAAGTGTCCGGAGGAAGGATGGAGCGAGGCCACCGTCGAGCTTTTCTTGAACGAGCTGGCCATCATGGACAGCAACAACTTCCTGGCCAACTGCGGCGTAGGCGAGCGGGAAGGCCGCGTGGCGTCCAACATGGTTGCAAGACGACATTACAGGTCCCGTCTGCTCTTGGGCTCAGCCGGACGACGTTACGCAATTCGCAAATGTTCTTTTGGAGAGATGCAGGTCACGGTGTTAACAGGCCGTCGGCGTTTTTTCACACGCAGGTTGATCCACGGCATTGGCCGCTCAGGCGACATCGCAGCCGTTCAGCCAAAAGCAGCCGGGTCCAGTCTGCTCAATAAGCTGACCAACTCGCTCGTGCTGGATATTTTAAAGATGGCAGGTACGTGACGCTTGGTGGATGCAACATTTGAGACACATGCACCCAAACTGTGTCAAGTTTGAACTCGATAGATACTGCAGGGGCTTTAAAGGGGGGAAAGTCAACCCCAAATAATTATTTGCAATAATATGTTCTATGCGCCTTCACTAATGGCATTCGGATTAATATTGCGTTTTGGAAATATGAGTGAAGCAGTAAAATGTACCCGTTTTTGTCCATCCCAGGGCATTTTGCCACACAGTTTCTCAGGTAACAACCAATCATGGCTCATCTTCAGAAAAAAAGGTGAGCTTTGATTGGTCGTTACCTGAGCCCTGAGCAACTGCGATGTCATTTTCAGGTGACAGAAGCGACAAAATGTCCGCCCCCTGAGATGGATAAAAACGGGTGAATTCAACTGCTTCACTCGCGTTCCACAAACGCAATATTAATCAGAATGCCAAGTTTCGACTAGTGGGCCTGCTGGGAACATTTTCTTGAAAAGAAAATGTTGGGGTTGAATTCCTCTTTAAAGTGATGATGAAATAATAACATGCAAGTCTTTGAATTTAAAGAGGTACTTTGAACTATCTTTCAAATAACAGCTAATAATGAGTAATTGGGAGTGGGGGAAATGTTCAGATGCACGTTCTTGTAGCCAAGGTTATTGTAGTTAACAAAAACGAATCAAAACAACAAACTCCAACTGAAATACAGCTCATGTTTATAAAACTAACAATCATTTTAGTGAAAATGTCATTCGTTTTCATCTTTGCCAATTAATTTCACACAGCTTTTGGGGTTCGTTTGACATGAATGTATTTCGGCATTGCTGTATCTCCGCACAGAAGAGGAAAGGTCAAACAGTTGTTTCAGAATTGTAGTTGACTTTATCACGCATTACTTGGTGACCTTTTTTTATATTGCACTTGGCAAATACACACTTCAACATGGTCAAAATAAAACTATTTTGGCCCTTATTTGTATCTGACCACATATTGCTAAACAGTAAGTACAACTGAACGATTCAGTCGGCCGCCGCTTGTCTCGTGTCCGACAGGCGTGAGGAGCGTGAAGCGCTGCTTCGTGGTTCCCATGGCGACCGGCATGAGCCTGACTCTGTGCTTTCTGACCCTGCGCCAACGGCGACCAAAGGCCCGCTACATCGTCTGGCCGCGCATCGACCAGAAGTCCTGCTTCAAGGCCATGATCACAGCAGGTGACCTCGCTCGCTCGCCGAGAGATCTCGAGCGCTTGAACCTCATCGCGCGCGCGCGTGTGGCTCGCAGGCTTCGCGCCCGTCGTGGTGGAGAACGTGCTGGAGGGCGACGAGTTGCGGACGGACGCGGACGCGGTGGAGCGCAAAATCTGCGAGCTGGGGGCCGAGAGCGTCCTCTGCGTGCATTCCACCACGTCGTGCTTTGCGCCACGAGTGCCCGACAGGTAAGCCGAGCGCTTCACTCGGTCTTCAATAGAACAGAAAGCCGTCATTATTATTGTATCATGCAAATACTTGGGTTTGAACATTAAAAGGGGTGTGGCTTATAGCCCACAGCGGCTTGACGTTCTGTATGAGGGGCTTTCGATTGAAAACGTTCTCCTGTGTTCCATCCATTTAACGTTGACAGACTGGAGGAGTTGGCCACCCTGTGTGCAAAATATGACGTCCCCCACATAGTCAACAACGCGTACGGAGTTCAGTCATCCAAGTGCATGCACCTCATCCAACAGGTTCGTATGATGTCAGTCACGCATGTGATCGCCGCCCACTATTCATTTCTGTTTTTTGGGTTTATCCTCCAGGGGGCTCGTGTCGGACGAATCGACGCCTTTGTCCAAAGCTTGGACAAGAACTTCATGGTTCCAGTAGGGGGCGCCGTCATCGCCGGCTTTGACGAAGCCTTCATACAAGAGATTAGCAAGACTTACCCAGGTCGAGTGAGCTCATTGTCACAAAACTAGCTGTCCATTTTTAGTTAGTTTGCTTTGCTTTGTTTTTTTTTACCTTGGGCTACTTTGGCAGAAGAATGTCACGTTTGTGTTAACACATCCGGAAAATGTTTTTAAAAGAAAAAAACTGCCTGAAGAAAGACCCGCTAATGTAATGCTAACATAAGCATCATTGTTGCTTTGCTTTCACCGTTGAAAGAAGTCAACCCAAACATATTTTTTTCAAGAATATGTTCCCAGCAGGCCCACTAGTTGAAACACAGCATTCTGATTAATTTTGTGGTTGTGTTAAGCAGCAAAATGCTCTCGTTTTTAGCCATCTCTGGGGGCGGCCATTTTGTCTTCTGTCAACGGAAATTGACATCACAACTGCTCACAACGACAAATCACGGCTGACCTGTTTTCTGAATCTGAGCCGTGATTGGTCATTGTGAGCAGTTGTGATGTCATTTTCAGTCGACAGAAGAGAAAATGGCCGCCCCCAGAGATGGCTAAAAATGAGTGGATTAACACTTATTCCACAAACGCAATATTTTTCAGAATGCCCTGTTTGAACTAGTGGGCTTGCATAGAACATATTCTTGAAAAAAAAAAAAGTGTTTGCGTTGACTTTCTCTTTAAGCAAGGATTGAACAAAAATGGTTCAGCAACAACATGTAGGCAGACAACATACAGTAATGGCACTCACACTCGTATCCACTGCGTCGAACGACCGATATTAGTGCTGTACTGACAAGCGCAGACTAGCTGAGGCGTTATTATGAACCCCACTTGAATTCTAAGCAGGACAAGCCCAGCTGCAAAGAGGCGAGGACTGCCTAGAATACAAGTGGGCTTTAGTGAGCAGTACAGTATATCCATTTGTCCTTATACTGCCCCCAGGTGGTCAAGGCGGGCACACCAGAAGGAGCAGCATTTAATTGATGCACTGTAACCATAAAAAACGGTTTCATCTTTTGAATTTGGCTTAATGACGTCATTACTCTTGGTTTGTTTGTAAACGGCCTGTTTGTCCAGGCCGAGCATCTGCGTCGCCTTCCCTCGACCTCCTCATCACGCTTCTCACGCTGGGAGCCAGAGGCTATAAGAAACTCCTGTCGGAAAGGAAGGTAAGATAGAAAGAAGAGGGGAAAAAAACCCCACTATATCGCTCATCCGCTCTGAATCTGAATCCCGAAAACTTGATCGATGGATCATAAGAAGGAAATTTCCCTTTGGTGACCCGATGCCATCAAGGCTCACTAATGCTGCCTCTTGCCCCGCATTGTGCATAAATAATGAGGCGGGCTCCCCTCGTGGTTTTTAAATGGCATCACCCCTGAGGTGAGAGGCTCTCAAAAATCCGTTGAGGTCGATTTTTCAAAGGGTTGCATGCTGGAAGAATTGCTTGATAAGCAATAAAGGGACAGAAAAGAAAAGAGAGCGGTGCTATTTCTAGTTCCTTCCTCTTTTTTTTTTTTTTTTTTTTTTTCTCCCCTAGCCGTGCTCTTTATGACCTGTGTGTGGTTTGTGTTTCCTCGCAGGAGATTTACGAGCTCCTGGCCGAGGAACTGAAGAAGCTGGCTTCGGCGCACGGGGAGCGATTGCTTCACACCCCCCACAACCCCATTTCGCTGGGTGAGCACGTGACCTAGGGCGCCGCGCCTCCGACCGCGCTTCCCATGTTGTCAAACGTTCACTTTTGTTTTTTGGTGCGGCAGCCATGTCGCTGGACGGCCTGCGGGCCGACTGCGACCAGGCGCCGACTCAGCTGGGTGCCATGCTGTTCACTCGCCAAGTTTCAGGAGCCAGGTGTGTACGGTTTTGGCGTGGGGGGGGGGGTTACCTTCCACACCTACCTGCCATAGGGGAAACAAACACAATAGAGAGAAACAGTATTTTTTAACAATGAAATGGGTTTGGGTGAGAAACAATTAATCGACATTATTAAATTAATCGACACTAAAAGGAGACTGATTGTCGACCATTTCAGATACTGCTTTTACTTTGGAAAAGAATGTTCCAACATTTTGGCAGATTTTCTGACATCTAACGGACGCGAGGTTTTCATAGTTAACAAAAAGTAACAAAATGACTAAAAATTGAAAAACATATTTTCATTAACAAAATAAAAAACAACAAAGTGCTTTTAAAAAATGAAAACTATCTGAAACTACAACTTACGTTTATACAAATAACTAACTAGCGAAAATGTTTTCGTCTATGTCAAGTAAAATCATACGTGAGCTTTTGGGGTTCATTTTGAATTACATTTGTTTTGGTATTGCTGTACATCCATACAGAAAAAGGAAGATCAAACAGTCGTTTAGAAAATTTTTGTTCACCGTACTTTATAACACAATACCTAGTGATTTTTTTTTTTTTTTTTTTTTTTTTTTTTTTTTGCACTCGACAAATACTCCATATATATTAGTTTAAAAAAAAAAAAAAAAAGCTAAAGTCAAAATGAAATAAAAACGAACTAAAATGAAAATCCTAACTATTATGATCTTGTATGGACCAAATTATCTTTAACACATATCAAGCAAAACCATCTGCAAGATAGTGAGAGGGAGTTCATTGTATGTGGGGAAAGTGGGCAGAGCGTGTCCCTAAAGTTGAGAATCGATGCTTTAATTGTTTTCCGTTGTTGTTCAAAGGAGATAGATGTGCGAAATACGCGGGAGGACATTAGAGGATTCGAGTGTCGTCTCGATCCAATAACATTAGATTGCGTCTCCTTTTGCCAGCCCGCTCCCTCGGCTGCTTGGTTTTTCCTTGCAGTAAGCTGAAGAATTTCAGTCGGTCCGTTGACTCATGGCTGCAGAATTGTAATTAGCTGCTTTTGAGGCTTCGTTGCCGTTGCCAGTTATTGATTCCACACACATCGGACGGCTAACTATCAAGTGTTTTCAGATCATATTCTTCTACGAGGTGGCAAATGTACCAAGATAAATGGAATCAAGGTTGCTTATGTAATCATTAGCGTGTGGCTGTTTTGCAGGGTGGTAGCGCTGGGCAAGGAGCAGAGCATCGGCGGGCACACCTTTCGAGGGTTCATGTCGCACTCCGAGTCCTACCCGTGCCCGTACCTCAATGCGGCGGCCGCAGTGGGCATCACCCGTGACGACGTGGCGCTCTGCATCAAAAGGCTGGACAAGTGCCTGAAGACGTTGCACAAGGGGGCAAATCCGCTTCAAAGTAGTTCTCCGCTACCGTTGCCAAAGTCAAGTTAAATCTATACATCAACAGATTTAGCTCCATTTTATATTTTTATGCTGCAAAATAATAGTAAAAAGTAGGGATGTAACGATTAATCGAAAAGCAATTAAAAATCGATTCACCCAGATGAATCGATTAATCGATTCGATGAATTGCGGAATCGGGTTGATTAAATTCATCTAGAAAATGATGTCTTGAAAAGTTTTTTTCATTCCAGATGCATAGCACATTTTGAATGTTTAGATCAAATTATGCACTTGCGCCAAACATCATTGCGTATTGCGGTTGTGGATGGCTGCAGAACCACACTAGTGCAAAGAGACAAGCATGGTAGCATTTTTAAAAAATCGAGTCGAATCAGAAATCAGGAACTGAAAATCGAATCGAATCTAGGCTTGAGTGAATCGTTACATCCCTAGAAAAAAGGATGCCGTTGGACCGTCATCCTTATACATTAAATTTCCTGTAAAGTGAAAATAAATGTCTTGTAAATTTGGCGGACCACATAGAAGAATGTTAACACCGCCAAGTATGAATTTTTTATTTTTTTTTAAATCAAAATATATAAAGCAAATTTCAAACATGTCTAATGTATTGGGAGGGTGAAAATATTCTGAATTCACTTTACAGAGTCTTTAAATAACAATTACATTATTCCTAGTCAAACTCGTGGTCATAGGGATTGTAGTACCATAATAATATTGGTCCACGAATAGACTCTTGTGGAACTCCATGGATATGGTGCTTTGTTTTCACAACCCTCACTTGGAATACTGATGATACTGTTTAATCCGTCAATAATTATCAATTGTATTTGATGAAAAAAAAACAATGACAATCATCATGAATGTGCTTTAATGCAGACCCATTCAACTCTCTCAGGAATGTTTTACCGTTTTGAACAGCAATGAGGAGTGGATTTCATGTTTTCCCCATGTCATTAAACGCCATGCACTTGTTAAATGTGCTCATTGTTTGTTTTCTGCTGCTACGACGAAGTTGGCGTCTTGTTAAACTCTTTGTTTTTATCACGATTTACCTAGACATGTCTGCATGGGGGCGTCGTCCACTATGCTGCAGTTATTCTTTGGGGGGGAAGGGGGGGGGGATTTTTCTGGCTTCTGGCTAGTGCGAAACGCTCGTGTTCGTGGTTTGGTCCCGCTCTGTTTTTTTTGGCAGATGCGATGTTGTCAGTATTGCGGTGCTTGCTTATTTAAACAGGACGAGGATTGATTTAATAAATAATGAAAGTGTGTGGTGGGCCGGGGGGGGGGGGTGATCGGGGGGCGTCGAAGGCTGCCTCTGATTCGCTGCCACCCGGTGCTGCGTCGCGTGGTGCAGGGTGGAAACGCGCCAGCCTGACTGCCAACCCGGTTTCGTTCCGAGTCCCACATGCAAGCCAAGCAGCAGCAGCGATGCCGCCGACGGGAACATTTTGGGTTTTGCTTTGCGTGTGCCTGTGCAGCAGCCTGGCTAAGAAACCTGCCCGCTGCCCTTCAACTTGCAGCTGCTCCAAGGAGTCCATCATTTGCGTCGGCTCCTCTTCCGTCCCCAGGACGAGCCCTGGCGACATCATTTCTTTGTAAGTACTCGCCGTGCTCCGAGCCCGCGCCAGCTAGTTGACGCAGTCGCAAATACCCGAGTGCAAGTCAAGCAAATCAACATTTGAGAAGACTTATTTGCATGAATAGAATAAGAATTGGCTTCACGTATTCCCATTGCTGACACATGATTTTGCGTTGTGCTTGCAGGAGCATCGTTAATGGCACTTTCTCAGAGGTCAAAGAGGCAATGTTCTCGCACATGCCGTCACTCCAGCTGCTGTAAGAGCTTATCTTATTTTCATACACCAGGCACGTGCGCAAACGTTTTGGGGGCAGGTGCTCAAGCCCCCGAAAAGGGCACCTTTCGCCACAATTATATAATTAACAAAAGAAAAATAGCAATATGTTTTTATTCTCAATCAATCAATAATACAATAAATAAATGAGGTGAGGGGAAGGTCCAGTGAATATAAAAAATCTACACACCCCTGTTCAAATGGCAGGTCCCTGTGACACAACTTTCCCCACTATTAACCTATGAGATGACAATCAATTAAAATATTTATGGATGAAGGGGGGAAAAACAGCTGCAGAAGATGGGGTACTTTTTTCATCCAGGGAAAAGGGGCAGGTGCTTGAGCACCACCTAGTGGCTAGGTGTGCACATGCCTGCTAAAAACAAGACAGGATCATGAGGGTTTCGTGTGGATTATTTGGGGAACTTTGGTTCTTTTGTAGCCTGTGCATGGAAGGCACAGGCGGATTTATTGCCTATTAAAGCTATTAGAAAGCTTTTAGAGACTTCTAACACCTTGGTAAGTATTGAAAGCACAGAGGCACAAGTCTTTGGCTCACCACCACAAGCCATCAATCTAGCTAAGTGCTGCTGCCAGTGTGTGACGACAGCATCGGTGGCGCCGCACACGCCTGCGTTTCGATTGGAATTGAGTGACACCATATTCAACCTTACACTGTCTGTCTTTTCTTTTTATTACAGGCTTCTCAATTCCAACTCGCTCGCTACCATAAGGGATGATGCCTTCTCTGGCCTTCCACATCTGGAATACCTGTAAGTGTGTTGCCGGAAATGAAGGTTCAGTAAGGTTGGGAAAGAGACTGAGCAAGTTGTTGTTCCTGGACAGGTTTATTGAGAACAACAAGATTGAGACCGTCTCTAAATACGCCTTCCGAGGACTCCGGGACCTCACCCATTTGTATGTTCCTCACTTTACATTTGCTTAATTCGAATTTGTTTACCAAAATATTTTACCCATTGTTGTGTTTTGTTGTCCGGCTGTGTTGTGGCCGTAGGTCCCTAGCAAACAACAAGATCAAGGCGCTGCCTCGGGACCTCTTCAACGAGCTGGACTCTCTCATCGAGCTGTGAGTTCGGCAATGCGGATATTTTTTTTATTTGTTATTTTTTTGCATTTCTAATGTCTAAACGTCAGCTGTCATCTTCCGCAGAGACCTGCGTGGCAACGCCTTCCAGTGTGACTGCCGAGCCAAGTGGCTGATGACGTGGTTGCGGAGCACCAACGCCACCGTGTCCGACGTGCCGTGCGCCGGGCCGGAGGACGTCCAGGACAAGCGCCTCAACGACATGAGCTTGCAAAACGAATGCGTCTCAACAGGTGACAAACCGCAACACGCAATGGCCGGAAACGATATTTAGCTCGTAAACATGACAAAAGCACACTTGAAAAAAAACAAATAAAATCTGTCAAATTTACCAGAGATGCTGATTATTAAATGTATTTATGTGTCTCTAGATCGCTACAGCCACGTTTTACTAGTCGAACTTTGCTTGCTCTGACCAACCAATCGGAGGACGGAAGAATGCTGACGTTATTGTGGGACGACTAGTTGGCCCTGTGAGGCAAATTTTTAAGCGGAAGTCAAGTCCAAACATTCCCAGCAGGCCCACTAGTTAAAACACGGCATTCTGATTAATTTTGCGTTTGTGGAATATAAATTAAGCAGCAAAATGCACTTGTTTTTAGCCATCTCAGGGGGCGGCCATTTTGTATTCCGTCGACTGAAAATGACATCACAACTGCTCACAACGACCAATCACGGCTGACCTGTTTTCTGAATCTGAGCCGTGATTGGTCGTTGTAAGCAGTTGTGATGTCAGCCGACAGAAGACAAAATGGCCGCCCCAAGAGATGGCTAAAAATTAGTGGATTAACACTTATTCCACAAACGCGATATTTCTCAGAATGCCCTGCTTCAACTAGTGGGCTATCATAGAAGATATTCTTGAAAAAAATAGATTTGCGTTGATTTTTTTCTCTTTAAATGTGGTTGGAGAAAGAAACAGTTCCATAGCTAATCTTGTTTATGTGCCTTGGGCCAGCTGGGCGATGCAAATCCTTGCGCAACGTCGTAGCATTTGGAAATACAGTAGAGCAAGCTGTGTTCTAACGCAACTGGCGGTTTTCAATGTCTTTCAAACTAAACTGAGGATTGATTTGGAGAAAAAAACAAAAAAAAAACAAGGATACCTGCAATGCGTGATGCACACAGTGATATAAAGCACAAGTGAGCCTTCCCTGAATGGACCGAGATGACGAAACTGTCGGTTGATGCATGACTCAGCATTGACATAAAAGAATTCCCCTTCGGCAGATTTCATCCTGCATCAAAGCGTGAGCTCAGAGTCCCTGTCGGTCGACACATTCAGCTACAAGAACGACGTCTTCGTGGCGGTCGCCGCTCCCGGCGTGGAGAGCTGCATGGTCCTCCAGTGGGACCACATCGAAATGAACTTCAGGACTTACGATAACATCACAGGTACACTTGTCTTCCAAATCACGGCAGTCCACAAGGTTTCCACAGGTCATCAAAAATCATTTTAAGTCATTCAATGGATTTTTGTCAAAGTTAAGATCCTAAATGGCATTAAAGCATTAGATATGATGTCCAGAAGCATTCATTGAATTAAAACACCATTGGTAGGCTGCTGGTTAGCAGGTAGGCCCGAGTTAGGTTGCTGCAGCTCTTAAAGGGGTCTGCATGGGCACTCCCAGGCCCCTTTGAGAGCCAAGAACTGAGTTTTTTTCCTGGCTTGTCACTCGGAGTGACTCCAAGTCACCTGCTCTTTAGACTTAAGGTGTATTTTATTCAGAAATGTATGAAGATAGCTTGTGTAACATCAATGGTGTTATTTCTGGCTCCTTTGCAGGAAAGCTGTGCACTCATGTCAACGGGCATCAGGATAAAACTTAACTAAAGCAAGGCGTACAACGTTGTGCAAAGGAGTCACCATAACACACTTTAGCAATAATACATCTGATTAAAAATATATATATTTGTGGAGACTGGGCACTTGTTGTAATTTACTATGAACAAAATGGGCAGGAGTCCTCGAGTTCCTTCATGTTCCAGTTAATTTGCTCTTAATTTGAAAAGAAAAATGTTCTGTTCCTCTGACCAAATTCCAACATGAAATGCTACCACTTAGTGGCAGAAAAGTGACATTCTGTACACGTGTGTGTGTATATGCAAAAGTACTTGAGCATTAAATTTGTTTTAAGTTGCTTTAAAAACGGCATTAATAAGGATTAAATTAGATTTGCTGACCCCTGCAGAAACCCTGGTTCAATATGACTAACCAGATCAAGTACTTTCTTTGCTAGAAATTCGACTACTGCAACATTTTATTTTGTTTTCATTTAACCTTTATTCACAGGACAAAAACTCATTGAGATTCAAAATCTGTTTTACAAGAGTGTCCTGGTCAAGAACGGAAACAAACAATCTGATAACGCAACAATCAGCAGTTTTCCATGAGTGGAGTTTCGGACTAGACCCGGTCTAGTTTCCACATCTTTCTTTCAGGTCAGTCCATCGTGGGATGCAAGTCGGTGGTGATCGAGGACCAGGTGTTCGTCATAGTGGCTCAGCTCTTCGGCGGCTCGCACATCTACAAGTTTGACGAGGACCAAAGCACCTTCACCAAATTCCAGGACATCGAGGTGTCCAAGATCTCCAAGCCCAACGACATTGAGGTGTTCCAGATCGGCTCCGACCGCTTCTTCGTCATCGCCGACAGTTCCAAAGCGGGCCTGTCCACCCTCTACAAGTGGAACGACAACGGCTTTTATTCCTACCAGTCCCTTCACGAGTGGTACCGCGACACGGACGCCGAGTTCCTGGACTTGGACGGGAAGGCGCACCTGGTGTTGGCGAGCCGCTCGCAGGTTCCCGTCATCTACCAGTGGAGCCGCAGCAACCGCAAGTTTGCGCTCCAGGGCGAGATCCCCGACACGGAGGACGTGGTGGCCGTCAAGCACTTCCGCATCAAGGACGAGCTCTACCTGGCCGTCACGCGTTACATCGGCGACTCCAAAGTGCTGCACTGGGGCCCCAAGCAGTTCTCGGAGATCCAGGCGCTACCTTCGCGAGGCGCCATGATCCTGCAGCCGTTCTCCTTCAAAGAGCGCCACTATCTGGCCCTGGGAAGCGACTACACCTTCTCGCAGATCCTCCTGTGGGATGGGCAACAGAGCGTGTTCGAGCGCTTCAAGGAGGTCTACATCCAGGCGCCGCGATCCTTCACCACCGTGTCCACGGACCGACGGGACTTCGTCTTTACGTCCAGTTTCAAGGGGAGCACGCAGATCTGGGAGCACGTCATTGTTGACTTGAGCTCGTGAGTCCCTGCGCCGTATTTCCAGGCTCAGACAATCCAAGGTCTTCCGCGAATGAGGAGCAACGTGTCGGAAACTGGCTTGCAAATGGGCGCAATTTTCAGAACGTTTCCAGTACATTTCCAGGAAGTCTCGTGTCAATTTCCAGGAAGTTAGGCTCCTGAACTGTGGAAAAGTAACATACTCAAGCCTAAATAGGAACTTTTTTTCGCCGAAGCAGACATCCATGCAAAATAGTACGATGGCTTTCCAACGTTTTTTTTAACCAATTACACTGGTCAACAGCAAATTTTAATCAGAGATAGCTTTATGTGTCCCTAAATGTATTTTTCACGCTGATTTAAAAAATGTCAATACGTTTTTTTTTTTGCGCATCAGGTTTTGGGGATTAAAAAATTTATTTATTTTTTTTTCAGTTTGACCTATAAAAGCTTGCGCAATATAGATTTTACCATGCGTTGTAATTTAGAGCTATGTTTCCGAAAAAAAAAAATCCACCTGTTGCTGAACCTAACCCTTCACTCATAAGTATTGCTAAATATATTACGATATTACATTCTTATAGTTATTGTTATGAAATAATTATTATTATGAAAACCCAATGTGCTAGAGAAAAAACAATGGCAGATTCGGAATTAGCACAAACAAAATCATATAGACAAGTTTACTTGCATCTCTGATTAAAAAAAAAAAAAAAAAAATAGTAAACATTTGTTGACCAGTGTCATTTCATTGGAGCAAAAACATTCATGGTGAGTTAAATTAGCACCCCCACACATTCAAAAAGCTCAATGAAAAAACACCCTCTCCCTTCAAAAAATTACAAAGCAGTGCTTGTCAAACTTTTTACACCAAGCACCACCAAAAACGTTCCATGCACGTAAGTCAAAAACAAATCGTACCTCAGTAAATGTCTGAAGCAAACAATGAAATGCAAAATGTCTTGTACTTCAAAGTTAAATACAACTGAACCATACTGAAAAAAAAATGTAGTGTGCTGGATTAAAAACAAACCTGAAGCCAGCGTAGCATAGCACAGTTGAAACGTTTCATTCATGGATTCTTTGCGTACCACTAGAGGCAGCCCGCCCGCTTTGTTCTCGAGTCTCGAAATCATCTGTGCATGTGACGCCGGCATGCACTTTGCATGTAGGCGCCGTGCGCTCAATAGCCTGCACTAAGCATTTGTCGAGGAATAGCCTAGATATGAAGCTCTACTTGAATGACATTTTGCTGTTGTAGTCACGATTATGCTCCAATTTAATTGACCCGTGTAGGAGCTAATGTTGAACTTTGTAAATTCCTTCTTTATTACCATTAATTTTCCAACAACCCTAGCAAGGATGATTCTTTTTAAATCCCTGATGGAGGGTTTCTAAAACTGAAAGAAAAAAAACGTTTTCCCTGTATCTGTCAGATTTCTTTCAAAAGCATGATTAAAAATGGAAGAGAAAGACCATTTGTCTTTTTCCAGCCACATTTGAGCTCCAAGGCTGTTGGCTGGAAGTGCTCATTTATTATTATCCTCCCGTTTGTTGCCTTCTCAACGCTTTGCCGTCGTGAACGAACATCGCAGCCCTTTGCTCCTCCTGTGCAGGGAATGACTTGAAGCACAAACCTTTCAATGATGGTCTTACATTACGATCAAGATGCCACATCACAACCAATGTTTTATTTTGGGCGGGGGCGCAGGGGGCGACAACTAGGGCATCGCTCATTAAAATGCGACATGAGTTGTACTTCTGAATGTTGATTTACAATTGACACATTTGTTCCCAAAATTGACGACTAACACTGACAAGATGCCTGGCCATCCAAAACAGATTCCAGCCGCTTTGTATAACCATCAGTCATCATGTTTGAGCAGTTTGTAAGAGCATGAAAGCAAATATTGGAAGCGAAAGTTGTTATATAAGCGTCATGAATATCCACCCAAGCTTTCAGAATGTCAACATAACAATAAAAGCCTACATTGCAAGCAGGGCTTGACTGTTACTCCTCCATGATTTACATTTTAGAGGGTTCATGCAACATTTTGACCCCAACCAAAGGCTGTTTTGCTGCTTGACCCAAAACTATTATTATTATTATTATTATTATTATTATTTTGACACTTTGGTAGCTCTGGTGGCTTCCTCCCTCACCTTATCTTCATTGAAGATTCAAAATAATTTGTCCAGAGATGGGAGGACTTTAAAAAAATGCTTTGAGTTTTTATACCCTCTAAACCTAGGCGCGCACACACACATAAGTCGTCTCAAAATAAGACAGAATCTTTTTGTCTATGTAGGTGCATTGTCATTCATTCTTAGTGGATGGGGCTGTAGTTGGACTTAGTAGGCAGGAAAAGCTTAAAAAAAATAAACCCATATATTGTATGGCATTATAATATGACAATTCATAGCAAGATGTTAAAAACAAATAAGCCATGTAGCCTATAAAAAGTGTTGGAGAAAAAACTTGTATAGCAAGGTGTTAAACATGCCATATGCAGTGGAGTATATTAAGGTTAAAAAAAAACATGCATAGTAAGGCATTAAAAATTGTTGCGTTTCTTTTTTTTATGTGGAATACTAGCAATTTATAATATTGCACTTTATAAAAATGTAGAGTGATGACATAAATAGAATGTAAGTAATTAAACAGATTTAATGCTGCAATCCAATTCAGCGTGCTGCTCCTTTTAGTGTTCCCGCCTTGATCACCAGGGGGCAGTGATGTCTAATAGTCAAGCAGACAAACGAAGAAGAATGCTACTTCGTTATAAATACGTTGTAATATTCTTCGTTTTTGTAGATGACAAAGAATATATGGCTCTGAGTATTTTTGTATTTCTCCATGTGATGCTTTTAAACCCGCAACTATTAAAGCTAATCGTTAGCATGTGAGTGGCGCGCAGTATTGTGCGCTAGCATCAAAGCAAAGTTACGTGGTTGCTTCCAAAAAACAAGGCGTAATTCCCTCCTTGTTTTTTGTTTAGTTTTAGAGAAAACTTCAGCTGGGAGTGGCATGAACCAACTTGAAGCCTCTTTTCTCAAGAACGATTCACTCTCTGCCAAACTCTGCTGCTTGTTGTCTGTTGTCAAGTGTAAAGAGTTTCCTGGCACCATTAGAGCGCTCGGAGCACAGACGTCGTGAAGCGCCGACGCGTCCATCAGCGTTGCTGTCCGACTCGCTCGCTCAGTCGGTGGCATCCACCGCGTTGACGTTGCTGTCCAGCTGGTGTCGAAAAGACATCCTGGCTTTGGAGGAAAAATAGACGTGGGACCCCCGGGCGAGGCCTTCGCTGCCCCACGTCGTGCTGGAGACCGCGCGGAGATTCCTCTCCTCTTTTGGATGACAGCAAAGTCAAGTTTAGCTAAAGGTTGCGATTCGGTCGTCAGATGCGAGTCTCACCTGCCGCCGAGGGGAAGCCTTTGCTTTTGCAACGCTCTCTACAGTGTCTGTAGAAGGGGAAACATTGCAGCATCTTCACGCCCATGATGCAAAACTGCAGATTGAAGACCACAGGACGGGTAAGTTCATTTCGACCAGTCAGAAAATGCTTTGCTGAAAAGAAATATCGATTGTGTGACATCGCCGAACATCACTAGGTGAGCCGCTAATCCTCCATTTTTTGTTTCCCTCACAGAATCTTTTTTATCTGGCATCATAGCGCCAACTTTTGACCCAACATGGAGAAGTCCCAATAATTTGCCCTAGGGGCAATGTATCCATTTTACAACCAGTGTCATGGATGATGACGCCCGGAAGCTTCTTACAGCATGTCCAATCTCTTCGCTCATTTTGTTTTGTTCGCTAGATTGGTTGTTGGAAATTGACATTCTGCCTTCAGTTCAATCCAGTGTTACCACTGTTACCTTGTAAAAAAACAAAACAACAACCTTACTTTACTTATTACTTGACGAAAAAAAATAACTTCGTTAACTTACTGATTACTCTATTTCAAAAGTAACTAAGTTAGATTACAAGTTACTTTATTAGTTCCATTCAACAGATGCCAACAACTCTACTTAACATGAATCCGGTCGCAGGGCACACACAGACGCGAGCGGGAACCAATCCCACGCTGCCCCACAACTCAGGCGAGTGTACCACTACAATCTCAGCAATTTGTCAACCACTTTTGCTAATACTTAATTGAAAGTACATTTTTAACACTGATTGAGTTTTTTTCAAGTTTTTTTGGTTTTTCGGTGACGTACTGGTAGGGTTTTTGAAGCTAGATAACACTTTGTCAACAGCACAGAGTGTGCCACATACCTTTGTATTTGCTTTAGCTGGCGCAAACTCAAAATAGTGACTGGATTTCCAGCTTGAAAACACAAATCTCTCTCCTTCCTCCATTGTTGTTTTTCCTGTGGTCGAAACGTGATACGGCGCATATGTGATGTCACTCCTCCAAAAGGAATGCAAATTGTGAAGTCGAAGGAATTGTGACTTTACGAGGTAACTGTGGTCAGATTACTAAACTGAGAAAAGTAGCGTCTTCCATTAGTGGTCACTGTAAAAACGAATATGTTAGAGTTACCGGCATCACTGGTGACAATCAGTACTTGAAGTAGGATTGTTTTGATGAGTGACCTTTTTATGATTATTTTGTGTCTTTTTATTCCACCCTAGCATTCATGTTTTGACTTTTACAGTCAAAATGTTTGAATTTCAATTTGCACCCGTCGGTACAAAGAGTTATAATTACTTATTTGGGAAAAAAAAACAAAAAAGGCGAAAGGAGCTGGATTGTAGTCTTATTCCACTCAAGCTTGCGTGACGTCAAAACCTAAGCAGTGCGCGTCTACAAATTCAGATTAGCAAATTAGGTCACATTGCAGAAACAGGCAAAGGCCAAGCGCAGGGGGGCGCCGGGGCTAATTACAACTGTGGGTCAAAACACAGATTGCCGCACATAGACAGGACTTTTCCCTTTCCTTCGAATGTTGTCGGGAAATGGGTCAGGTGAAACGATTGCGACACGAATTGCCACGCTTGATCATTTGTCCGTTTTCCCACAAACCACGTTTACTCTTTTCTCACTTTTGACCAGTGCAGATAACAATACAAATACGAAATAAATCTTCTTTCTTGCAGGTCACAGCTGAGGCTCGGCGCCGTATCCCGTTCGATCGCATGTTTTGATGGCCCGCGTGCAGAGTCTTCCCTCTTGTCGACGGTAAGCTTAAACGCCACCAAGCATGAGGAGCTGAAAAGTGGAACGCACCGCACGTGCGTTTCCAGCCACAAACACAGCGCCGTGTTCTCGCAGTCATTTCCGAGAAACAAACTCGGCGCATCTGAAATCATCGCAGTGGATTTTGCAAAGCAATCCAAAGGACCCACCTGACTCCAAGCAAACTGCCGTTTGAGCGGGATGAGGTGCGAGCCGACGGGGTTAAGCTTCCTTGTGTTCTCTGCACTCTCCGAGTGAACTTTAAATAGCTCGCCCCGCAGTGTAGGACACGCCTGCTTTCTTTTTTTTCCGCCCCTCTCGCTCTTCTTCTGTCTGCCCTTCAAGCTTTTGCTTTCAACACGTAGTCGAAGAGGTTCGCCCATTACTTAGCTCAATCCTATTCCTTTCTAAAGCCATCATTAGTTACAGCAGTCCTACGTTTGAATCCAATCAATCGTGCATGTTTCCCAAACAAAATGACGACTGACAAGTTTACAAAGCTTCATTGTCAATATTGATGGCATCGCGGCGGCCAGCCAACATCAAATATGAGGACGGTCGGTAAATCATGATCGGGCTAGTCTATGATTCAGTCTTTATAACAACCACACAAAATCATCTTCAGTTCTCCATTTTTGGCCACTTCAAATCAAAATGGCGGACATGTTGTGGTGTCTTAAAGCATAAGTCAACCTAATCATTTTTTTAAAGAATATGTTCTATGCTGGCCCACTAGTTGAAACACAGCATTCTGATAAATATTGTGTTTATGGAATAAGAGTTAAGCAACAAAATCCACGTTTTTAGGCATCCCAGGGGGCGGCCATTTTGTCACTTGTGTCGACTGAAAATGACATCACAAACCTTCAGATAACGACCAATCATAGCTCAGCTTCAGAAAGCAGGTGAGCCGTGATTGGTCGTTATCCGAACCCTGAGGGTCTGTGATGTCATTTTCAGTCGACAGAAGTGACAAAATGGCCGCCCCCCTGAGATGACTAAAAACGGGTGGATTTTGCTTCTTAACTCATATTTCATATTAATCATATTGCCTTGTTACAACTAGTGGGCCTGCGTATATTTTTCAGAACATATTCTGCAAAAAATCAGTTTGGGTTGACTTCCGCTTTAAGGCTTTTTTTGTCAGTGAAACTGGCTTTGAAGATTTTGTTTTCCAAAAGTTCCTGTGGCTTCTCAGCATAGTGATGCTGGTTGCAAATGTACATTTTCACCACTTGCAAAACGTGGCATAATACAGCATATTAATATAACAATGGTCATTGACAGTGCTAAGCTACTGTAGCTAATGTAAAGAGAAAACAGCGGAAGTGGCTTTAGGTGGCTTATGCCTGCCCAAAATCCGTTACGTTTGTGTTCCCTTCATGAATTAGCACTTCCTGTCTTGGCCCAAACAAAGATAACACATTGACCACATGCTTCCAAATGTTGGTTAATATGTGTGAAAAGCAGGTAAAAGTGCAACCATCTGGTTAAAAATATAACAAGCGAAGCGCACATCGAGGATATCCGGCTGATTCCTGCTCGCAGAAAACAAGAGCGCAGAGACGGGCCGCCAAGAGGCCTCGCCAACTCGTTACGTCATTCTTGTACTTCAGCCCGCACGTTCATTAGCCAGCCAGCAAGTTTGTCACTTGTCCTTTCTCCACTATATTTACACCTGAAGGTTACAAAGCTCACAATAGCCGGCAAGCAACAAAAGCTTAAAAGCTTAACCTCCTCCTCCTCCTCCTCCTCCTCCTCCCCGTCGCAACGCGAAACTTTGACCCCGTCTGAACAGCAACAATCCTATTAGATGTGGAATAAGGCGCGTAATCACGTACGAGACGTGTCTGGCTGCGAGCTCACAGTGATTCATCATGTTTGAATGTTTATTTCATTGAAAAAAACTGTGATTCATTCATTTACACTTTTGGCAGTGGAGTAAAACAAGAAGCCAGTTTAGAACCTCCTGTGCTTGGCAAATGTATGAAAAGGAACACCATGAAGTGCTTGAATGCGAACTTTTTTAATTTCACTGAGCCCACTGCGCAAATTTGAGCTGGTCAGTCTCTTGTTAGACAACAACTACTGTGGAGTCTTAACTTGGTCATTAGCGCTGCTGTTGCATTATTCTTCCACTGGGTGCTGCTCTAATGCATTTGCCAAGCAGTAGATTTTGAGCTGATCTCTGAATGTGTTTCATTTGATATAAAGAGTCCAGTGTGTAGCAGTGTGACAAGATTTTCCAAACGACGGCGCGTCAAAATGCCGAGCGTGCTTGGAATGGCCGCTTCGAGTACAACGATGCGAGAATTGTGAAGATATCAGATGATGGGCTCCAGAGAGTTGCTTGCGCTACTCGAAGAACCCTTCTCCAATTGGCCGACAAATTTCACTTCAAATTATCCGGGAATAAAATCGTACGGTCCGGAATTTCAAAGGTTTCTCCAAGTCAAAATGAACGTTACCTCTAAAACGGCGACACTTGCCCGAAAGACTCGACATAAATGTGAACAGCAAATGTGAACATTATTGGTGAGAAGAGCTCTTGTATGTCAGTCATCAATTGTGAATTTATTTGTTGTGGAGGATTTTACAGGCATTTGAAGTGCTAATTTTATGCGTTTGTTTTTGTTTTCTTTTTTTGGGGGGGGGGGGGGGGGGGGGATTCCATAAATGCCGTTATAAATGGGCCAATTACCGGTATGCGGTGGTTTCGGTAAATGCTAATTACTGTCTGTCAATGGTAATGAGCTCTTCTTTTGTTTTTTTTTTAGGGGATGTCTAAGCAGGGCACAATGTGGTTGGTTGCTTGCAGAGATGAGTCACCCCTTTAAAGTTAATTGCTTCCTCCACGGAGGAGGAGGAGGAGGAGGAGGGAGGGAGCGAGCAAGATGAAAAAGACATTGCAAACACGGATGCCTTTTTGTTCTGATTAATATGCATTGCGCCCTCCCCCCAAAAATGGTGCCAGTGGGTACTAGTTAGTCCCAAGGACAACATGAGTAGCTCATGGGTCTATTCTAAAAACAGCTCACCAGAACAGAAGAAGAAAGTTAACATTTATTTATTTAAACTTAACATGGTACACGTTTCCTCTGTACCAAATATTCTCTCTCTATATATACGGAATATATATTTTTTAAATAAAACAGATTATGTTCAACGGGAAAATTTGTATTTACCCAAATATTACAAAAATAAGGTCATTTTAGAGCTGTCATTTTAATACCGTTATGTTTTTGCTCCCGGTTATCATACCGTCAGAATCTAATTTCGGCCCATGACTAGATGACGGCCACTTGTCACATTGCTACAAAATGCACAGTACACAAAATGGAGTCAAAGTAGCTTTAGCGACAGTATCACTGCTACAATCAAATCTGCGGCGAAGAAAATCCCAATCTGCTCAATGTGGGAGAATTCCGTCGCGTCCTGGTCACAACCCGCTTTCATCCTGCGATGGAGAACAAGAGTTAGCTTGCGCGGGAAAATCTGTCAGATGTTTGGCGGAAGGTTCCAGGTCCTGATGGCTACCCTACCTCCTTGCTATCCCGACAGTCCCCGCAAATGCAGCCCAGGCAGCCGTTGACCACCTGAACGCCGCACAGCGCCAGTTGCAGCATGCTCATCGCCAGCAGGATGGAGAAGAGAACCACGTGCCACATCACCGCATTCTTGGGGTACTGGCACACGTCCCACAAGGTCTGGTTCACCAGGTAGCTTTCACTGCCCCTGGCAGCATGAGTCAGTTTCTACGTTAGATTTTGTGGTTCCCTCCCGATGGCGTTTCGATTTCGATCAAATGCAACAATATCGAGAAGGCCACGTTTTTAAGTCCATTTCATCAAATCGAATCACGTGAAGTAAAAAAAGCATCTGCGGGGACTCACGTTCCGAGTTCCTCGAAGGGATACTTCCAAACGTCTCCCGCCACGCGACACTTGGGTCCGACGGCCAGGCCGGCCGAGGCCACGCTGCAGCAGTAGATGGCGCCCACCAGACCGAAAGCCGACGAGAAAACCGAGTTCAACATCTGGCGGGGGCGAGGTGAACCCGGATGTTATCTGGTTGCCACACCTCCCCCATGTTTGCCTTCGCTCGTTATCTAATGGCGCTCTAATCTCAGGCACCTACCCGGCAGCGGTTGCCGCAGCAACCCTTTCCGCAGCAACCCTTGCCCCCGGCCCTGATAGCGGAGCAGCTCGGGCACAGCATCTGAAAACACAGAAAATTGGGGGTCAAACAAAGTCACCTGGGGCTCAAAAGGCTTCTTAGCGGGGCATGTGATGAGACCTCCGGCAGCGTTTGACACCATGATGCTGGCACCTTGTACAAGTTCCTTTCAGCGCCAAGTCAGTCACTTTTTTTTTTTTTCTAGAAATGCCCATCACATTGTTGGCCCGAGCCAGTTGTATCATCCTACCGACGAATCTCCAGAATAGCGGCCGCGTTTGTCGAGTTACTCACAAAGAGGCCTCCTCCGATGAGACCCCCCATCAGCCACACCTGCAGGGAGATCTGATCGTTTTCAAGACTATTGCCGTCGGGGAAGAAGAGCAGCAGGTTGGCGATCATGCAGACGAAGGCCGAAGGCAGCAGAATCAGGCCCACCAGCCGGGCGCACTTCCCCGTACAACACATCCTGGCTTGCTTTCGACGGCTTTCCTGCCACAAGCTCGAGCGGCCAGAGAGGCGAGCAAACTGAGTGCGTCACTCGCTGAAAGTCAAACACGCCAAAGCGGAAGCAAGACAGGGAACAAAGGCCACCAAGGGTGGATGTGCGCTTTTATTTTCCACCTCTGATAGGCTGCAGGTGAACATCGATCATCTCCCGGTAGACTCGTGCCATTATTCGAGATGGCTTAATCGCGTTTATTATCTGCTTGGATTATTTTTCCACGGCCTGTCGACTGTTGACTCGTGAGGCAGAGGGGGCGAAGGTGAAAGGCTCGCTCGTGTTTACACGGCACGCTCCTTCCAGTGTTGCCATTGGGGCCGTTGCAGTCTCAAGCACAGACACCTCAGTGTTATCTAGTGATGTGGATTCGGCCCTTAACAAAATACCAAGAGTCCCTTTTTTTGGTTGGCGTAATTTTCAGGAGCAGAAACGACACGTTAATCGATTAAAAAAATAAACAGCAATGTCAAACGTCAATGCAGAAAAAGCTGATACTGGTCTTTCCCTTTTGCAGCATTTCACAAATTTGGTTCCGAAGATGGTGGTCAGTATTTTCGATATGAAAGGTTTTTCGAGTAAAACATGTTTTTTTCATTAATTTCAATAGATCATTGTTGAACCATGGAATGGACGCATTTTTCGGTGGCTGTGCTGTAAATTTGTTGTCAGTGTGGTTTCAATCAGATTCTTAAGTTAATATGTTTCCAGTTGACTTGTGGTAATAACATGGCTTCTGTTTTACCATGAAATGCCCACTGTTTGTCATTGCTTTCTTAATGATCCAACGGGCACGTTTGAATTCAGGTGGCCGTGGCAACCATCGCTGAAATTTGCGCGTCCCCGTCTTTGCGCGTCCCTGTGGGTACCGACGCCACGGCCGTTGCTGACGTGACGAAAGTTTCAGAGTTAAAGTTGAGAGTTGAAGTTGACGACACGGATACGAAGATATAAATGAATACAAGAATAAACATGTTGTAGAGGGGGAAAATGTATATACGAATGGGTACGACGGCGTGCAACTGCACACTGGTTAACCGACGTGCCCACATGTCGGCCATGTTGGCAGGGGCGAAGTTCCCATCAAAGGCAATGCATTCACATAGAAATTAAGTTATAACTTCCTATTTTCTCAACTAATTTTCATGAAATTTTCGTTTTTTGTCAACGCCAAATTGTGTGCTACCAATACATATCATTAAAAAAATGTTTTATCTTAACTTGTGAAAGGGTTATTCCCAGTCCTCTTGTAAATGTGTGTGCTTGCACAAGTGTATGCAGCACATTGTGTCAGCACCCTTGTTCTTTAGTGTTTTCTTGCCTTCCACACAAATTGGAATGCGATGACGAGTTGACCCTCCTAGCTTAGCGTCGCCTGCAGGCAGGCAGCTATAAAGGGGCGTGTCGTATCTATCTACTTAAGTTCATATCTATGGTTGACGGCGCCTGCACGAACTCGTCGGGAATTTTGCTGAACAACAACAACACTGCCGAGGCACCGCGTCGCAGCGTGGGAAAAGAAAGGCCAAAAGTCGGGCAGACATGGCCGAGGCTCGGCCCGAGGAAGACGAGGAGAGTATGAGGAGGGACACCAGGGAACAAGTGGTCCGACGGCAGTCCAACAGCAGCGAAGGTAAAAACAACAACAGGACACAAACACGAAAGTTACATGACCCACAATATTGTGCGTGAAGTTTACTTCAGGGGTTCCAAATAAAACTTAGCGGATTCAGTGAGAAATGTTTCAGGACCGCCCTCATAAAACTAAACAAAAGTTGTTTGCCTTCGAGTGAAATCGTTACATAAAAAAGTGACATTTTTTCAGGCGAAAAAGTTGTGATCTTGACAAGTACAATTTATCTTCGTCAGGATGTAAAGCCTTAATTTTCTCCAAAACAAAGTTGTATTTTTCCCGGGAGAAAGTTGCAATATTATGAAACCCGGAAGCTGATGTTAGTGGTAAACTCGAACAGTGCTCATTAGCCCCCTCCCCAATCCTAGTCATCCCCGCAAGTTGCATTCTTTTTTTTAGTACAGACTACTACAGAGACCTTGTCAAGCCTATTTCATTTTTTAAAATTATTTCTGATGCATCCGCACCTTATCGCAATTGCATCTATGCACTCATCCGAATCGTCAATAAGCATGCCGGTGTCTTGTTATCGTTGATCTTTTGTTATTATTTCACGAGTCTCGGGATCTACTGGGCTCATCTGGGACCTCAGGTGTCATATTTCTTGCTTTGTCATGCGGAAATGTGTGTTGACAATGACAATAAATTTTCCTTATTCCTTGATAGGAGGAGTGTCTGAAAATTTCAGATTCTAGACTTGACTTTTGTTCTTTTTAAGGCATTTATTCCTGCTATCAGCTGAGTACGTTGTGGTTTCAGCAGGTGCTTCTCCCTCTGAATACTTTATTGTCCATGGAGTGGTGGTTTGGGTGTTTTGGGACATTTAGATAGTACTCAATGCACCTCTTAATATTAATATCTCCACTATCACACCCCTATGATGGAAACCATCGATAATACACAAAAACTGAGCTACTAGTGGGCTCTCCAGTGAAAGCTGTGAACAAGGGAAGAAACTGCTCTGTTTGGGTTGGGAGGCGGGGGCTGCAAACATCTGGAAGTGTTAAGGGCAGCGCCGTGACTGTAGCAAAAGTTTCCGCAGCCAATCGGTGTGAGTTCCTGGAGAGGAGCGAGCCAGGAGAGTCAGGAGTCCAGAGCAGGGAGGAGAGAGGCGCAAAGACGGCGAGAAAATCCGTCTCGGTTCCCGCGGGGAGAAGACGGGCGACGAAAAGAAGATTTGGGGGAAAATGTACCGTTTTGGGAGGATGATTGACAGCTGATGACACGTTGACATTTCCTACCACAACCTCTGTCTCGTTTTTCTGTGCCCCCCACAGGTCGTCCTGGCAGGAGGAAGCCAGAAAATCGTCTCAGGTTGAACAATTATTTTTGTTGGTATTTTTCTCTGTGTGTTTTTTTTTTGTAACTCAAAATGTTCATCGGCCCTTTTGGCCTTTCCAAATCTTTTGTGCTTGAAGTCCATCCCCGCTCTGCTGTGTCTGCCTCCACCCCCGCCCCCCTCACCAGCTCCCCTACTTTTCCTCTGACACACTCTTGAAAGTATTTAGGCTGTTGACCTGTTGGCATGGCAACCAGCCGGGGGCAGTGTCAGCGTGTGTTTATGGGCAAACCTCAAAGTGGTTTTGTCGAATGTGTGTGTGTGTGTGTGTGTGTGTGTGTGTTGAGTTAGTGGCCTATCCTAATCTGCCTAGCAACAAAGAACAGCTCAGGCTACATTCAAACATGCCAAAACATCTTGAAATCTGTTTAACTGTTGAGCAAACTCGTGGTTTTCCATCTTTCTCTCTGTGCAGCCAAGGTCCACTTTCGTCCCTCAGAGAAGCCATCAAAAGAAGTGAGTAGACAAAAGTGCCTCTGATTTGATTTTCCAAGTGTGTCCCAATACTTTTTGTCCTTCAGCCACCAGCAGGTCGAGTTTCTCTGACCCTCCGCGAGACAGAAACCGGGACGGAGACGCACGGTAAGATGAAGCTTTCGCCTTTACCACCATCACCGCATGCCTTTTGTTGCTCCCTTCTAATTCCTGCTCAGGGTCCCCGTTTTCAGGCGACCGGAGATCACCATCCTGTCGGCCGAACCGTTCCCCTCCCATTCCTGGATAGCCGGAACGCCTGGCGCATTCCCGCCCCCTCCTCCTCCTGCTACGCAAATCTGGGGACCCACAATCCCGCCGTCCATTCAGGTAGCGCCGCACCCGTGATGCCGTGCTGCGCCACGCGGAATTTAGATTTTCTTTCCCGCCCGCAGCCTCCTCCCTCCTATGATGAGGTGATAAGGGAGAAGACGCTGGAGCTGGGTGTGCAAACATCTTCCTCGCCCCCATCTTCATTATCGTCGTCTCACCCAGCTTTCCGAACGACCATCGCCACTCAGACAGACACCAGATCCTCATCTGGCGCTCCGGGTGAGAAGACGCTCATTTATTTGTATATTTATATTACAATATATTTGAAGGCGTAACCGGGACGACTTATAGTGGACGTCAACCACCAAAATTGTCTTCACAACAATATGTTCTATGCGCCTTCACTAGTCCAAACACGGCATTCTGTTTGATGTTGCGTTTGTGGGATTTGAATTGACTAGTGAAATCCGGTTTTTGTCCATCTCAGAGGGCGGCCATTTTTGTCGATTGAAAATGACATCACAGTTGCTCCGGTCACAACCAATCATGGCTCGGCTTGGGAAAACGGGTGAGCCGTGATTTGGTCTGAGCCCTCAGCGACGGTGATGTCATTTTCAGTCGACAGCAAGTGACAAAATGGCCGCCCCATGAGATGGACAAAAACGGGTGGATTTTACTACTTCCCCTTTAAACACAGAAATCAAACATGATTTGTGAATAGCAAACTGAACAGCTGGTAATGCTAATCATATGAAAATGTATTCAAACTGTGTTTTTGTGTTCAGCCAAACAAGTCAAACCGCAGCGTCCGCCGATCCCTGCCACGACGTCTCAAGCCAATGCTGAAATCGGCTGCCCTTTGACCCCGCCTTCCGAAAACGGCCAATCTGAGCTGCCCCCCGCTGCCACACCCCTTCCCAAGGAGGCAGAGCGCCCCAGGCCCTGCCCCCGACCCAGGTTCACTGTGACCCCGCTCAGCGACAAGGTCAAAGTTCAGACTTTGGTGAAACTGCGAGAGGACGGCTTGGCCACGCTTGCCGCCCGCGCTCGCTGTGACATCGGCAGACAGGACGCGAGCCAGGGTAAATATCTTCAAGAGCTCTTGGAGGCCTTCAGCTCCGACGACTGGGGTCTTCCGGAGCAGCGAGGTGACGACAGTGGTCTCAGCCAATCGGAGGAGGAGGAAGAGGGCGACGACATGGCGGCCCTGAGGGCGAGGATCCAGGCCTTTGAGCAGCAGCAGCAGCAGCAGCAGCAGCAGGTGGCGCTTGACGGGAGCCGCGGCGACTCGGGCCTCTCCGAAAAAGTGGTCGCCAAGAAGCCCGAACCCCGGCCGCGCCCTCGTCTCCAAGGGCAACCTGCCAAAATGCTCCCTCCCGCGGTCGCTCCCAAACCCAAAAGCCTCCCCAGAGCATCTTCCGTGGACTCGGCTGAACCCCCCCGTGAGGTCGTGAACCCCAAACCGGCGCCAATCACAGAGCCCCTTCCGACCCAAGCCCCCTCCACCTCCCCTTGCACCGCACCTGTCCCAGCCCCCAGGCTCCCTCCACCGAAATCCTCGCCCTCCCCCAGCGAGGCTCCGTCCACAACGAAATCCCCGTCCAGACCACCGATCGCACCGCGGACAAGCGTGGGGGCCGCACCCCATGAGAAGGCACACGTGGCCCCAACACGCACCCACAGACCCTCCACAGATGTCAGCAAGGGGGCACAAACGCAAACTCAGGATACTGCTAACCAGACTGGTAAGTCTTGTTCTGCTCTTCAGGGTATACAATGGTTTTTTTTTTTTTTTTCTTTTTACAGTTTAGTGCCCTACTGTTATATCTCTCTAGAATGCACATGTTCACTTAGTGTAGGTGAGTCCTAATCTTTTTCACCCGATACAGATCAGCTGATAACTATCAAGTTCAGCCCCGATTTCTGATCAGCCGATATCAGATCGAGACAAAAAGACATAAAAAGTCTACACACCCCGTTTTTTTTTTTTTGTCATATAAAAGAAATGCGGCCATGACGTAGCATTTCAAAACTCTTTCCACCATTAATGTAACGTATAACTGGTCCAAGTCATTGGTTCCGTCGCCCATGGCAAAATCTCCAAAGCACGTGGGGAAATGTTTTATGCGCGAATGAAACCAAGGTTGAAATCATTTCAAAATGACGTAAGCGCAACACCGCTCATCGCCAAAAGAACATACCTGCAGTCAGTCGTGTTGGTGCCCGCATCGTGCTTCTGGGGTCGTTTCTCTTTCCTTGGAATCGGGTCCTTAGTCGAGGTGGAGGGAATTATGACTCAGTGTTGGCACAGAACTGTCAGGAAAAGATCACTAAACCTGATTTGGGGTTAACTAGAGGCAATTCACACGAGTTTGAATGTGATTGGCTAATACTGAACACGGCTCAGTTATGAGGGTGTGCACCATTGTGCAACCACATCTCTGTAGTTTATTTTTAGTTCCTCTCAAACTGCTTCCCCCCCCCCACCCCCCCCAGTTGCGTGTTAGAGGTCACAGTGATTCATTTTGGTCATTTTTCAAATATATCACAAAAACCTTGCCATTGAACATGGCCGTGTAGACTTTTCAAATGCACTGTGTACCCAACAAATTTTTGACGAATAATAAATTTGGAACCAGCCGGGTGAGTATGTCGGTCATATTTGAACCTGTGGCCTTTGTTTGCCTTGAGTCATCATCTGTTGTTGGCACCACACCCACTGGAAGAAAGCGTCACAGGAAATGACACTAAGCAAGGCAACCTGTTGCTTTCCGCGCCTGCGGTGAGACGAAATCCCCTTGTTGTCACCACTTCCGAACCTAGAAACCAACAATGAGTCTTTGCAACTCAGCTCAACTGCTTGACCTCCCGAGTTGCATTGTGGGTAACGTAAGCGGCGCGCCGCAGCACAATGCCCGCTTTTGAGGCCGAATGCAAACGGTGCGCGGCGACAGTGAGAAAGCTGTGGCCGTCCGAGCCAGCCTCGACATTGGCCGATTGTGTGCGCGGAAGAAGGAGCGTCTCTGTGTGGACGGAGGTTATTGTGCTTACGGAAACGGACAAAGTCACCAGAAGTCAAATTGAAAAAACATTTTGTGTTCATGAAATGAAATCAAACGAACATGCGCTGGTGCGTTTGTAAAACGAACTAAAACTGTAATTACAGCAAAAAAATGAAAAAAAAAAAAAAAAAAAAGTAAGATCATTTAAATGTAGTGCTGTATATCCGTAAAAATGGAAGGTTGCTTGAGTGTTGTAGTTCAGCGACCTTGTTTCTCTTGCACTAAACAAACACTTCATATATTAAAAAAAAAAACTATTATTAAAACTAATAAAAAGTAAACACAAAGCATTAAAAAATGTATAAAATTACCAGACCTGCTCTAAAAACGATTTAAAACTAACTGAATTTGGAAAATAACATTTAAAAAAAAAAAAAAAAAAAACCACTAACTATAATGAAAAATCCAAAACTATTCCGACGCTGTTGTCGACACAATCCCGAGCTCTCACGACTTCTTTTTTTTTTTTTTTTCCTTCATTTTTGCCAACTCGTGGGTTTACTTTTTTACTATTCGGTCATGTGACCTACACGAGCAGTTTGGCGCACGATTTTCAAAATAAAACTATTGTGTGGCATGCTTGCTATTTAAAAGTATTTAAAAGTTCCATATCAAAGCATGTGCTTGTTATCGTTCCAGGTTCCTCTCTGGAACAAAATCCGGTCCCTTCCAAGGCTCCGGCGCTCAGTCCCGCTCCCGTCCACGCCAAACCATCGTCGCCTTCCCCAAAAAAGGCTCAAATTATCTGTGAGCCTCCGCTCCCCCCGAGGTAAGAATGACGACACGTGCTGCTTTCTTCTCATTGGTTCTCCTCAGTTCACTGGTTCTGGAAGTGGGGGTCGCAAGCTCTAACTTGGGTGGTCCACGCAATAGTTTGTTAAAAATTGTTGTATTTACACCGTGTACGAAATGGTTAAATTATATTTTCCTGTTTTTCCTAAATAGTCGATGCAAATGACAGTCAGCATAATATCCAAAGTATCTACAATTGCAGTATAATTTGAATTTGGTTTTTGAACAAACCTCCCAATTAATAGTATTTTTTTCAAAAACAAATAAACTCAAAATGCTCTACTCCCCTTATTTTGAGAACCCCTACGCTAATTATTGGACTAGAAATAAAATAAACACATTATAGGGTTGCAACTAACCATTATTTTAATGCTCGGTTAATCAGTCCATTTTTTAAAATTATTATTAGATGAATCCGAAATGTTTATTTCCCTCCCTTTATTAATAAACTGTTAATTGCTTCAAATTGACGGAGCAGAAAATGCAAATAATTGATTGGTTGTGATTCCCGGTTTGGTCCGTAACATGTCAGAAAACTGGCAAAAATGTTGATCATTGTTTTACAAAGTAAACGCAGATGTTTGCGAATGTCTTATTTTGAAAAAACACAAAGATAATCTGTAGGCTTTCATGGAAAGCTACAGAAATCTGAGAATATTTACCGTTGAGACGTGAAAACTCATGAGATAAACTACTATCAAAATAATTGTAGATTAATTTGATAATGTTATCAATTATCGGTCAATTGATGACCTCCTGAAGGCCATCGGTGAACTAGGAGTACATTTGACATCAATTGTCAGGATGGGCGGGGAAAAGTCTTGGCCAACTGCGGTTTGATCATTCAGCTGAGATGGCTTGAAAAAAAAAATAATTAAAACACTTAGTATGGCCAGCAGATGGCAGCAAGGGGTTTCTTTTCGACGAGATCACCGTGTATCAAATCAATGCTTGACGTTTGTGGACATTGCGGATCTTTGGAAATTCGAACTTTACAAGCAGCCTGTGATTGATCAAAGCGTTTGTCACGTTAAATCTACTACAAAGAGTGTCACAAAAGGGAGAAAAGATGAAAATTTCTTTAAATTTAGAAGTGGAAGCGAGGACTAAAGTACATGCTGTATATACATAGATACATGTCATGATGCACGCACACACATTGCTAAATACTACTACGACTAAATAGCGTGCAAATAGTTTTCCAAATGTAAAATTGTTACACTGGTGATATTTATAAATACATTATTTTGCCATCAAAAACACATTTCCTTTGTTGCTGTCGGTATTTTATAGAAGAAAAGAACTGTTCACATGTTTGAGGTGTCACTAAAGCAAAAAATATTAGCATCTTTTCTTCTCTTCAGGCCGTCAAGTGTGATGCCCCTCCCCCCCAGGCCTCCATCAATCAAATCCGTCCCCGCCCGTCCACCGCCTCCCGCCATCATCTCGGCGGCGAGCCAGCCGCAGCCGCAGACTCCGCCTTCCCTCGCGCCGTCCAATCACAGAGCGTCCAAGAGAGGGCCGCCTCTGCCCCCTCGCCCCAAGCCCGGACATCCGCTCTATACCGCCCACACGGTACAGACAAAAAGATGACAAATATGAGTCGGAAGTGCGTCACTATCAAACTGTTGTCTCCCAGAAGCAGGAAGTCCTCATCGTCCTGGACGACCTGCCGCCGGAGACTCCGCCCACCCTCGTCACGCCACTTCGCAGCACGTCGCAATGTCTCGTGGACTTTGACGTGCTGCCCCCAACACAACTACCGGAACCCGCCTTGCAGACTTTGTGGCAGGTACGAGGAGGTGGTTGTATTACGCGAGGGTATGGAGACAATGTTGAATACAGTGAAGCCCCACCCATTCGCGGTTCGCTATTCACAAATGTGTCTGTAGCCATTTTTGTCCGTGGAATCCCTTCTCAGCTACTCAGCAAATTACTCACCTAGGTGTGGTTTTTATGCTCCTCCTGTAAGATGCCACAAGATGGCGCCAAAGCACTGGCTGAATTGTATCAAGGAAGTATGATATGTGATATGATATGTGTATATGGTATGATAAATATTGCGTTTGTGGAGTAAGTGTTAATCCACTCATCTCTGGGGGCGGCCATTTTGTCTTCTGAAAATGACATCACAACTGCTCACAACGACCAATCACGGCTCAGATTCAGAGAACAGGTCAGCTGTGATTGGTCCTTGTGAGCAGTTGTGATGTCATTTTCAGTCGACAGAAGACAAAATGGCAGCCCCCAGAGATGGCTAAAAACAAGTGCATTTTGCTACTTAATTTATATTCCACAAACGCAAAATTAATCAGAATGCTGTGTTTCAACTAGTGGGCCTGCAGGGAACATATTCTTGAAAAAAATTATGCTTGGGTTGATCTGGTCATCATCTGGTAGCCATTTATTTGTTTAGGCTAAATTAGTTTAAATTAATTAATATAGTGAACCCCCATTTATTGCAGGGGTTGCATTCGAGACCCACCCACAATATAATCTGTATCTACAGAGACCTTGTGTAAAATAGATAATAATTCAACATTGTCCATTCAAACACCAAAATCTTTAACCAAGCCATATAATGTAATATCGTCTAACAATAGCCAGATCGCTTAATGGCGACGTATTAGGCAAAATGCCACCCGTGGCCTAACAGAGATGAGCTGTTACGGTATAACATGATATAATACTGAAGGCGCACAACTTTCAATTTGGACTTTAGTAAGAGTACTTAAAAATGTTGTAACAAACGCGCAAGCTTTCACATGTCTGAAATGTTGACAACTCTGTAGCGTAACTGATGTAAGGGCAATCACAACAATTATTCACTTAACTAACCATTGTTTTGTTCTGTCTTGTCTGTGCAGCCGCCCATGCAAAAACATCCTGAGCTGCCTCCTGTCAGGTCCGACATGCCAACCGCCATCTTGTGTTATTTTTTTTTTCATTTTATTTTATTTTCTAAGAAAAGACTCCCATTTGTTGTTGACCTGCTTCCATGTTTTGCGCCCGCACGCAGTGGCCCTCGTTACGTCGCTTTGTTCGACTTTGAGGGCGCAGAGGACGACGAGCTCACCTTCTCCCAGGGGGACGCCATCAGCCTCCTGGAGATGGTCGACCAACAGTGGGGGCGTGGCCAGATTCACGGACGAGTCGGGCGCTTCCCGCTTGGCTTCACCCGACAAGTCACCGAGGGCTGTCCACCCGAAAATTCTAGTGAGGCACATCATTGTTTTTTGCTCCTGGGACGGCATGATTCACATACAATTTGTATGTTTTTCCTCAGTGGCAACGACACCCTCAAAAGAAACACAGGTGAGTGTCAAATGATGCTTGTTAAAATATGAGTTTGTTCTCTTGATCAACCTTGATTTTATTGTCATAATATTACAACTTAATTTTGGTTCGCGAGTCCCTGATATATTAGATATTTCCACAACCAAATGTTATTAAATATTCCATGTGTATTTAAATGCATTCAGGCGGAGGAGTGGGCAGTGGCACTGTTTGACTTCCCTGGTCAGACCGCAGAGGATCTCTCCTTCCACAAGGGGGCGTATATCCAAGTGACTGAACGCGTGGACTCTGAATGGAGGAGGGGGCGACTGGACGGGAGGGAGGGGCTTTACCCTGCTGCTTTCACGCAGGCCCGTCCGGGTGCGGCACGCCATACGCAAAATAATATGCAAAATCATGTCATATTTTTTACATACTGTGTATGAAGACCAGCACGCCATAAAACAAATACACTAAACCAATTGCTCATTTCTACTTGAGGTTTGGACCAAGTAAAACTTCTGATGATGTGAACCCTTTGGAATGATGTTGATTTCAGCATAATCGGGTCATAAAATGTGGTCTGGTCAGCCAATGTTTTGTTCAATCAGTGTGACAAGACTGGAGGTGTTGGTTAAGCAAAGTTGATGTTACGGTGGCTGCTTTGCTCCTCCGGGGCCTGGCTACGTTGCCATCATCAACAGAACACTGAATTCCCAATTTGATCAAGACGCTGACCCAAAATGCTTTCTTCCTGGTTGCAGCTCGGCCAATCCCAAGCCAAAAGGACGCAGTGAGAGGCGTGGCCAAAGCTTTATTCGCCTTCACAGCCGAGCAAGAGGACGAGCTCACAGTGAAGGTGAGTTAACGGACACGCGTCATCGTCATCAAAGCACGCGTTCTGACTTGCTGTTGTCGCTCGTGCCGCAGCCTGGCGACATCATCACGCAGGTGGAATCTGCGGATGAGCAGTGGATTGCGGGAGTGGTCGGCGGTAAGCGTGGGATTGTGCCCAAAAACTACATTTTGCTTCTTTGACGAGGACAATCTGCTGACGGGACGTTTTGGGGTTTTGCGGTGGAGGTGAGAACAACAATATTTCAGTCTACAACGACTGACCGCGCCAAATCGAAGCGGCGACGGCCTCGCTCACACCCTCCCCCATGCTGTTCAATACTTTGACTGGACTCTTTTGGTTCCTTTAAAACATCAAACAAGACATTGAAGCTCAAATGCGGGATCTTTTCTTTCCTAGTCGCAACGTGTTTGAATATTAACGCAACTAACCAATCTTGTTGGATGTTTCCGTGAAGTGTCCCATTGGAATGAGTGGAAGTTGACACCTGAACAACAATATAAGTGAAGTTGAGCATTCAAGTATTTTTCCATAACGGTGTTAGGCTTGTTTGCTGGAGTTACATGAATGTAATCAAAACAAACATTCCAACTTTTAAATCTCAATAAAACTTTGCACATTCCTCTAATTCTGTTTACCTCATCTGTTTTCATTTGAATGAGCTTCTCCCTTTAAAAAAAAAAAAAAAAAAAGCAGCCCCAACTGCAGGTTAAATAGTAAACACGATTTGGACTTTATTATGCATTTAATGTAAAAGTGTCATCTTCTTTATTGTTTACTTTCAAAAAAACTGCAAAGGCAAAAGTAATTTGTAGTGCAAGGACAATTAAGTGCAACAACAGATTAAAATAAAGTAAAAAAAAAAAAGCAAGGTCCTGACCAAAAATAAATAAATCAAGAAAACACTGAAATAATGATGTACCTGAAACAATATTAAGGTCTTGAAATGTAAAAAGGCACAATAGTTTTAGTAAAAAAAAATTGAAAATAAGATAATCCAATCATAACTTTTGTTACACTGCGCTTGGGGGCCCTCTAGTGGCTGCGGGAGCCGCAAGCAGGTGCTTAGTTCACTTATGCCTTGGGCCAGCTCCGATTTCAAAACAAGACAAAACAGACGTTTCTCACCGTCTAAATTTTATTTCACAGTTGAATGCATCTTGGTCCTCCATTTCAAGGTCTTTGAACGCGTCGTGGCCCGTTTGATGAAAAAACACATCACATGCTTTGGGGCTAGCAAAGCGTTCCTAAATGCCATTGAATGTGATTCGGTGTTGGGAAAAACACACAAATGCAATTCAAAAGGACCTTTGTCATGGATCGCGTTTGGAAAACGTTCTAATCTACTGCACTTGATCGAAGGTTAATAAGGCATGATGACGAGCACGTACATAAACATAAGTTAAAGCAAGTTTGTAAGAAGGAGAGTTTCGCTGCAAGTCCACCTTGCGTGCGCGTCGCTAACGCTGTCAACACAGCAAGGCGTTTTTTGCTTTGGTGTAAAGCAAAGAGAAAAGTAGTAATACTTGGTGGCTCTGGCCAAAAGATCGTAAGACTGCATCGTGCCAACATCTGCAGTTGTTCTTTTTAAATCAGGGCTGTCCAAACGTTCCCTCCCAGTGGCTACTTTGACATTCTGCATCTTTAATTCATTTAAAACATTAAAAATAAGCCATCAATGGAGGTAAAGATATGCGACGCAACTGTATATTATTTTATTTACAGTGGTGCCTGAGATCTCAAATCATTTTCCCCATGGAAATGAGGCTCCGCTGTAATGTGTATTTATTAAAAAAAAAAAAAAAAATCATAAATTAAAAATGAATTTCTTCCTCTCTGCTGGCAACTAAAAGAAAAAAAAAAGTTTGGACAACCCCTGCTTTAAATTCCCACATTCTCACAGACAACAGACGGAACGATGGAGGAATGGGATAACTAGTTAATAAGCACCATTCAGATTTTTTTTTCTTCTTTTTTCTTCCCGCAGGCGTCAAAATTTCCGACTTTACGACAGACTCACACTCACATGACAGCTAACGTATACAACATATTTCGAATTTCAACAAACCCGGAAGCTAACAGGGTTGTTGTTGGACTGAAACAGGGCCTTGAGCGGTGGATATGTCAAATTGCTGACCCCTTTTTTTTTTTTTTTTTTTTTTTTTAATATATACATAACCCTGTGTGGATGAGTGCAGACAGGCACAGTGCTTCTGGCCTCGGATCCGGAGATACAAACAGAAGTAGCTTGGGATGCTTCTTCCCAGAAAAAGTGGAAGACATTCTGGGTACAGGGAAAGGCTTGAAATGATTTGTCCATTTTTTTCCTAATGCACACACTGGACTTGTGCACCCTTTTTTTTTTTTTTTTTTTTTTTGCGGATATTCCCAAAATACTGGATCGTGCTCCAGTTGACAGCAGTAGGAAGAGTTGAGGATGCGATTGTGTTGATTGGATGAACAGGAATCGGGGATTGTCACGAATCGAGTTCACCGCGATGTGTCAATTGTTAGCATCCTCCAGAAAAAAAAAAAAAAAACTGCCCCTGGACAAAATCTGGTCTAGTGGCTCACATCTAGACCAGCGGGGAAGGAACCTGCTTGGTTTCCAGCCCTGGCGATTCCTTTTCCGTTGCGCTCGGCTCGTCGTTGCCGGAGTCGACGGGAGCGTCGTCCTGCGTGAGCGCGCGCGGCAACGAACGGCGTCATTATTTGGAACAATTAAGAAAAAAAAAAAAAAAAGGGAAAAAGGGAGGGTGACATAGGTGCAAACTCACCGACACCCACGGGTGCGAGAGAACCTCGTCAGCTGTGAAGCGAGCGTCCACGTTCACCTGCAGCATCTGACTAATCAGCATCTGGGGGGGCATGCCGTGGGACTCGTTACAATTTTGACATCGTCGCCACGCCCCAAGAATCAGGAAAAACTGACATGATGATAAAGATTTGAACAATATATCGCTCACTATTTTGTTTACTACACAGATATGTCTTTACACGTTTTGAGCAATTGTCTTCGTACATCTCAGATCTTTGAATCCACTTAATGGGGTCGTTAAAAGAGAGCAAAAACTAGAGTCAAACCGATTACATTGGTTTAAAAAAAAAAAAAACAGAAATGCAACTTTTCAAGGTGATGGGTTTTTTTGCGCTGATTCCAAATCTGCACTCGTTTTTTAGCTCGTCAGGTTTTTTATAATGATGTACTAGAGGTATATTTTGTAAAATTTATGAATTAAGGCTTAGGTTCATCAACAAGTGATTTTTTTTTTCTGAAACGTGATGGCTGTAAATTACAACGCGCGATAAAATCCGTATTACGCAAGCTTTTATAGGTCAAACTTAAAAGCAAAAAAATAAAAACATCTCATCTCAAAAACCTGCTCTGCTAGAAAAAAAACTACACATTTTAAACTACCTTTAGGGACAAATAAAACCATGTCTGATTCAAATTTGCTGTTTCAAAATATGACAGCTGATTTAAAACCGTGTTAACTTCAGGGAACAATTTTTCAATTTTCACTTAACTTTATAAGAAAATAAGTGAAAGTACTGTATACATTTCAGTCATTTTAAAATTTTGGAAAACTTTCTTTATTATTATTTATTTGACATTTACTTGTTCCTCAAGGCTCCATTCTTGGACCTATTTTATTTTATTTATATATGAATGATTTGCCAAACATCTGCCAAGATATTGACACACAGCTTCATGCAGATGATGCTGTAATTTTTACAAAAGCTAAGTCTGACATAGAAGTATCTGAGAAACTAACATCTGCAATAATCGCTATGGATGAGTGGCTTACCAAATCATGTCTTCTCCTGAATTCCAAGAAAACTGTCTGGATGGTATTTTCAAAGCGTTCAAAAGTGTTGTCAAGTTCAAATATATTTCTGAAAGGTGAGGAGCTGCAGCTTGTCCGGGAATTTAAATATCTCGATTCCAATATAACTTTTAAAAACCATGTTGAAAATGTATGTTGAATTGTACATTTAAATCTGAATAATTTCAGACAAATAAGATCGTTGCTCCCAGACAGGATTGCTAAAATGTTTCTTCATTGTATGATCTTCTCTCACATTGAATATTGCATGACTAACTGCTCGCTAACAAGTTTAAGGACACTAAAACCGATAGAATCTCTCATCGAAAAAGCTGTGAAAGTATTGGACGGAAAATCATTTTCCACCCATCGCTGCCCTATTCTCCAGAAACAGAATATTTGAATTTTTGATCATTTTAAAAAGTTGAAACTAGTCTGCTCTATATATCAGATTTGACATGGACTTGCTGCCCCGCCTTTTGAGTGAGTTTACTATGTTAAGATCCAGCGTCAGTGGGAAAAGAACCAGAGCCTTCACTAGAGGTGACTGTGCAGTGCCACGTAGACAAACTACTTTCAGTGATCAGGTTTTATCAGTTAAAGGTACTGTGGTCTGGAATGAGATTCCTGTTCAAATAAGAGACTACACCACTTTAAGCACTTTTAAAGTCAACCTAAAAAAGTGGCTGAAAATTTGTGAGCACTCATTTTAAATCAAGCTTCTATGTGCCCTCTTGTTAGTATTATTATTATAAATTGATTTTTTTGGTTTTGTTTTGTATGTCACTGATGTGTCAGTTCTATGTGCTGATTTCTTTCTGTCCTTTTCTTTATTGGTGTTGTTATTGTAATGTTACTTCTTTTGACCTACTAGGGACCGCAGATGAAAAGTAGCAGTTGGCTAATTCTGACATATTTACATGTAAATGTTCATTAATATGCACTGTCCCTTTTTAAATAAATAAATTACAAATTACAAAACTTGTTTTAAGTTTTCATCAAGCTTTTTAAGACATGCTGCTGAACTTGGGAGCTGCCTGAACTTTTTGTTAGAATTGTAAAAATGTCCATTTAAAAAAAAATTACATTTTGCAAATCTGAAGAGTTGCCTATAAACATATGCTTAAAGCGGAAGTCAACGCAAACATATTTTTTTCAAGAATATGTTCTATGCGAGCCCACTAGTTGAAACGGGCCATTCTGATAAATATTGCGTTTGTGGGATAAGAGTTAATCCACCTGTTTTTAGCATTCCAACTTTTGGGGGCGGCCATTTTGTCTTCCGTCGACTGTAATGACATCACAGCTGCTCACAAGGTCCAACCACGGCTCAGATTCAGAGAACAGGTCAGCCGTGATTGGTCGTTGTGAGCAGTTGTGATGTCATTTTCAAAAGACAAAATGGCCGCCCCCAAAAGTTGGAATGCTAAAAACAGGTGGATTAACTCTGATCCCACAAACGCAAATGCGTTTCAACTAGTGGGCTTGCATAGAACATATTCTTGAAAAAAATATGTTTGCGTTGACTTCCGCTTTAAAGATATTTGAACAAAGTTAAGAGTTGGAGTTTGGATTTTATTTTATTTTTTGATTTAACACCAATATTTTCCCTTTTACTGAAATACAATATCGCCTCTAAATATCGTCTACCTTGACTACGGATATTCGGTATCTGTATTAGCCCTAATAATTTTTTTTTTTTTTTTTTTTAAACACATGAATGGATGGCTGTAGCCGTCACCTTAGCAGGAAGGCTGACGGCGTCCCAATCCGGGGACGGGAACTCGAGCTTCCCTCGGAGGATCTGATCAAACAGCTCCTCCTGGACGTTGTTCTCGCTGAGAAAGACGAGACGGTTTTAGCTTGAACTGGGACGCTTTGTTTTAGAGCCCTTTTGCATGATGACTGGCGGCCCACGCCACCATGTTAGATTCACTGACCTTCTGAACGGCGGGAAACCGCAAAGGAGGATGTAGGTGATGATGCCCGCTGCCCAGATGTCCACCTTCAGACCGTAACTACGCGCAAACGTCCACCCGGCAATGAACGGCAGCTCAAAAATAACCCGTGTGCTCACTTCCCGCGTCCTCTCACCCGGTCTCGCCGATGATCTCCGGGGCCACGTAGGTCGGCGTGCCGCACACGGTGTAAAGCGGCCCCTCCACCACCGTGGCCAAACCGAAGTCTCCCAGCTTGAGCGACTTGGTGCCGTCCGGGTACTCGCACACCTGCCGGGAACACAAACGCGTCACGGAGCGCGCCGACGTCCACCCCGGGCACCCGCCCGGCGCCTACCAGCAGATTCTCGGGCTTGATGTCCCTGTGGACGATGTTCATCCTGTGCAGGTACTTGATGGCTCCGGCAAGGTTGTACACCATGGCGCTGGCGTCGCGCTCGCTGTACTTGGTGGACGAGGTGATGGCGTCGAACAGGTCGCCTCCCTAAAGCCGACACTGAGTTGCAACTTTGTCCCGACAATTGGTCGTTTCGCACGCAGGGGAGCACCTTGACCAGCTCCATGACCAGGAAGAGCTGTGAGGGCGTTTCGTCCACCTCGATGAGCTGGATGATGCTGGGGTGTCGAACCCGACGCAGGACCGCCACCTCGTTCTCGATCAGGTGCTCCTATTGGAACGGAAGGCAAGGCAAGGCGGCGCGATTGATGTTGCGCGTTTCGTAGACAGGACAACTCAATGTGCTTGACGCAGGCAAGGACACAACTCCTAAAAGCATTTACAGACGCAGCTAACGACTCGGAAGCAAAGCGGAGGAAACGAAAGGAGCTGACCAAGATTACTAAAAGAACATACATTGGCAGCATTCACATCGTGTTTCAATTTTAATCTTTAAAAAAGTAAAGAAATAAAACTGGGTCTATCAGCACCCCAAGATTTGGATTTTCCGACTTGGTCCTTGGTTTCGAAAAGACAGTGACTCCAGATGTATTTCTAACAGCAATCCTCTTTTCTGTATTCCTGAAACAATTACATCTGTTTTGGTTTTGCTGAAGGAAATTTTGGTTCATCCAGTTGTTGATTTGCTCTCGACAGTGACACAACACGTTAATTGAATTGCTGTCATTTGGGGACATTGATGAATACACTTGAGCTGCGTGTCATCTGCCTGATCAATGATAACCAATATTGGCGCTCTGAAGCATCTGACCCAAAGGTAACATAGACAGACTGAACAAAAGGGGTCCAAGGATTGACCCTTGAGGGACCCCAACACGATTTTTTTTTTTTTTTTTTTTGTGGCCAAAATATGGATTTAACGTGTTACCTTCCCGCAGCAGCGAGCTTTGTCGATGATCTTCAGCGCAAACTCCTGCCCCGTGGACCTGCCAGGAACATCAGAACCGTCACTCCACGCGCAACTAACAAGAACCAAACTTGCTTTGTCTTTACCTCTCGACGCACTCCTTCACTACCGCGAAGTTTCCATCGCCGATCACTTTCCCGATTTTGTACTTGCTGCTGATGAGCGACGACGACACCGCCAGGTTTCCGTTGACTTGGGAGAGAGGTTTGTCGGCGCGGTCACGTAGCCGTTGGACGGACAGTTCGGCCGACGCGATAACACACCTTCGAGAGGGACGTCCTCGGTGTGCTCGGCCGCGCCGTTGATGTCGGCGGAAGAGGAGCGATGAGGAGAAACCTGCAGATGGAACCGAAACGTTTGACACGGATCGCGTTGGTGAAGACGGGATGCAGAGATATTTCAGTTTTAATGAAGAGCCCCGCCTTGAGGCTGCCGCTAGTGCCGGGACGCGTGGGGGAGGGGCTGGACCTGGACGATTTTGCGGGGACCTGCGATCCTGCCGCTTCATTGGCTGTGGACGAGAGGAAAGGATGATGTTGCGTGACGGCAGGAAAAGTGTCTTGTACAAACTGCGGCAACGGTTTCTCTCGTCTTACCCGATCCTGGCGACCGGGACCGCGGCACAGCTTTTGCCGAAGCCTTGGAGGAGGCCGGACCGGAACCGCTGGAACCCTTGGGTGTCGAAGTCCTCTGAGAGACGGCGGGACGAGTCGCTTTAACTCGGCACTCTGAAAAAGGAGAGACGACTTAAATTACACCGCTCGCCCCCCCCCCAAAAAAAAAAAAGTTGGATACTGCGAATTGGGTTCAAATTTCACAGATATTTCCGACTTTTTGGAATTAGTGCATATTGACTTTTTCCCACCCGCTGTGTGTGTGTGTGTGAGCGCGCGCGCCAGACCGTTAACGAAGGCCGCCGTCTTGCCACCGTGAGTGAGCACAAAGTCGTCCTGAGCGTAACGAAACTTCTCCAGCCCGCACGCCATGAACACGTCGTCGTCCCCGAAGAAATCCTGCAGACAGGTCAGCTGCACACAAAAAGACACACGGCGCACACCGCTCAAGCCTTACTTGCTGCATTCTGCTTCTGTCTGTGTCAGTAGCGCTGTCTTTTGTTTGTTTTTTTTCTCCTTCTATATCTGAGCCTGTATGTTTAAAAATAGTTCAGCAGGAAGAGATGAGCGTTTCTTCAAACAGAAGTCACGGCTTGAAAGACACGGAAGGTAAAATCTCAACAATGAGGCGTTCTATTCGAAGTTAAGTCGAGCTCACCTGTTTTCCGTCCAGCGTGTACAGCCGCTTGACGGCCCCCGAGTCCAGCTTGATGGCCTCCGTGATGTCGGCCAGCACTTGTTCGAAGGAGTGCGCCGTCTTCTTGTTCAGGAGGATGCGCACCGCCTTGCGGGGCTTGACGCCGCTCCGGATCACCGTCACCAGTTTGGGCTTGATGAAGTCTTTGCTCTCTCGGCCCTCGGGGCGCTCTTTGCCGCCGCCGCCGCCGATGATGGCCGCAGCCCCGGCAGAGGCGGTGGAGGACTTGCTCGGGGTTACCGCGCCGCTCCCAGAAACGGCGCCGGGTTTCCAGCTGGGCACGGAGATCTTGGTGTAGTCCACTTTCCGGTAAGGCTGGTTGGAGGCGCAAACGTAGCACTCGCCTGAGCGAAGAGACGTGAGGTGTCAGAAAGTTGCCGATGTCGGGCGTTCGGGTAATATTTCGAGGAGAAGCCAAAATGTACGGCCGTCTTCCCGAGTGAATTGAACAGAGAGAGCCCGTGACTTTTGGTGCCGAGGGTCTGCGCTGTATGCTTTAGGTCACAAAGTGATGCATCAATCTTAGTTTCCGTACATTAGAGCTCATTAGTGGTCTTAACAGTCATCAATATGGATGAGTGGAGGGACAGGAAGAGTTCAACTCCCTTGAACCGGACTCCTCTGAGTCTCCATGAATCGCGTCCGGGAAGTATTTCAATGCAAGGAGGAACAGGCAAAACCGCCTGAACTTTGGCGCGCATCAGGGTCGAACAATTAATGTGATTTAAAATGGACAGCACGGCGTCATGGAATGCAAATCGCAAAAGTTGCAATTTTATAATCAAGAAACCTCTAAAATGAGACAGTCTCAGCTCCTCAGTAAGATGCAGGAATAGTTGTTCTTTGTGGAGGATAAAGAACATATGCCCGTGAATGTTGTTTTGACATGTTGATGCACTGCTTGTTTTCAATATCCGTCGCTTAAAGTTGTCATGACATCACGATGCTATTCATAAGTCGGCCCATGCCGTTTTGCATTGTGCGTTAGCGTTAAGCTAGCAGAAGCCATAAATCGGGTCTCTGGCATCTCCGGGCACCATCGCACCCCGCGTGATCGCTAGCAGAACATTGTGACATTGCATGCGTGTAGCTAACCTTCCACCAGCTCGTCCATGCCGCTGATCTTCTTGGCGCCATCGATGGTGTAGATGGTCCGCACCCCTTGCGGCAGGTGGAGGTTGTCGGCCAGCGAGCGAGTCAGCTCGGCGAGCAGGGCGTCGTACGAGCGGAAGCGGTCGCTGGAAACGGCGTACACCAGCCCCTTGAAGGAGCGGTCCCCGTTGCGGTAGAAGCGCACCTTCTTGGCGCGCTTCTCCAAGGTGAGCGCCTGCAAAGTGCGCGTGCGGTAGTAGCTGCAGTTGGTGCTGTGCGCCGGGCTGGGAACCAGGCTGCTGCCGCGCGAGCTCGGGCCCGAGTCGTCCCGTTTGGCCCGAGCGGAGCGCCCGCGACGGACCTTGTCGCGTTCGTCAAAGTGCTCCAGCTCCATGGCGTTGCTGTCGAGACGTCGTCCGGATGCTACTTGAGAGTCATCCCGATTCGGCCGGGAAGCTTCCGTCGAGATTTCGAGAGGATCACTCAAGGGGGGTGGGGGGGTGGGTGCGGGGGGGGGGGGGGATTCTAGGAAGCCATTCAAGATGATTTACGGAGATGGGAAGATTCTGGTGGCAAGCTGAGAATCCACTTGGATGCTGAAAGGAAGCAAAGAGGTGAAATGCTGTACTGCTGTAATGCTGTGCCTCTATAAATCCTGCTAAATGTGCCGCCACGTTTTTTGTGCACGTTTTATGAACACTAATGTGACGATATCAAAAAATCAAGCAGTCTTTGGTGCCATTGCACTGCACAATTATCAGTTCATACAGACAAATCTTCATTCGGAGTCAAAGAAACGGAATTGTTTGTCATTTTGATTTTGCCCAAATCTCCAATTGGAATCCTAAGAAGAAGCAACGAGCCCGAACAGGAGTCGAGGTCACGACAGCATCCTGGTGTCCGACCCCAGCCGCAAGCTCACCGATGAGGCCGTTTTCATGCGCTCGTGAGGTCAGATGAGCTTACAGCGGGGGAGCCCGCATCACCTTGCAACACGCAAACATGTCAGTCAAGGTTGCAGGTGCAAGCCAGTCACGTGTTTGCGTTGCATCCCTTTCGGCACAACCTGCGCACGGGATTAGAACAAAAGCACGAATCCAACCCAAAGGCGCGCACGGCGGAGGGAGGCACCTACCAATAATGCCGTGGAGCCGGTTTGTTGCTATGGTCCCCCCCCCCCCCCACCCAACGCTCTCCTTCCCTCCCCTCCCCGCCTCCCCGGTGCGCAGGTTCCGGTATTTTCCGGCTGAAACGGCGGCTGCGTGTGAATTCCACCGCGACGACAGCCGGGCCGGACCGAGCAGAGCCAGGACGCTACCCGGGGATGAGCGATGCTCAGCCGGCGAGCTCGGAGCGGGATGCGACGCGACGGGCTCCGGATAGCAGCAGCTGCGCGGCGGCTGCAGCAGAGAGGAGACGCCGGCACAACGAGCTTCCGCTCCCGCCCCGCCTCCGAGGCTCTCTCTCTCTCTCTCTCTTTCTCTCTCTCTCTCTCTCTCTCTCTCTCGCTCTTTCTCTCTCTCTCTCTCTCTTTCTCTCTCTCTCTCGCTCTCTCGCTCTTTCTGTCTGTCTCGCTCGCTCGGTCTCTCTCCGCGTCTTTTGTGTATCTCGCTCGACCCCTCCCCCGAATCTTGTCCAATTTTTGTCAATTTAGGCAATTAAAGCTGACAAATGGCAAACGCCTGAGGAAACGAAATCGTAAAAATGGAGAGATGGAGATATTGGTGTGTTCAGTACAGATCAATATCTATCAATATTGTTCTCAATCCAGCTATTTAGATATCTTTAGATCTCCATATACACATACATAAATGATGAGTATTTGTATACAAACATACCGTGCGTGTGTGTTTCTAAAATATCAAGTTTCTCATGCAATTCCCCCTCACTACATGTGATGGCGCTACACTGAGGTTAATGCGGGGGGGGTTATTCAGTCCAGCCCAGTCAGAAATGTCTAGCCTCAGTGAAGCCCCTTCAGCATTTTTTCTTTGGATATTCTAAAATCTATTTATTCGTAAATTATGATATTGGCCCAGCCCCCTTTATCAGTGGGAGAGAAAAAAAATCTGGAGCTGCGCCTGCCTGACTGTTACTCCTCACTGAATGTTGATGACTGTCTAATTGTATGTACATGCACGTACATGCCTACAGTGTGCGGTGTCTGGTAATATTGAAAATCATTTCTCCGTCTTTTCTTTTGTAGAGAACCAAAACGACGCGATCTTCACCTGCTGGCACCCGAGGCCTGGATCGCCTCATCTGAATCCAAGTGCCACATACAGAAACATTGAAGTAAACAGGGCAGGTCAGTTTTGATTTTGACCTTATTGTTTATTGCACGAAAACAAGCAGTCTTAATGTATATCATTAAAGGAAACACATACAGGATATTTATATATAAACCATGATGAGGGCACCTTAACAACAATTCAGCGTTTTGCGCGCTCTGAAATGCCCTAAGATGCCCAGTCTAAGAGGGAATTGGTATCAAGGAAGTATGTCCCAGTGAGACATCCTTGACCGAGAAACGAGCGCTGCACGTCGGCCTGTTAATGAACGTCCCCCGCCCGGGTTGGCGAGCGCTCGGCCTCGCCCTCGTCCTCCTCCCAAGGCGCCGTGGTGAAGCCCGCCGGAGCCGAGGTGGAGCGCGGGGCGGGGGTGTGTCCGAGGCCTTGGTAGCGACCGGTCGAGGAAGGCGAGGCGGGCACGGAGGCGGCCGCGGCCGCGGCGTCCTCCGACAGGAGGCCGGTGTGCTCGCTGTGCTCGGGGCGGGCGGCCGCGCCAAAGTACATCTTGTTGGGACGGCCCAGGAAGGTGCGGCCTGCGGGCAAACCTGCGTTTGCCTTTTGGTCCTGTTCCAAGTTTGAACGGCGGCAGAAGGAAGCGCACTCACCAACGTGGCGGACCTGCTCGGTGACGTCGGCCCTGATGTCCGAAAAGTCCCACATGGCCAGAAAGCTGTCCAAGCACGTTCCTTCCTCTGCCTCCTATTCATCAATCAATATACGGCAACAGTTAGTGTGCGCGTGCGTGTGCGTGGAGGAGATGTGCGTGCGTGCGTGCGCGCGCACCTGCACGTAGGGCTTATAGGTGAAGGTGTAGTGGTGCGCAATGGCAGCCAGGAACATTTCTATGCAGATGATAAAGTCCTGGATGGCAGGTGAAACGCATCACAGCATTGCGATGGAATTCAAGTTACAATTGTCACGATCGTTTGCGCTCACTTGCAGCCCGGTGGCCACCGCCTCCACGCTGGCCCAGTCCCACGTGTGTTTATCCGAGATGACGCCCACCTTCACCAGGAACGCGATCAGCACCGCCTGCCTGGACACACGACAGCCGCAATCACCGCGCCACGTCCGCTTGTGACATTAGGAATGAGGAATCCCGGCACAATAGTTGACGTTGGTACCAGAAGGAGACGAAAACCACCAGTTTGACGCAGAGGAACTTGCCCACGGGCCTGATGGGAGTCAGCTCCTCTTTCAGAGCTCGGTAGAGCAACACCAGACAGTACATGGCGAACTACACGCACACACATTTGTCAAAAAATGTTATCCTGTAAGTCTTTCATCAAAATACAAAATCATTTACCAGCTGCGATATGTTGTTGATGATGACCAGGTAGGACCAGGCGGTGCGAAAACTGAAGTTGGCCTCGTCGTAAACGCCGCACAGCTGGCAGACCCTGCGGGACGCCAAGGAATTGCATCGCGTGTTTCGTCAGGCTGTGTCGTCACGCTTCGCCGCGGTTTCCGTCACCGTTCGGCGGAGTCGCCACCACGGTGCTAGCAAATCATGCTGCCTTGTTGCCATGGCCACTACTCAAATTGGTGGTCCGTCACCATGACGGTGGACTTGATGGGAACCTTGCAATCTTGACGTTTTACAGAGCATGTCAGCTTTATTTAAAGAGCACTTTAAAAAGACAACCAGTCAAAAATAATAATCGCAAGACAGTCTAATATAACGTCGCTGTCATGAGAAAAACACTTATGTCCATTTTGTTTTCCATTTCCTAATTTTTACGTGAATGGTGTTTCCGCGTTACAGACGTCGCATTCATGTGAAAATTTTTTTTTTTTCAGAAATTGCACACAAGTGTTTTTTCACAGGACAGCGACGATAAGCAGTGTTGCCACAGTTACACTGAAAAAGTAACCAAGTTACTTTACTGATTGTTTGACTTTAAAAGTAACCGATTACAAATCACTCAATTAGCTACATTTGACATTTGTTAAATATCCGGTGAATTTTAACCAGTTTTTCCCAATACTTAATTGTATGTACATTTTTCAACGGTAGCATTTAAGAACAAGTGTTGTCAATTGTTACTCCATGCTGCCCTCAAGAGGCAGCTCACGGTACTACCACCTGATAAATGCAGACTAAGTGGCAAGTGACTGTGAGCTGATTGTCATCAATCAACTGCTAAACAGTAACAAATTGTGACTGCAAAGTGAATGCAGTCAGATTACTAAACTGATCAAAGTTTTAGTTTTAGAACGTGTTACACTCTAACGGCGTGACTGAAGCGCCGAAGGGAACTTACAGTGCTGTCACCGTGGTTACAGGCCGGACCACAGTGTACTGGAGGACTCCGAGCTTGCACCGGAAGAGCAGCACTCTGACGGGACAGGAAGTTGTTTTTTTACAGCGCACGCGTTGGTCCCCACCCCACGCAGATAGTCTTACTCTCCCATGGGCCACGGCGGGCAGCAGCAGAGCGGCGGCAGGTGAGCCTGCTGCTGCTGCACCTCCAGCATCAGCACCAGGCTGGGGTACTGGTTACTCAGGAAGTTGAGCAGGAACACCAGGAAGTTGTAGATGACGTACGCCTCGTAGCATTCCCTGCATGTGTCCACGTAGATGGCCAGGCTGGGATACCTCAGGGCCAGCCACTGGGGAGGCAGGGAAAAGAAAAAAAAAAAAAAAAACAGTCACGCACACTGTGGGGACACATTGGCGAAGTGGACGAATGTGTGTGCGCTTTGACTCACGCTGTCCAGACTGTAGATAGGCACCATCCATAATATCCTGAGGAAGTCCAAGGGGGTAGTTTAATACATTTTGCAATGGTGGCTAGGGCATGACCGAAATGTATTTTTAAAGGCCAATTCCGATATTTGGAGGAATTAAAATCCCGATAACTGATTAATCAGCCGATTCAATTAGAAAATACAGAAAATATATAACGAATAAAATAACTGGTCGGGTCCCTTAACGCTGACAACAATAATGTTTTAAGGTACTTTGCTCTTTAGTATTTTTTTTTTGTTGTACTTTCCAACAGAAAATAATTATACACGTTTTGCTGATGTTTTTGTTTTGTTTGGGTTTGTTTAAAAAAAACAATAAGCGAAAATCAGCCGATATTTGTCAATTTTAAAAAATATTAATATTGCTTGATTAAATTAGCTGACGGGTTGGGGGGGGGGGGGGGGGGGGTCGGTCACCTAATGATTGGCCTCTGCAGCTCTGGCTGTGTGTAGTGCACCAGGTGTTGCAGAATGTCCCACAGCGAGATGGGGATGGTGAGGAAGACAAAGACACCGGCGATGAACCACGCTTTGTTGTGAGTCCCCACCTGAAACAAACACACACACACACACTCTGATGCCCCGAGAAGCTCAGAGGGAACATTCATCGAGACACCCCTGCGAAGTTCCCCCACCTTGTCCTTGTGCAGCTCCCAGACGCACAGCGGCACCACAGCCGCCAGCAGGAAGGCGTACAAAACCAGAACCAGCGGACGGATCCATCGCCGCCACTCGGTGCACGAGCACGGCATTGCCGGACCTTTAAGCGTGACAGCTTTTGAATGGCGGTCTCAATCCGAAAATTCATTTAGTTCACTATGATGTTGTGACCCACAATTCTTGTTTTTCATCCATGCCTGGGCACTCCAGCTGTCCAATCAACCCACTTTGTGGTCATAATTTCGTGCGCTCATTGTATCTATTTCGTGTCACAAATTAGCTTTTTTGCCCACATATCTATAACTGGCCACAAGTTAATATCCACGTGTCATATCTTAGACTCCGCACGACTGGCGCAGATCCTAAAATATTGCACTATTATTACAAGTAATGGCTAATAGTCGCAATTCTGTTCATATTTCATACGTTTGAACGTCGGAGCTTGTGTTGATGACGGCGCTGGCGGGCCTGCAGTCTTCGTGCAGGCTGCCGGGGGGAATTCGGTTACCAGGCAACGCCTCTTCTGTCCCCCGCCCAAAAGCGTCGTAACCTCCTCGCAGGTCCCGCCATGCGATCTCGACCGACGACCACCAAACCGATGAATCAATCAATCGCTATCGATAAGACGTGCGCGCGGGCAGGGCGCGCGCGCGCGCTCTATTTGCGAGCTGCGTCACGTACGCGACCTTAGTCACGTGCAGACGACAGCTTCCGATACTGAAATTTATTTTCCTCATCGTTGTTGTTTAAAAATCATATTTACCGGGGCGTTCCTGTATTGTCTTAAGCAGAGTACATTTAGAACAAAGAAGGTAAAAATTAGCAGCTAAACGACAAACAACCATAATTGAATATTGGCCTCTAATATATATGCGTAAAACAGTAGTAATTATATGAGTAATAGGACCCGTTTAATTTCATTTGATGGCAGTAGTGAAACAAAAAACGGTTTATTTGCTGTGTGATGCAGTGTGCGTGCCAGCCTCTAGACGGCACTAGAAGTACAGAGGACTCACAAAATGTTTACATGCAGAATCACAACATTTTCAGGTAATGCAAGAAACATGAAACACAACACTTTCTGTTGTGTCAAGTAAAGACCTCTTAAGAACACATTTGAATGTTAAATGCCTGTATAATATTTAAAAGGCTAAACAAAAAAAGCAACAAAAAAGGAATCGTAAACAAAAATGAAAAACACATTACAAAAGACGAAACACAATTTGAAAAGCTAAAATGGCCCCCAAAAAAACAAGCAAACAAGAAAAAGGAATCACAAACAAAAAACAAGCAGTATCAAACATGTCTTGGGGACGAATGCGTTTGGAAAAAGTCGTGTTCTTTTTAAGTACCCAGCAAGGCGCTATGAATTATGGGACGGCCTTTTCACGTCACTCTTTTGTTTGAGCGGGGCTCTGGCATTGTGAACCGTGGTGTTGTTGAACAAAGTACAAGATTATTTTTGCATCTGATGTAACTGTTGATCATTTAAACGTTGTATTCACTGTCAATCACATTGCCTAGTTAGGAAAAGGAACCAAAACAGCACATGCCACATAAGTAGGGACGCAGTGCGTAGAATATATTCAATATGACATCAAATGACAACATGACACACACAAAGGCGGCCTCAGTCAGCATGGGGTGGGGGCACCGGGGGTGGGGGTTGAATGAATGAATGAAAAATGTGACTTGTGGTGGGTTTCTCGAGGAGCGGGGCGGAGTTACAGCTGCGCTGGGAGCCGCTGGGACCAGTACCACCAGCACCGCCAGCGCCGCCGGACGCCACACGATGAAAAGGTGAAAGGTGGATGCTCGTCACGCAAAGGTACGTTTGTTTTGCCATACGGTTGGTTGTGTGGATGAGCGTCCTCCTCAAAAACAATGTTTTTGGAAGAGCGTTGGAGGCAGCAGTCCTTGCATACACTGACTAGAAAAGGTCCACACAGCCCTGTGCCAACTCCTGATTTTTTAAATCTAAAAAAACAAGACCAGCGTAAATCATTTCAAAACCTTCTCCACCATTAATGTGACCTTTAACCTGTACAATTTAAACAGCAAGTAACGTTAAATGGGCAAAGACAGGAGATTGTTGTCACATGTACTAAACAGCCAGCACTTGCCAGAAATCACTGCAGCTCTTTCGGCCTTGGAAATTCTTCTATACTTCCACTAACTGATACCTGAACAATGAGATCTCTTTGATGTGAGTCCAAAAATGTCAGGAAAAAGCCTACTAGATCATCTGAACTTGATTTATTTGTGTTAATCAGAGGCACTTTTAATTGTAACAGTTGTGGGCTGCCTCCCACTTAAAATGACTTTAAATGTGATTGTTTCATTTTGCGCACAGCTGCAGCCACAGTTGTACGAGGGGTGTGCACACTTGTGCAACCGCATTATTTGTTCATTTTTCATTCCCCTCTCAAAAATATGTTCTTTTTTTCAGTTGAGCTACATAGGTCAGGGGTCACATTAATGATGGAAGAAGTTTTTTTTTATGAATTATTTTGTTCTCATTTTTTCTAGCAATTCAATAGGGGTGTGTAGACTTTTTATATCCTCTTGATCTCACAAGTGCAACTAAGTGACTCTCACATGTGTCTTATATAATCATGGGTGCAACTTACCAAGTCGCACATGCTCCCTATATAAGTCGCACACACTCTTTACTAGCGGTTGAACCGACGAGTCAACTAGTCAACTAGTCGACTTTACCACTCTGCCGTGACGGTCATAGGTTGAAATCGCAATGGCGACGGATCACGTTTACTTTCAACACAATCCGTCATCACACTCGACTCTCACTTCTCTCCCGCCACATTCTTGTCCACGCCCACTTCACACGCACGCACACACTCACGTGGACACACCGTCACGCTGCCCTCGCTGCTTTTTCAACGCGTCTTTTGTCCTCTCACGTCCAACAAGACAAAGTAGGCTTGTGCGCACACACACGTACACACAAATACTTTGTACACAAACACATACACACAAAAAAAACAACAAATACAGACACATGCCCACGCATGCAAAATAAATACACAAATGCACAAACACGCATGTACAGAAAGAAACATAAATACACAAAACAAATTCACAAACACATGGATCGAAACATAGATGCAAATATACAGATGCGCACACACACACACGCACACAAAACAAACACACTATACGTCAGGGATGCGCAACTTCAATGCTGGAGGGGGTCACAATTTTTTGTCAGCGCTACTGGGGGGGTCACATAGGACCGCACACTTCTTAACCAGATGGAAGACGAAAATGACAATTTTAATCAGGACAAAATATGAGCTAGTCAGTTTTTTAATTTTTTTTTTATTGAACCAATGAACAGAAAAGTATCTTTGTACATTTTAATTTCCAAATGCACTTATAAGAACCAATGCTTAGCTACAAAAAAAAAAAATGTTTGGGGGAGTTTGCTTCATTGCTACGCAGTCACACTTCCTCCTTTTATTATTTTATTAATTGATTTATTCTAAAGCCAATGAAATGTTCCACCCCCTGTCAGGCAGCAGCGGCAGGCATGACGTTGACCACGCCCTCCTCCTCACAAGGCTCCTCCCCTCAGATGATAAGCCACTCCCACACCGTGCCGCTGCTGAGCCCGGCGGCGGGCGGCGCGGGCAAAGGGCAGCGGCAAGCGGAACGGCGGCGCGTCCTCTCCAAAGACGGGCGCAGCAACGTGATGATGGAGCACGTGAGCGGGCGCCAGGCGCTCTACCTGCGCGACCTCTGGACCACGTTCCTGGACATGCGCTGGCGCTACAAGTTCTTCCTGTTCTGCGCCACCTTCGCTGGCACCTGGTTTCTCTTTGGCTTGCTGTGGTATCTGCTGGCCGCCATGCACGGCGACTTGGCGGGTGAGGGAAAACCTGCGAGGTGGCGTATTGCACAAAAATATCATTTACCTCCTTTCATGCAACAAAAAAATAAAAAGTTTTCTCACACTCGCCCCCCAAAAAACTCTCTAGATCCCCCCAAAAATCTCATATTCAAGAAACTCACCAAAAATTCTCAAACGTCAAAAAGCCTCACAGTCACGTCTTGAAACATTTAACACTCACATTTAACACTCACCCCCCAAAAAAATCTCATATTCAAGAAACTCACCAAAAATTCTCAAACATCAAAAAGCCTCACAGTCACGTCTTGAAACATTTAACACTCACCCCCAGAAAAATCTCCCACAACAAAATCCTCTCTCACTCACAACGAAAAAAAAAATCACATGCATCCAAAAACCCTTACACAAAACAAATACTCTAACATCTCACATCACCCAAAAACGTCTCTCAATCATGTATGTTTTTGTGGGGTTTTTTGTTTGTTTGTTTTGTTTTTTTTTGTGCATATTGGAGGTTTTTCAACGTGTCTGAGGTTTTTGGCTGTCAGGTTTTTTTTTGTGTAAGTGAGTTTTTTGGGGGGTGAATATGAGGGTTTTTTGTGTGGGAGGTTATTTGTGTAAGAAGTTTTTTCTGGTGTGTATGAGGTTTTCAATGCGAGTCAGAGGTTTCTTAGTGTGTTTGTGTGTAAGATTTTTTGGTCCATGTAAATGTTTTTTTAGCACATGTGTGAGAGGATTTTGGCTGTATGTGAGTTTTGTTGTTGTTTTTGTTTGACTTTTGTAGGTGTGGGGGAGTTTTTTTTGGGTTCATTTACATTTTTGGGGCCGTGAGGTTTTTTGTTGAGTTTTTTTTAGTCGTGAGAATTTTTGGATGTGTTTGTGGAGTTTGTTGTTCTGCGTGAGAGGGTTTATTTACGTGAGTGAGTGTTTGGTTGTATGTGTGTTTATTGATGTGTTACATGTTTTGGGGTTGGTGAGAGGGTTTATGGTAGGTGAGAGTTTTTTTGGGGTGAGCTTTTTTCACTAGTGATTTGGCGCCTTAGGTCTGAGCGTTGTTTCGTTCCCTCCAGACTTGCCCTCGGTCTCCAACCACACGCTGTGCGTCACGGAGGTGCGGACGCTGACGGGCGCCTTCCTCTTCTCGCTGGAGTCGCAGACCACCATCGGGTACGGCTTCCGCGTCATCACCGAGGAGTGTCCCGCCGCCATCGTGCTGCTCATCTTCCAGCTGGTCGTCACCATGGTGATGGAGATCTTCATCACCGGCACGTTCCTCGCCAAGGTGATGCGGGTGCGCGTGGTCGCCCTCGCGTGGTGCTTTGACGTCACCCGCTTGCTGCGCTCGCAGGTGGCGCGTCCCAAGAAGCGCGGCGAGACGGTCAAGTTCAGCCAGCACGCCGTGGTGTCCACGTACGAGGGGCGGCCGTGTCTCATGGTCCGCATCGCCAACATGCGCAAGAGCTTACTGCTGGGGTGTCAGGTACAGTGAAGCCTGTTTTTCATGGCGGGTACGGATGACATTTTTCAGTCTTTGTCTCATTCAGTTCTCCCTGGGAACAATTTTCAACCTGCCAAAAATTCCCAAATACCAAAAATTCCACTTTTTTTTTTTTTACCAATATATTGCACGTTTTTACCAATATCATTCCACATCATTCTTTGTCTTTCAATATCATTTCATATCATGCAATGACATTCCACATATAATGAAGCATATCACTGGCGCCAGGCCAAGACGGGCTATGTCACAATTTGGTAAATGAAATATTTTTTCACAAATCTCTACTTTTGGTCAGCCCACACGTGCGGGTGTTCTTTTGACCAAAGATTGACAGCCCACAAATGTTGCTCTCTTTGACGATGACGCAATGCTCATGGTGGCCGTTTTGAGGATCTTCTGAAAAGTGACCATTTTGGTGACGCCAGCCACATTTAGCTTTCCCGTCACACACCATCATAGCCAACATCAAAAGTACTTTTTTAAAAAAAAATTGTTTTTTAGTTTAAGCTTCTATAACAGTACAAACAGTTTGAACGTTTAATTCAGCGATTCTTTCACCACTAAGCAGATTTGTGCTCTTCACCTCGGCGCTTGGTTCTTATACCTCCTGCGAACGGCGAGAGTTCACCGTATTCAAAGCTTGTTGGCCGTGTTGGCCGTTCAGGTGACCGGGAAGCTGCTTCAGACATCGCTGAGTGAGGAGGGCGAGGCGGTGCGTCTGGACCAGCGGAACGTTTCCTTCCAGGTGGACACGTCCAGCGACAGCCCCTTCCTCATCATCCCGTTGACCTTCTACCACGTCATCGACGACAGGAGCCCCTTGCAAGCCTGGGCTGCCAAAGGTGAGCCCTCACACGAGGCGACCCGGGGCCCCAATGCGGGATTATCATGTGACCACCAAGAGGACCCCACTTTGAGAGTCATAAGCCACTCCTCCTGCATCTACTAGGTGGAGGCTGGGCGGCGGACTTCGAGCTGCTGGTCATCCTGAGCGCCACGGTGGAGCCGACGTCGGCCACCTGCCAGGTGCGCACGTCGTACCTCCCCGACGAGATCCTGTGGGGTTACGAATTCCCCCCCGTCATGTCGCTGTCCACCTCGGGGGGCTACGTGGCCAACTTTGCCTTCTTCGACAAGGTCGCCAAAACGCAGCCGCCGCGCACGAGAGTCCCGCCGCCGTCCGGCAAGGAAGCGACGGGCCCGGAGAAGATGCAACTAGAAGAGCGCTACCGGGGGGGAGGGCGGGGCCGAGACAGCGGCGCGCTGAGCGTACGGATCAGTAATGTTTGACCCAGAGACAGGAAGTGGCATTATGGTCTACACTGAAAAAAATGGTAGTTGAATTTACTCTATTTTATTTTGTCGAGCGGTTGAACAAAGTAAAATCACGTGGATTAAGATACATTTTAAAGTAGATGTATAGTCTACATAAAAAATAGTCTACTTTTATGCAACCACTTGACATTTTTAGAACATTTTTTTCAGTGTACTCTGACCTACCACTAACTCCCACGTGGTTTCGCTTCAGTTACTTTTTAATGTCACTAAGTCACTTTAGGAAAGATGTTTGTTTTTTTTTCTTTTTTTTAGTTTGAACATTAACATTTCATATTGTAAACATAATAAAGTCTAAATGTCCATTTTGAGATGTGTGTGCTTGTGTCGTGAAATCCTGAGCCGTCCTCATAGCGAAAGGAGGAAGTGAGTATGCCGTAAAGCAATTCAGGACATTTGTATTTTTTTTTTTGTGTGTGCCAGGGTTGATCCCATCCTCCTCAAAGTTGCTTTGTGCCACTAAAAACGACGCAGACCCCCTCAGGGAATGACAAAAGTCCCATTCAACTACTCGTAAGTCAATGTTTCATCAAAAGAGTTGTGAATTTTTTTTATTAAGGTCGATTTCATCTGGAGTCAAACGCATCTGCATCACCATTTTCTAGGTTTCAACCAAGAGCATAATGGGGAAAAAATGCATTGTGGGGGGAAAAAAATGTCTTAATCTACTTGTAGTCTTATAAATAGTGACCCTGCAAAATGTAGTCTTTTTAAAATCTTAGCTGTGACCAAATACTCTCTAACTTGTTTTTAAATGTGAGCAGATGTGAGATTCTGGATTTCCAAAGGTCTTTTTCAAATCTCACTTTTCTTTAGCATTAGGGAAATGAACCCTCATTGCCAAGGTTTCGCTTGTCGCCAAGAGGTTCTGCCCTGCTCTGAATAATACTGATGTGGCAAAAGAGAGAGGCTCCGCCCCTTTCAGTCTTTGCTACCTACGTGACTTGCACCCGAGGCTGCAGAGTCATCTCAAGTTGAGACGGACGATGGTTGCTGGTGCCCTGAGCTACTTCTTGTGCTACGGCAGCGCGTGGCTCCTGCTGGTGAACCTCCACGGTACGTTTTGGATGACACCTTCTCGGAAGTTGATGGCTTGCGCTCGTGTACAAAGTCATGTTGAGTAGAGTAAAAAAAAAAAAAAAAAAAAAAAGAAACGGCGCGGAGTCTTCATCCCTATTTGCTTAGGTCAGCTCGTCCGTATATGTCGCGCTTCCTCTTTGCTTCGAGAGCGTTGTTGTTGTTCCTCTTTGCAGGGGTGATCACAGACACGGGCGCTCCCATTAATCTTGTGAGCGCAACTTACTAAATCCCCACACACGAAGCGACGCGGCTGAATGCAACTGAAGTGAGCCGTGGAGGAAAAAAATAAATAAAAATGGCAACTCTTGGCCGAACATTTTACTGATGCGCCTCAATGAAAAAATTGCAACCAGTATCAGGTTTTGAGGCTGCGCATACATGATCTTGTTCTGTATCATTTTCTACTGAACCACAAAAACATGGTGCAATTGTCAAGTGAGAAGCAGAAACCAGTAATCCACCGTCAGCCTCTCATGAAAAGTTGCGGTAGAACCCCGCATAGCCCATTGAGCGACAGTAAGGACGCCCGGGTGTCTTACGGTACCTCGCAAACACAACTTTGTAAGCTTTACGTTAGTTTGCCTCCACATTGTGCTGGTTGTTCCTCTTTACAGAAGCGGCGGGATGCCGACGCGTCTTCCATCGACAAGCTGGCGACATGGTGGAGCTCCCATCGTGTTTACCGGGCGAAGACGTCACCTTTGCACGCTGGAACTACCAAGGCAGGAAAGTGGCTTCGGCGGACGACGAAGATAACGCTACGGAGGCGGGCCGCTTCGCTGGCAGACTCCAACTCAACCGCCGCAACTTTAGCCTGACGCTGAAGCCGGTGACTCTGGAGGACTCGGGCGTCTTCAGCTTCGTGTCGGCGGTCAACGACAGCCAGCGAGAGACGGTGCAAATCACGCTGCGAGTTCACGGTAATGCCACCAAGAAGAGTAGAAGTTGCGCTCACAAGATCCATGTGCGACTAAATCAGTTGCGTGTGGGATACAAACAGTGAGACGTGCGTGTGCGACTTTCTGAGTTGTGCTTGCAAAATGCGTAAGAGGTGCATGTGACATAGCAAGTTTTGTTCATGAGAAGGTACGCATGTGCAACTACAGTTGCCCTTGCAAGACATGTAAGGAGCAAGTGCGAATTACTAAGTTGTGTGGAAAATATGTAGGGAGCGTTGTGCGACTTACGAAGTTGCATGCAAGACACGCAGTGTGTGCTGCGTTCTAAGTTGAGGTACAGTACGTGAGAGAAAGTTTAGTCGGACTCGCCGACGGACACCCGTTTAAAATTAGAGACGGACCCCACCGGCTAATAAACGGGTACTATTTTTTCACCCCGGAAAAAAAAAGGCGAATGACCGACGATTGGAAGGGTAGCCACGCTGCAGACTGATGACGAAGAACGGACGCTCGATTTATTTTGTGAAAAAGCCCAGCTCTGCTCAAAGGACAACCTGCGATGTCAGACGACGAGCCCGTGTGAGCTTTTGAGGCAGCACATTCAGTGTATTGTACTTTTGCATTTTTATTAAAACCATCAAAAGACGTGGGTGAAGAATAGAACGGAAGCGAGATTTCAGTCCGTTTCAGTCGCGCTCTCGGTACCTTAGTCAGTTGGCAACTTCACACTCTTTCCCTGTAGAGCCCATAACGGCGGAACCTGCGGTGACCGCCAATGCCACGCGGCGCACCGCCAACCACTCTTGCAGCGTCCTGCTGCACTGCAGCGCCCCCGCCGGCGGGGGGCCGGTGGAGTACACGTGGAGGGTGGGGAACCGAACCCTGAGCGGCGCGTGGCATCAAGTCAGCGTGGCGCCGCGGGGCGCCGCCGCCGAGGCCACCTGCACCGTCTCCAACGCCGTGAGCGCCAAGTCCGCCTCCGTCGCCGTGACGTGCGCCAACGACACAGGCTACAGCACGTCGGCGACAGGTGACCAAGTCATTCAGCGTTTTCTTCCCCATCGAGTGTCATGCATGGTGACGATGTCGTCGTTTTAGAACCGCCGAGCTTTGTGGTCATGGTCAGCGCGGCGGCGGGAGTTTTATGTCTGCTCGTCATGGCGGCCAGCATCGTCGCGGCCGCCTGCCGTCGCAGGCGCCAGCGAGCGGGTGAGACGTGCGACTCTTATCAAAAACAACATTGACCACTCACACGTGAAAAAGTATGGCAAAAATTCTCCGATGCATGGCAAAAAAAAATCTCACATCCGCCCAAATAACTCTCACATGAAATCTCACTCACACCAAAAGACCTTACACACAACAAAAAAAGTTGTATTATTCAGCTAAAAAACACACGAGAAAATATCTCACACACACAATAACGCACTGACTCAAACCCCACCAAAAAAAAACTGACAAAACTGTGTGTGAGAGTAAAGGAGCGTGTGTGTGAGGAAGGAGGCTCAAAAGTGAATGTGCTGCCAAGTCATATCTCATATGCTGATTGGTTCTCAGCAACAGATTGAGGGAGGGACTTGGAGCCACACCATTTTTCACTCACGTGCACACATTTTGACTCTCACAAAGGTCCCACTTGGACAAAAAAAAAAATGTTTTTTTCTTTTAACTTGTGAGTTTTTTTGGTTTTGTTTAAGTTTTACTAAAGGGTTTTTGGTGAATAACTTTAGTGTGTGTGAGAAAGGGTATTTCTTTTGGTGTGAGTGAGAGGTTTTTGACATGTTCCAGAGGGAGAGTTTTTTTTTTTTTGTGACAGTTTTTGGATGTGAAAAGTTTTGAGTGCAGTAGGGGGTAATTTTTTGGTGTGGAAGAATTTTTGGTGGCGTGAGACTGTGTTTTGGTGGTGTGAGTTCGGTTTTTTGGTGTGTATGAAGATTTTTGGTTGTGTTTTTTGGTTGTGATATTTCTTTAATGTGTGGGGGAGTGGTTGAGAATTTTGGGGTGTGAATGAGAGGATTTTTATAATTAACTTTGTGTGAGTTTTTGGTGTGATTGAGTTTTTGGGGGGTGAATGTAAGGTCTTTTTTTATGTGTGAAAGAGATAACGTGTTATGTTTGGGAGTTTTTTGTTTGTTGTTGTTGGGTGCATTAAATCTTATTTTAGGCATTTATGGCACATGCTACCTCCTCCATTTAGTCGGCAGGTTTTCATTTGGTTGCGTTTACTTCCCTCCCTGTTTGGAACGGCCCAGGCAGGAAATGCGAGGCGGCGACGATCTACGCGGACATTTGCGACGTGAGGCCGGCCTACGTGAGTGTGCGCGGCACGGAGCCGCCCACCCAGCCGCCGCTGGACCCGATGACGCTCTATGACAAGATCCAGCTGGGCCGCATGGCCATGCAAGACCACGCCCCTTAAGGCGCCTTTTTGTGGCGGCTGTTGGGAGCAGCACCTCTAACGGACAATTACGTGCTTACGTCAAAATGACGTCATAAGTCAAGATGGTGGTGAAGTCGGTGAAAACAAACTCACCGCTCATTGAAAAGCATTGAACTTTAGGTCATTGTCATTTGATTTGTGAGGATTATTTTGATTTCGCAACGTGATGAAATGTCATTTGACTACTATAACAATCTGCCTGCAGAGGCAAAAGTGCGATTTTCACCACTTAAGAAGCGCTCACCAGAAAGCACTGCGGTCTTGGTTAGCTTCCATTCCGGACCGTCAAGTGCCTATGTGGCTATTTGGTAGCTTGTGAGAAATTATGATTTTTTTTTTTTAATGCTTCCTTGAGTCTTTGTATGTTGTGTTGTACTTTACTGTTTTCTAAAATAAACAAGTAACATGAAGCTTGGTTAATTACGTTTGACCAGGTATCAGTTATCATTACTGCATTTTACTTTTGTACTTAAAGCGGAAGTCAACGCAAACATATTTTTTTCAAAGCTATGTTCTATGCAAGCCCACTAGTTGAAACAAGGCATTCTGATAAATATTGTGTTTGTGGAATAAGTGTTAATCCACTCGTTTTTAGCCATCTTTGGGGGCGGCCATTTTGTCTTCTGCCGACTGAAAATGACATCACAACTGCTCACAACGACCAATCACGGCTCAGATTCAGAAAACAGGTCAGCCGTGATTGGTCGTTGTGAGCAGTTGTGATGTCATTTTCATATCGAGAGAAGACAAAATGGCCGCCCCCAGAGATGGCTAAAAACGAGTGCATTTTGCTGCTTAATTTGTATTCCACAAACGCATAATTAATCAGACTGCCGTGTTTCAACTAGTGGGCTTGTTGGGAACATATTCTTGAAAAAAATATGTTTGTGTTGACTTCCGCTTTAACGACATTTGTCTGTACTTTTGACCATTTTCTTAATAGTTAAGTCAGTACTCCTTTCTACCAGTCTCTTATTGCACTCAAGTACAGCCTAGAGATTAATTCATACCAGCCTCCCACCACCTGAAAAACAACATTTTGTCATGTGTTTTTAATGAGGAAAATGCCACAAAACAGCATACCTTAGAAAAACATATTGTAATGACAATAAATACAGACAGATAAGACAGACATACAGATATACTGTACTGGAGGCTCAGGTCCTCTCTGTGCTTCTCAGCGCAGCAGCAATAAGTCGTTCTTTGTCGAGAATATAAAATATATGCCTGAGTATTGATTAAATGTTTTGCTGCAACATTTGTGTTCACATATCCATTACTTCCACACCGCCACAAAGATGCTAATTGTTAGCCCACGGGCTTATGGAGTTTCCAATTACATTCAGTTGCTTTAAATGGACATGTCATTCTCTTTCTTTTTTTTTTTGTTTGTTTGACAGTTACTACCTTCAAATGAGCAGCAATATGTGGTTTCAAAAGTAGGGCGTAAAAACAAAACGTAATCAGAAAAAATAAATACTCAAGTAGAGTACCCATAGTTGAAAAGTCTACTCAAGTTCAGCTTCCCAACACTGATCTCCATCTCCGAGACAGGATCGTCGTTTTCCACATCGGTATTATGGGGTGTTGTGTGTAGAATTTTGATTTGAATTGAATCCATTTTGGAATAAGGCTGTTCCATATAACAAGATGTGGGAAAGGGGACGCGCTGTGAATATGTTTCGGATGTAATGTAGACCAACAATGACAAAAATAATGTAACACCATTTATCCATTGGCTTCTACTTGTTTTGCTTCTCTTCTTTCTCCTCCTCCCTCTTCTTCTTGATCTGTTGAGAAACCATCAATCATTTTTTAGCAATCATTATTTCATGTGTTTAAAATGCACGGAAGTGTGTACATACTGTATATACATATAATAATATCGTATATCGTGTATATAATCAGAGCTGGGCACTTTACCCTTTTTGTCAGTCCGTCCTCCGTCCACCACCAGGGTACCCTTCCGTCGTCCTCTCCCCATCCTTATTCATAAAAATAATCATCCTCCAACCCCGTCCGTCATTGCCCTTTTAAAGCGCATTCCGTCGGTCCGCCCCCCCCCCCCAGTCCTCCCAAAAAAACTCTGTGCACTCATTCAACATTAATTTAAAAGATCATTAGATGGCTAATTTCCTGTGCACATCCACTTACTGGGAGTATCGTGAGTGGATTGAATTGTTTACAAGATAGCATTTAGCTGCAACACATGACCGTCGTGATGTGATGATGATGATGATGATAATGATGATGATGATGCCAATTGGAGCAAGTCAGGGGACATCAAGAGAATATTTAAGATTGAATAATAACGCAACACTAATAAAATTGCATTTTATTGCAAAACGTGTGTGTTTTAACGCAAGATGTTTTCAGTTTTTATAAAATAATTAGTGCAAAATAACGCAAGGATATTTTAAGAGGAAAACAAAACTTCCACTTCCGGGTCGTTTAACTGTATACGCGAGTAGAGATTTTTACGGTCCAAACATCTCCTACACAAGGACATACTTCGCATGCAAAGGGATAAGGTACTAACTGTTAACAGTTAGTTAACAAAACAAAATTGCTATCCTAGATTACATACACAAGACAGGTTGGGCATGTTTCTGTCAGTCAGTGAAATGGCGTCCTGACTCCTGTGGCATTATCCATGGTATTACATGTGTTGAACCACTAGAGGGCAGAATATGCATGTGCAATGTGACGACGGAAGGGCCATCCCGTCCCTGGGATGGAATGCCCAGATCTGTATATAATAATAATATAATATAATAATACTATGTATAATAACAATATAATACGTGTAAGTAAAAGCCTGAAACTGTTTGAAAAGTTTACCTAACAAGTTTACCTTGTTGGTGCTTGGGTGGAGGATCATGGTCGCATTCATGAGCCATGATGTTAGCGCTTCCTTTTTTCACCCCTGTTGCGATTAGATACCATACATAAGGGCTTTACAAAAAAATAAAAAATGTGTACTGTCCCAAAAATAGCATGTTCGAGAGATTTTTACCCGACTCACTGTCGTAAAAACATAGATAAAAGTGGGTGGATACGACATGCTCCTTTTGAGCTAGCTGCGTGCCTACGAAAGATGCTAAGTTTGAGTTTGATTTTCACCTGTAAACACGTTCACGTTACTGCCGTGTGCTGACGATAACTGCTAGCTGCATGCTAACATGTTGGCGCTCACCTCTCAAGTTCTTTAGTATGACGCTCACCAGAACGCCGACGGTAACTATTCCCGCCAAGATGAAAAGGCTGTTCCGATCTCGAGGCCGCCACGCCGATGCCGTCACACCTGCCACACAAGAGGCGGAGCTCGCTCAAAACAGGAAGTGGTCAGACATACCGGCCAGGGAGCCTTACACTCCACACGGATGCTGTCGGAGACATTCTCTGGATTGCGGCTGGAGGTACACGTGAAGTGCGTGACGTTGCCCAAGGCGAGGGATGCGAAAACAACTCCGGCCTTGCCGTTGGGGTCGGACATGTTGTAGGCAGTCCGAAGCGGGGGTTCGAGTGCCCAAGCGAGGTTGGCATCCAAATCTGGGGATAAGCAGTGGAGTCCCAGCCAGCAGCCGCCGTCAAAATGCACGTAGAAGAGCGTCCGTATGCTCGGTTTCTGGAGTTGTCCTGAGAGGGGAGAACAAACCACTTTGAGCTAACGATTTGGTGAGCTAGTTATCTGTATGCTAACTAGCTGGAATAAGGCTGTTCCATGTAACAAGATGTGGGTTATCTGTATGCTAACTAGCTCACCAGCTCGTTATTGCACTTAAGAATAGAATTCCTTACTAGCAGTATGCTAGCTAGCTCAGCGCACCAGTAGAACAATGTGGTGGATGTTAGCTGTATGCTATCAAGCTCACGCGGCGCCTGCCAACTTACTTTTCACCACCAGTGTCACCACTCGCTCTGCGCTGCGCTTCTCCGTGTCCACAAATTCCACGTTGAAGTCCACGGCATCCTCCTGGCTCACGTTGCGGATCGTCAGGTCACCTGATGATAATCGCAAATACGGTCAAACCTTAGTGATAGTATCTTTTTTTTTTTAATATGGAATATTTGTTGAGTGCAAGATAAAAAGAAAACTGGTCAATAAGTATCAGAGGTGGGTATTTAGTTGGCCAGTCCGTCATTCGTCATCCATGAGCAGCCAGGATACCTATCATCTGTCATTTTTCTTTCAAGCTGAACCAAACCGTAGTCGTCTGTCAGTCAGTCCGTCATGCTATTTCAACCATCAAGCTGGAAAAAAAAAAAGGTCCAACACATGAAAAATCCATCCATCCATCCATTATCTAAACCGATTTCATTAAAATGGTAAATGGAGTGCACTATGTACCTCATAATTGTGTCGGCTTGCTGCTCAAACAGCTTTACACTCACATACACATTTGACATTCACTTATTTGCCAATCTATTGAACTGTTATATGGGAGCCTGCTGCCGCTTTCACTCTGAAGTTTTACTTTAAAGTTTTGCCTACGTTAAACAGAATCCCATGTCACATTGTTGCCAAAGGTACAATCCTGGCAGATTAAAATGCTTCCTAGTCCTTGTGCAAACTGAAATAATGTTGTCATGACAAAAATTGACACATTTTTATTTGATAATTTTTCTTCCACTTCGACGTCATTTACTTTTTCATCTTCTTTGTGTTGTTCTTCTCCTTCTGGCTTTTAGCGGTTGGCAAACAATTTTTGGTGCACCTTCTGAAATGGAGTGTGGGCCTGCAAAATACCGTTTCACAACCTCCTAACCCCACTCTCTCCAAAAAAATAAAAATAGAAATGTGAAACGTAACTCACAAGAACTTCTCTGTAAAACGGTTTCTGTAAGCTACTTTTTTTTTAGCTCTTAGCTCATTAATTAGTTGTTGCTCTGAGCCTGACTAACCCATGATTGTCATACCCCCACCTACAGTATTGTAATATCTGATCTTTGTTATTTGTGCATGTGAGGGCGGTCCATCAGTCAGATGGAATGCTAAGTATTGTCCAATAGGTAAACTACAATACTCGAACAACTGTTTGACTTTCTGTTATGCGGCTACGGATGTACAGCAGTACAGACACACACACATACACATAATATTTTGGAGGTCGCCGGCGCTCACCTGATGAAGCATTGAGAGCGAGTCGTCCCCTGAACAGGAAGAAGCGCTCCGTGTTTATCTTCCCGCCGTGTAAGGTGGCGATCCAAGTCTGGTTGAAAAACACAGACCACTTGATGGATGCCAGCTCCCGGGACGGGTCGCTGCCGGCAGACAACGTGACGTCCTCGCCCTGGTAGGCCACCTGCTTGAAACGAAGCACTGCAACCACATTTGGTCGCAAAGTGCCACATAACATTACGTAGCACTACATGGCATTACATTTGGTTGCATAGCGTAAAAGAGGGTCCATTCACCGCTAGCAGCCGCTTCAAACGAGGACGCCAGCAAAACCAATAAGGCAGCCAGGGCGAGCTCTGTTGTGGTGATGACATCACATGTTAGCCCCAAAAAACATCAGGTTGAGGCGGATATCAATCATTTGTTTTCTTTCTATCACGTCTTTGTGTTTGGTCACATTACACCACATGGGATCATATTTTGTCAACATAGCCACATAGCATCATAATCGGCTACATAGCTTTACATTCGGTCACCTAGCATCATATTTGGTCACATAGTGCCACCAAATTTCATATTTAATTACATAGTATCATATTTGATCGCCCAGGGCTACATACTGTGGCGCCACATGGCATGCACATTTGGTCACATAGCATCAGATTTAGTCACATGACCACCTAGCATCACATTTGGTCAAATATACATAAGTTGTTTGACATGTTGTCAGTCGCAATGGTCACATAACCCCGCGTCACACGTTATTTGGTCGCATAACATCACATTTCGCCACAGCATCATATTTGCTCGCATCAATTGGTCACATATCGGATCGTATTGGGTCACATAGCTTGAGATTTGGTCACACCGTGCCACATAGTATCACAGTGCGTCACATTTGGTCACAAAGCATCACAGGTATCACGAAACACAGCATCACATAGAATCTAGCTTTTTGGTCACATAGCATGGCATTTGCTCACAACGCCGCGTTAGCATCGCAAAGCTTCACATTTGGTCACAAGATTGAATTTGGTTACAAGGGGCCACATAGCATCACCTTGTGTTTCATAGTTCTTACCTCGAACGACGACCACTCGGGGCATGACGGCGGAGGAACGCTGCGCTCTCGGAGGTGGACTCATCGCTTTAGTTGCGTGACCTGCTCCATTGCTCCTTTCACTTCCTATTTGTGCGCCGCATGATAAATCACTCATCTTTTCAGGAAGTGACAGATGACGCACATTTTGGGGAGGAATATTTTCCAGGAACTTTAAATGAAAGGCTGCGTACGCCCTGAGCTAAAAACCTTCGAGAACTAGAAAGACACGGTCGATCTACTCGGTCTTACTAGTGAGGTCAAGAGTATTAGTATAGTACATGGCCCTTAAGCCGGATAGCGACTGAATGCTCACCACTAGGAACATGGACGTAATTGTGAGCACAAAGAGCGCATTAGACTTTATATCATGTAAGGATGGGCAATCAATCATCGATACCAGGTATTGGTAGCAGGTCGATACCGATCTTACCAGTCTGGTCAATGTATCGGGCCCTCGTGAGGGCTGCCGATACTAGCCACTGACTTGACACGTACGGCTGACAGAACATTTGTTTGCGTGTGAATTGCATCCATCGCCATCCTCTCACATGCCCACTAAGACACCATGTCTGGACAGTTCATGATTAACGTTAGAAGGCCAGTGTGCCATAATGTCACGTTACTAGACGTAAGGGATATTTTCCACAAGGTCAAGTGAAGTTAGACATCAAGAAATTTAAGAACAGAATAAAAAGGTGTAATATCAAATATTCCAGGTGAGACGTATGCCATTGCACTAAACCATACTGTTGATCGGCGTTTTTTTTTTTTTTTTTGCATCATGACTCAGCATGGACTGCTCTCCTTCAGTAAACTCGAAATACATGGTTCCTCTAATACTACTGTTAACATAATTTTGACTTCCCCCCTCTTTATATATTCATATACAGATATATATATACACATCCACCGCCGATAACAAAAACACACTTTGATTTGTGTGATTTTAATGTCACAAACACAGGAAACATGACACAACTTACAGTAGAATTACTTTGTGCAACACCTGGAAAACAACAACACTACGCCAGAGCGCCCGTATATGACCATGGAGGTAGACTCACCGATCACTTCCGGTCATTTGCCACACTCGGCGGATGTTTTGACTTTGGTAGCGTCTGTCCGCCAGGAAGTGATAGACGGCGGCGTGGCTTTAATTTGTGATTCCACAACACAACAATAAGCAAAAATGTTTTTTTTGTTTTTTTTTTATGTGATGACTACCAGCAGCAGCTGGGAAGATTAGCATAGCTTACTTAGCACTGTTCGTTTCCCACTACGTCCTGATGCTAAGCTAAGCGGTTCAGTCAGTCATGGCCGTGGCCTAAGTCACAGGGATTCTCAAACTTTTGGGTCCTCCTCCCTCAAAATCGTAACGCCTATGAAATTTGACAATCACGTGTAGCCGAAAATGTCAAAGCAGTGGGGGGGAAAAAAAAAAAAAGTATCTTATTTTCGGGGGATAAAGTCATGTTTTTCAAGAAAAAAGGTGGTAATCTTAGAGTAAACACACATTTTTAAAAAGATAAAATCAAACTAACATGAGATCAGAGTCCAAATTTCAGGTAATATTAAAACGTGCATTTCAAAAATGAAACTTTATCCGTCACAACTTTAACACCGGGATAGGCGCCTTTATTGGCCCAAAAATAAGGTACGGAGTAGTACGAAAGCGACTTGTTGCCACACCAGAAAAAAAAAAAAAAAAAGCCAGTTCACTGTGTATAATGTGATACATTTCACAAAATAACTTGATAGGATTCACTTTTGAAATCAACAAACCAATTACTTCCTTTTTAAAAACTTGGCCTATTTTTTCAATTATTTAGCATAGTTGCATCCCACGTAAGTGATTTGTAAGACACCAAAACGACTCCACCAGTGAGTTGAATCAAACTTTGCGTGTTTTCACATAACTTATCATGTTATAATGTAAAAATTATCACGTAAAAGTTTTTTTTTTTCTTCTTCATGGCATGGCAGAAATTTGCTTCTGTAAGGAGTAGTAATTGGTTGCATATCTTTATTTAATTGGTGCGCCCATCCTCGTATGTACAGTAGCTATGCACTTCTTTAATAAATGACACAAAATAATAATTTATTGCAAATTATTTTTGCAAACCCGCAAGCTATCCGGAGACCCCAGTTTGAGAACCGCTGGCCTAAGACATGCTAAACACAGTCAGTCGGCTAAGGGTTGGAAGGGGCGTGGGGGTCTGCGTTGTGGCTAAAGTGCTGGGTGATTGGAGGTCACTCTTGGGGTGCTTCCAGTGGCTCTCACAATCCAGTGGACTGAATCCTGGGCTGGGCGGGACTTGCCTCCTCCTTGCCTGCGGGATGAACGTAAAGCGCGTTAGGGAGGGAGGGCTGATGTGAAAAAGCCGCCGAAAAGTGTTGCGCGCTCACCGTCCGCCGAGCCGCGGTCTTCCTCCTCCCGACGGGCTGGCGGCTCTCGGAGCGACGTCAGCAGTTTGCGGTGCTCCCCCTCGATGTCCTGCAGAGAGAGAGAGAGAACAGCGTAACACGCTAAACACGGATCAGAGGGAGCAAAGGAGAGAGTTGCTGGTTTTCATGACATTTTTATTTCAACATTGCTTTTGTCAGATTTAACCGTCAGCAGTTGCTTGATGTGATGCAAAGGGAGGAACCAGCCTAACGCACTAAACATGGACCAGAAGAAGCGAAGGAGAGAGTTGTTGACTTTCACAGGTTAATTTGCATTCGGTTTTTATCTATCGCTTTTGCCAGCTTTGAGTTGTTTCTGTGAGCACTCGGGGTTTTCCTTTCATTAACAAAGAGGTACCAACGATTTTGTTTATTTTGGTGACTTTATTTCTCCACAGTGACATTTAGGGCGTGACATCGATTAGTCGCAAATTGTGCTGCTCCTTCTGGTGTTTGCGCCTTGGCCACTAGGGGGGGGGGAGTATAATACATATTAATCTATAATTATTTGCTGAGAAAACACAAGAACAACAGCAACTAAGCAGCAGTAATATTTATCGTCTTTCAAAGAGGATAAAGAATATATGCCTATGAGTATTTATGCACCGTTTGTGTTCAAATATCCATTGTTTTAAAGGTTCATCACTGTAATTTTGATGCTAGTTTGTTAGCAGGTGTATGCAGTTTTGCACTTTTGTAAGAAAGTATGTGGTTTGGGTAAATATACAGTAAACAGTGTGGAGCATTTAACTTAATTGTGCTTTTCACTTTGTGGTGAGGAGCAAAGCAAACAAGTTGACCCTTGAAAAACGCCTGTTGACAAAATGGCCGCCCGCGAACTGACCTTGAGCTGACGCAGCTTGTTCGTCAAGTTCTCGATGGTGCGGAAGACCTCCTCGACATTTTTGATCACGTGACTCTGCCATGACGCTTCCACCTCCTCTTCTCGACCCGCCGACAGTTCACTCTCCAGGCCGCGATCCGTCTCTTCATCAGTCGGGTCGGTGGCACTCTCACCTGGCTGGGTGGGCATGACCAGGTAGAAGACGTTTCCTGTCCGCCATCGCAAACAACAAATCAGGCAAGCCGCTCACCTCACACGGACGACAACGCCGCCGGGGGTAAGCGTTACCCTTCGAGGCGGCCCGGCTCGGCGACAACCGCTCAGACTCCGGCGTGACGTCTTCAGCGACATCATCGGCGTGAGAAGAAGCCGCCTCTGCTGCTAAGCAGAGTGCGTGTGAGAGAAGAGTCGGAAAAAGGGGAAGGGGGGGGGGGGGGGGGAAACTGGCTACAAACAGCTAACGGTTAGCCGCTAACCTTTCCGTAGGACCTGAGCGCTGCTGCACAGCGCCGCCTCCCATTGGTGGCCGCTCAGATTGTGCATGCTTTCATTGGGCGAGTCTCGCAAGGCGTGGCTCCAGCTGTCCTCGTCCGCATCGAGTAAGAGGAGCTGACGCAGCATTTGCACTGGCGGGAAAGAGGGGGGGGGGGGGGAAACAGCAAGATTAAACTGAATGGGAGTCTGAATTGTCAGATTTTCTGCACAAAAATGCACATTTCCAATTTTAATCGATTTTATCCCCTTTGCTGTTTGTTTTACTTTCCCCAGTTTTTCCCTGAGCATTAATTGGCATCAACATTTTTTTTCTCCATACAAAAAAGAAAAGTGCTTCTGAATGCTAATTAAGAAAAACTACAATGTGTACCCCAAAAAAAACCATTGTGATTAAAAAGTGACTTGTAAGGGGAAAAACAAAAAAAAATGGTTGGTATGTTCTGAGAATTTTTTTCCCCTTAAAAAGTCATAAAATTGCAATCTTATGAGAAAAAAATATTTTTCCCCCAAGATAAAGTCGTAATATTACAATATTTAAGTCAAATCTTAACATGATTTTCAGAAATGTAACTATTTTCACATTACATCTTTTTATTTTAGAAAGGACACCACCCCCCCCAAAAAAGTACAATGTGTTGTAAATTCTGCTGTGACGTCTGTTAAATAGCTGCTTCTATTTGTTTGATTGATTAATTTAGCGCTGTTAAAAAAAAAAGTGCGTGGGAATAATATATGTACATTCTGGAAAAAGCAAACGAGAATGACTTGAAATTTGTGCTCTTTACCGTCCTCCAACGCCGCCTCGGCCACACCCACTGCGTGAACTTGATCGCAGTACAACGCCCCAGCTGGGTCACAAGCTGCAGACATGGCCGCGGCGTCGGCGTGCGTTCTCGCAGCATTTTCTGGAGGAAGTCGAGTCAAGTGGGATGGTGAGCGTCTCGCTGTGGTTTTAAAAAGGCAACGGGCCGAGCGCCGCGTACCTTCGTAGGCGGGGGCCGCAGCTTCCACCAGGGATGTGGCGCCAAGACTGGGAGGGCGTGGACACCAACACTTTTAAGCCTCGCCCCCTCGATAAAGCCAATGTACAACCAGGGCGTGTACTTACGCCACAGCTGCTGAGCCGTGATTGACCGGCGGTGGGCTGGCGGCAGAAGCGATGGTCTTTTCCAGAAAGTCCTTCCAGCTGAGACACAGATTCTTTTAGTTGTACAGTTTTCAACTAGTTTGTCCTGCCTGCTGCTTATTTGAGGTGTTATTGCACTGTCGGGCACTAGGTGGCAGAATACAAATATGCTTGACACTGTAAATGGGAAAAAAAAATTATTGAATGAGAAATCTTGCTTTTTATGGTCACAGAAAACAACAGCTGATGATGTATATCAAGAGATGATAAGTGGATTCGTTTGGGGGGGGGAAAAAAAAGCATGATTTGTTTACTGTAAACAGTGGGATCAGTACACTGTAAAACTACACTTTGCTTTGCCAAATCGATTGCTCTTTCACTCATTCTGTTTTGTTGGCAAACACTATTTGCAAAACCACAAATGTGAAGGTGAAAACAAAATGAGCCCCTTTGATATTGTTTGACGTGCCAGCTAAGGCAAATTAAACCATTTTGAGGTTCAATTCTTTGCCCTTAGATCCGGGCCCGTCTTTATTACTTGTGTTTGTTAAAAAGTACATTGGAAGATGACCTTGGAAAAAAAGAATCACATATGAAATCGCAATCACAATATTAAAATTATCTATATTTGAAAAAAAAAAAAAAAAAAAAAATTTAGATTATTTTTCAAAATAATTCAGACAAAATATCCACATACGAAAGAAGCCTGGGTCGCAGTTAAATCAAACAAAAATCTTCGGAATTGACCTGCAGTGCTAACATAGCCTAAATTGGCCAAAAGATCTCACGTGTTTTTCTCCGACGCCGTCCCCGCCACCAGCTCGTAGATCTGCGTCTCTGTGGTGCTGATGACGTAGAGCGCTTTGTTGTCTGCATGGGAGGGGAGGAGGGAGGAGTTTGAGGAGTTTGACGAGGTGACGCACGGTCCACAACGGGGCGCCGAGCTCACCTGTGGCGACCGAGCGCACCAGCAGCGCGTCCAGGTTGACCAGCGGGCTGTCTCCGCCGCCGCCCAGCCAGCGGGACGGGTGACGCAGCAACAGACGCTCGTCGGGGCCGCGCTGCAGCAGCAGCAGGCAGTCGGACAGCAGCAGCGCGTGGACGTCTGACGGCGGCAGGGTTGGTGGACATTTGACAATCTGTTGTTTCAGTGCATCAGGTGGTCTTAAAAGCTGCCGATAGCAGCCACCGATACCGGCATGCATGGCTGGCATGACATTTTTTGGGGGTATGTGAATTGCACCCTCCGCCTTCCTTTCACGTGGCCATTAAGACGCATTATCAGGCTTATTTTTATTGCTTAGCGCGTTGCTACGGAAACTCATACCTTTGCTAACCCAATTTGGACGGTATGATGACTTTCGGCATTATGGTATTTCATGCATATAATTACTGTACACAGTGACTGCGAATGAGAGATTAGTATTATTCGGTGAATTAATAAGGCCCAATTTTGCTGTTGAATGCAGTTTAGGTAACATTGATATATTAATTTACACAGATCTGTCTATATGTACTCATCTGTTGCCTACTTCTTTCTACTTGTTTGTTGCTATACTTTGTAATATTTGGAGTTACAGTTTCACACTGTAGATCAGTAATGTACTAAAACAAGTTCCAGCTTCAACTGTGTTTAACAGAGTAAGTTTACCTAACAGCTGATGAGACCGAAAGAAAGAAAGAAAGAAAGAAAGAAAGAAAGGTATTTGCTCAAAATATTCTGTCACTGCCATGATTGAAAGTTTATGTATCAAAAGTACTAGTGGTATCAGTACCCGGTATCGGTGAATCGGTCTAAAAAAAGGGTCACTGAACATGCCTCGATAACAATCCTTTGATTATTATGCTGAAATGTATTTTCCCCAACAATATTTAAAGTAAACTATTGAGAGCCAACATTTCATTTTGTCCATTCCTTCAAACTCAAGAAAAGAAATGACCAATTCACACGAGTTGGCGACAGACGGGGGCGGTGTGCTTTGTTCTCCACTGACCTAACTGCTTGTCCTTGCTGACTTTCCAGACCAGTGGACCCTCGTGGATCATCTTCTTGGTGCTCAGATCCAGACCCTGCCAACAAGACGGGAAGTGAAACATTTGGACATAACACAGAGGTTAGGGTAAACAATCGTTTCCGTATTCGTGGAAATACAACTCGTTTGATCCAGAACCAAGTTCTGTTCACCTTGCCTTCATGGGTTCATTTTTAAAAAAATGGTTTTTTTTTAAAATTATCATTATTTTAGACGAACCAGGGCGGAAGCTTCGGGACCCCCAGGCTAGTGGATTACCTTGAACTGCGGAGCAACATCCAGTCTGCGTTGGTACTTGCTCAGGTGGTGGCGGTGCTCCGTCTCCCGGACCACCTCGTTGACCGCCTGCAGGATTCCGCGGCAACAGGCCTGAGCCCGCTGCAGGGCGGGAAGGTCGGCGCAGGTGACTTGGTAGGGAAGGGGAGGAGGGAGGGGGAAAAAAAAAAAAAAAAAGCATGTGAGCCGTACAGCTGTGCGCGCACGCGGTGCGGAGTGCTCACCCTCAGTGTGCTTGATGATGTTGTCCAGAAGAAGCGGGTACTTGGTCAACCTCTGCATTTCGGACACAAGCAGGTCTCTGAGTTGCAGGCGGCGACAGTGGCGACTGGCCTCGCACTCCTGCACCAGTGGCAGCGTCAGGCATAAAAGCGTCTCGGGGAGGTTGGTCGGGGGGGGGGTTTAGGGGCGGCGTCCGACCTGCACGATGTGGGCGAAGCGGGGGTCTTTGCGTTGCTTGCTCTTGATCAGCTCCAGCGCCTGAGACTGCTGCCTGCACAACTGCGACGCCTGCTCCTCAAACTCCTCGCCGGCGGTGCCCTCGAACTGGACGTCGGCACAAGAACACACGTCACCTTTATCACATCAGTTTGAGATTTTTCAGCGTCGTTTTTTTTTTTTTTCTTCTTCCCATTTTGACTTCTCTTCTTGAAATTCAGTTTGTTTTGATAGGTTTGGTAGTTGTTTTTTTTCCAAAATGCTTCATTTTAGTTTTTTTTTAATATATATATAGAGTATTTGCCAAGTGCAAGATAAAAATAAAAGGCAATTAAGTATTGTGTAACAAATTCAAGTACAATTCTGTTTGACTTTCCTTTGTCAGTACAGACGTACAGCAACAGCAAAATAAATACGGTACATTTAAAATCACCCACAAAAGCTGATGATATTCATCGACGAAGCTGAAACAAAGGACATTTTTGATGTAATTATAGTTAGTTTTACAAACGCATGGTGTAGCTTCATATTTTTTAATTTTTAAAAAATGTCATTAATTTTATATGAGTTTTTTCGTTACTTTTCGTGAGCGATAATAACTTTGGCCAACATGCAACTTTTGCTGTAAACTATGACTAAAATATTTGCTAACAAACGTATCTATGTTATAGGTTATTATAGGATATTTTTTGCTCTTTCTTTCTAAAATACCATAAGACGGCCGAAAGGTGATCGCCAGTTGGCTTGAACGCAAACATTGGCCTGATGGAATATTCCAACTAAAGTTTTCCAAAATTCTCCATATAAACTTCGTACGAAAATTTACCGGAAAACTTTCTGGACAAATACCGGAAATGTTCACCCCCTTAGAAACTCCAATTAAGAGAATTGTGATTGGTATTTTTTTTTTTTTTACATTGCGGAGCAGCAACATAGACGGCGACATTCAAGTGCTGTTTTTGTCCCCCTTTTTATTTTTTTCATAAATCAAATAATCTGCCACCTGGCGAGCCGTTAGTTAGACCCTCTGTTATGTCTCCCTCTGTTGTTCGTTGTTTTTTTTTTTTTTATGTCTCTTAGACGTGTTGAAACTGTTAAATTAATTTCGCTTCTCTGCACTTGTGACATATGCAACGGCAATAAAATTCAATTTCCATTTTTCAATCTTCCAGGTCAAGTCAGCTCACCCTCGCCAACATGACATCGCCGATGTCTTGAACGATGACAGACTCTCGCCGCTTCCTCATGGCCTCGCATAGACTGGCTGCAAACAGCAAGGCGTTAAAACTGGCCAACCCCCCCCCCGGCCCGGGCCAGCGACGCCAGGAGGCGAACGCACCGTGCAGCTCGTAAACCTGCGGCAGGTTGGGAAAGATGCAGGCCAGCTCGTCGGCGTTGAGCACGGCTCTCATCTTCTGGAAGAAGACCTGGTCCAGGACTCGGAGCGTGCGCAAGTGCGACGCCTCAGTTGTGAAGAGCTCTGCCAACAGCAAGACATCCGACACCTTTACATTTGGGCTGAAGCGATTTTGGAAAAATCACCTAGTTGCGAATCCCCTCCCTCCCCCCTCAATACTGCGATTGCGATTTAATAAGCGATTATTTTTCAAAACTGCAGGTTGTGTGATTTGAAGATTATATTCTATAACATGCATGACTTGAATTTGATTAATCGTTCAGCCTTACAAGGAAGTGTTGAAAATTAGTGGAGGAGCATCAGTGAGATAAAAGTAGTCCTTTGTGGCCATCTTGTAGCAATCATCGGCAACTGCAGTACAAAACAAACCTTTCTAAGTGCTGATTTTGGCTATTCACGGTTGGGCTGTCTTTCCCTATACTTTTTTGGGGTGAAATTTTCAACTCATTCACTGCCATTGACGCATTTATTTGTCTTTTCACAGTCCGGCCATTCGATCCCAGGAATTTATTTAAATTATTTTTCAAATTGTTTTTATTTTTTTTTTACATTAGGCAGGGGCAGAGCCACAGATGGGAATGGGTGTGCACAGGCCCACCCAGATTGACAGACTGCCCATCCATTGGAATTCACGAAAAAAAAAAAAAAATGCTTTTAAATGTTTTGTAAATTATTAAATTATTTGGGAATTTGTGTTTTTTTATTGTATTGAATATTAAGAATGGCATAATTGTGGTCGTCTAAGGAAGATCTGAACTTCATATTATTCAGTTGATCATTTTATTTGAATACACATTGTATCGTGATAGGAGGATTGTGCTCAGTGAGAGAAATATTCAGGCCCGCCCTGATTTTTCCGGGCCCACCCATTAGCCACGTTCTGGCTCCGCCCCTGACGTTAGGGTAAACGAGGGTCTTAAAATGTCTGGCAGTGAATGAGCTAATTGTGTTCCCAATGTTTCAGACCTCTTTACACTTTACACTCTTTTGCCAGTTCTTTTGCCATTAAATTATTCGTTAAAGGCACTGTGTGTATTGCAGTGAGTAATTCCTTCCATACACACAAACTGCGGTTGGACTCGCACCGTATATGACCGCCTGGCGCTCCACCTCCCTCGGGCTGAGTGTGGCCAAGAGCTGATGCGGCACCGTCTCCTGCCAGTTGTGACCCTCGCATGCCTCCTCCTCGGGCGCGCCGGCGTCCGGCAGCAGGGTCAACGGGGACTCCGTGCTCCTGCGCGCGCGTATTCGGATGGATACGGGTACTCGTGTCATCACTTCTGTACATTGGATTCGCAACTGGCGAGGGATGGCGTCAAGAGTCACCTGCGGAGGGAGCGCGGTGTGTACGGCGGCGTGGGGTTTTCCAGAGACCTGAAAGTAAAAAGAGGTCAAAAGAAAAAGTGAAGCACTGTGAATAGGTTAAGGGTACGAAACGCCGCCCAACCTGGCTGAGCTGCCAGACGCGGACGATGAGGCGCTGTACTGCAGTCTGAAGCCCGGCCCTTCCCTCTCCTCGCAAGGGTCCTCCATGTCCACGTCGCTGCGAGAGCGGGGAACGGACTCGCTGCACGAGGCCACGCCGCGCCGCCGACCTTCCCCCTGAGCCTTCAAAGACTCGCTGCGCGCCAGACGCACCAACGCGCCCGGGCTGCAAGCGTACAACACGGCGAGCTGACGTCACGGAGCCGCCGCACGCGCCTCGCCGGCCGGCGTCGCATGTCCCACCTGTCCACGCCGTCTTCCCCCAGGCCGCCGGACGACGCCATCTGCGGGTCGCCGCCGCCGCCGCCGTCGTCGGCCCCGGTCTCGGAGTGGTTCTCAAACTGCTGAATGATGTTCCTGACGCTTCCTGGACGCACTGTGCACACGCGCACGGAAACGCATACACGCACAAAGCTGCAGTTGCTTGCCAAGTGAGATGAAGGTTAACGGAAAGATAAAGACTCCAACCAGATGAAGTCCAAACTACAAGCATGGAGGTGAAGAGCAAAAGAGAGGAAGTAGGGCTGGGCACGACGAGCACTTTTCCAACAACTCTCTTAATTTCCTGCTTTAAGTGGAACCATTTGAGATTGTTTTCACTAATAGAATTATGACATATTGGAAACGTTTGATCCAAGGTATGTGCTTCCAAGTCACAAATATTTTGCCAAGGTTGCCTGGCCTCTCCTGTACTAGCAAACGCAAATTTGACAAAAGGCATATGAAGCAGCCGAGCCACAGAGTTTGAGGACTCAATCTTGTTTTAATTTTTTTAACGCTTAATATTAGGGGGTAACAAAGATGTTTTTTTTTTTTTAGGCCATTTCCAATATTTGGCAGAATAAAATTCAGATGACTGATTAATCGGCAGATTATCTCAAAAATATATATGTGATACATTTTGAAAATTTTGGGGCGCCTTAACACTTAACACACAGAATAAAGATATGAATTACAGGCATTACATTTGACTGCTTTACAATACCTTGTCCTTTAATATCTGTTTCACTTTACAACAACAAAGAGAAAATTGAGCAATATTTTTTCGAGGGAAGTGCGCTTTTTTTTGTTGTACGTTGTAATGTGTTAATGTGTTTTACAAAAAAAAAAAAAAGCTGCAAAAATCTGCCACATTTTGGCCTGATTTCAAAAGAGCCAAATATCTGCTGATTAAATCAGCTGGCCGATTAATTGGTCGGGCCCTACTTAAAATATTAATTTATTAAGGACTGTGTTTATTTTCACCAAATCTGTATATAGATGTTTTCTATTTCTTTAAATTGATGCAAATTAATGCTTGGAGAAAAAAAAAATTCTGGGGAACAAAAATTTCAACACTTATTATTATTCAGGAGAACGGAGGGAATTCCCGGAAGGGGGAAAAAAAAAAAAAACTAGTTTGGAATAATGTCACTGCCATTTACTTTTTGTAATCGCAAAAGGAGAAGAAAAAAAAAACCTAGTAAACTGAAAAACCGAGCCACGAGATTTTTTTTTCGGGCCATATCAGCAGCCCTTGCAGGATGTCGGCACGATGTGAGGGAATGAGGACAGGTAGTGAGGACAAGAGGGGAGAGAAAAAAAAAAAAAAAGTACCTTCAGCGGGGGACAACGGGACATGGAATGCTATGAAAGCAAAAAGAAGCCGACAGAAAGCACACAATGAGAAAATAAAAAAAAAAATAGAAATCAAACTAATATGGAATAGTCGATAATCAATGCTAAAAAAAAAAACGATGTTGACTGTGTGCCTACTGGACTGAGACGTGCTCCGAGGTTTGCCGATGTACTTCAGGATGGGATTCCGCTTTTTGTCCTCGCCATCTTTGTCCTTCCTACTGCTGCTCGGCTGAGGAGACCACATCGGACATGAAGCGGCGGCGGCGGCGCGCCAGCCGGCGCCGACGCTTCTTACCTTTTTTGCCTTGAGAAACGTGAGCCACTTTTCCTTCTCGGTGCTCAAACCGGGGAAGACCTTGGAGTCTCGCAGCTTGATGCCGGCGTGGCGCAGGTAAAGCAGCACGGCCGACGCCAGCGGGGAGCTGGGCAAAGAGGAGAGGATGCAGAGTGCGGCAGGCCAGAACGGGCTCGGACTTTGCTGCCTTTTTTTTTTTTTTTTTTACCTTTTGTCCTCTTCGTGCTTGCACCTGCGGCAGGGTCACAAAGGGCAAATGTATCAGGACAGAAGGCAGAGGGCGGGACTAAGTTTCAAGTCTCAAGTTTTAAGCCGGTTATTGTGGCAAAAATCAAGCGCGGTGACTCCCCACTAAACTTCGGTTTTAGCCAGGCAAGTCATGGATTAAAGTCGGACTTGAGTCAAGTCACATGACTGGAGTGCCCCACGTCCACTCACAGGATCTCCCAGAGGGCGGTGACTTGCTTGTCCACCACCTGACGCTCCTTCATCGGGTCTCCGTCCAGCAGCAGCAAGTCACCTTCGCCGAAGAGCGCGCCCAGGCCCATCATTTGCTTGTTCCTGCCCCCAACCACAAAAAAAAAAAAAAAAAAAAAAAAAAAATTAAAATAAGAACGCCAGCACGAGTTCGGCACCCGTAAACGGCGCCTGCCAGAACTGCCTGACGTACCTGTAGTCCAGAAGTTGGTCCTGGATGTGGGGCAGCACCTGCTGCTGCAGCTCCGACAGCGGCCCGCGGATGTCCTCCTGGGCGTGTAAGCGGCTCTCTGTCGGGAGAGAATGCACAAAGTGGCGAGGGAGCGTGCCAGAAGAGGCCCTGCCTCTTTCTCCTTCTCGTTTTTCTTCTTACCGATGTCTGTAAGGTAGTCTTCGGGTACTTTGAGCTTCAAGGGCTGAAACGTCAAGGAATGCAGTGTTTAGTGGCGACTGAGGCTGGGAGACAATCTTGTCATCTGTATTTTTTTTTTTTTTTTTGCACAGTGGCTAGTTCAAAGCGCTTTCAATTATGAAACAGGCTCAAAGTATTCCATCTGTACAAGGTAAAGGTATGCTAAGCAATCAAATGTCGTGTTCATTTCAAGAACTGCTACAACATTTGTGTGGATTTTGCGGTGGTCCAACGACAAACATCCAGAACCAAAACAAGACCCATCTGTAGTGCCATGACAAACTAGGTTCTTTTGTGATTTTTTTTTTTTTTTCCCCATTAACACATTACAACATAAGACAAAGATAATGATACTCAAAACCCCTCCCCCCCACCCAATGGGGGGAAAAAAGGGCCAATTTTTCTCTCTCTCTCAACAAATACTAAAGAAGAAAGTAAAAACTCAAATGTTCTGTCTTTCCTGTATTTATTGTTGTAACCGTTAATGAATGGTAATTTATTCAAGTGGAACTCAAGTCCAAAATGTTCTTTGCGATAACAGTCTGTGTCTAAACATGGTGTTCTGAAGTTACTTATTTTTGTTCATTATTCCAATCATTCTTTTAAGTATATGTATATATATATTTTGTTTATTTTACATTTTGTTTTGTTTGCATACTGATTACAAATGTGTACTCTGAATATGACGATATACTGTATAATGAGGTGAATTCTTTTCTATAAACCCTGCATGGGTTTTCTGTTCTCACCGGCACAATTTCTTCAAATGTTTTGGTTATTCTATTGTTTTTGTTTTTTTTGTATGTGCAAATAAATACAAATATAAATTTTATTGTGTTGGTGCAAGCAAGGCTTGAAATAAGCGTTTTTGCGTTGCCGTTTGCAACGTCAATTGTGTATTTTCACACTTCCAAACTTGTACTACTGAATATTTGTCTTATTCCTAGTTAGCTGGTTTAGTCTTATCAACGCATAGCCGCTCACTTTATCTGTCAATAAACAAGTATTGACTTGTATTACTTTCGCATTTCAGAAGGGAGAAAAAGGAAAACTCGTCTTGCATAATGTTATTTTGCATGAACATCCTCACGTCGGCAACTTGCGTCTGTACGTACGGCGTCTGGATCAAGGAAATGGGAGCAGATCTGCGGCGCCAGAGAGCGGGCGTCTTTGGGCGCGGCGCTCAGGTACGCCTCCACCGACAGGTAGAAGAGCTGCCGTGCGCAAAGACAACGTCAGGGAACCGCAGAGCCAAAAAGTGCACAGAGTTCAGGGCAGCCGACCAGCGGGTTGGGGTCCAGCAGCTGCGTGAAGACGTATCTCAGGAAGACGGTCATGTGGGCGGGCCGCGACTTCAGCAGCTCCATGTCCTGGAAGGGGCCGTCCATCTGCATGGGCGAACAGTGTTCATGTTCAAACTGTGCATCATGTCAGCGCTTAAACTTTTTCTTAGAAATCCAGATTTTTTTTTTTTTTTTTTTTTTTTTTTTAACTTTTCACAGTTCAGTTGCATTTCATATTTACGTACATTTGCATTTCATCTTTAAGGAAACGCTTTTAAACATCTATTAGGTCCAAAAATTAGAAAGGTAACCAATGAAAGAAAGCAGAGAACTTGCTGCATTCAAGGCAGGTGTGAAGTTGGATTTTTCCGAGCTCCAACCAGGAAAATTGCACTTTGAATTGGGAGGTCCAAGTTGCCAAGTCGGAAAAAAGAAAGGACCCCAAGTTCAGCGACCGGCTTCAATATGACATGACTTGACAATGCCGGAAATGGCAATGCATAATTCGCAAGATTATAAACACATCTCTTTTTCTTCCTTTATTATTACATTCTCTAGCTATTTGAAATAACTATGTAACACAACGTGCTTTGTACTGCCCGCATGAAGTTATTTGGTGAAATGAAAGAGATGCTTTGAAGACAAGGCATTTCTTTTTTTTTTATAGAAACGAAGGAAATTATGACAAAGGTTTGCTGAAGGTCAAAATGTGTTGCGACGAACCAGAAAAACAAACAATTTATCGGAATCAGCCATCATTGTTGTTTACATTCGCCTCGAATGCTTTCAGGTTAGAACTGGGACAATCCGAGTGGGTGGGTCTGACTTCCCAGCTTCCTTGAATGCAGCGTCAAGTCCATGGCGGGCTGCAACCGGAGCTAAGAAAGGCTCACCTCGTTGAACGCGTAACCGTCCTCATCCTCGTCCTCTTCCTCAGGCCCGATGATCTGGGCCCTGCCGCTCTGCCAAAGCCAACACACACACGCATGCACGTAAAAACACACACACACTTGACAGCTCAAACAGACATGCATGTACATGTGAACTTGCGTACGTATGTCGGGGGGGGGTTGTGATGATGATGATGAGGTGAGGAAGGCATGCAGCGGACAAGCTTTCTACTTGACGCTCGGTGAGTACTTCGCAATCTTTTATTTGCAACATCCTCGATCGAGGAGGGACAAATGCTTGGGGAATGAGACCGTCTCTCTTCGATATTTGATGCAGACGTCAATTGAAGATGCCGCGTATCACAAATGAGTTGCCCTTGCGGCTGAATTGTTGCGTATACTCAACGCTTTTTATTTCACGTGGAAATTAATTAAAATCACTCAGCTGCACGACTTCCATTTCAGCCATGGTGTACACTAAGGCTTAACGATTTTTGGAAGAAAAAAAAACAAATCAGATTTTTTTTTCCTTCAATTTTTCTCCTCAATATGCAAAGGTGGATTGCACTTAAAAGAAACGAGATGCGCCCTCTCCTCCGTCTGTCCGAGCAGTCACAAGGCAGGAAGTAAGATCACAGCAAACAGGAAGTGCTCACCCAATCAGAGAGGGGGTGTGTGTCGGAGCTCTGCCGTCGGTGTAGAAGGCTCCGGAAGGAAGGTGAGGGGGATGAGTGGGGACTGTCAAAGGCCTGGGAGGGACGGCGAGGGCCACAATCACAAACATGCCAGGGTGCGAGGCGGGAAGATGGGCAGCCTACCTCCGCGTCGCCCTCGCTCGAGTCCGCCGGCAAACGCCCTGCTGGAGGGAAAGAAGTAGGAGGAATATGAGTCTTAGCAAGAGTTGCTACCTTGATGTCTTTACCGATCGCACGAGGACACGAACCTTCGACCGCCGTGGTGACGCGAGTGACGCATTCCGTCCGCATTCCCTCCTGGAAGCGCACAAAAGGGACAAAACGGTTTGTAGGGGGGAAAGCGGCAGACGTTGACGGCCATCGTAAAGGCGCGGGGATCCTCACCACGTCCTGCTGCAGCTTGACGCGGACTTGATGAGCTCGCCTCTTGGCGCTTTCGATTCGCTCTTCCAGAGACGGCGACGGGTTCCGCGACCGCTCCCCCAATAAGGCCTGTGGAGCGCACGGCAGCGCAGGGTTTGACGCGAGGCCCGCTGTGATGTCATCGCCATGCGGGCGTTACCTGCAGCTCCATTTCTTCCTGGTGCAGCATCTTCCTGAGTATCTGAGAGGCATGCTTCTGCACCTCCGGGTCCTAAAACACCGATGACGATTACGATGATGACAAGTCTTCAAAACGCAGGCGAGGGCCGAGGTTATGCGAGTTCTCGACAACTAACGAAATAACAAACGGATGTTGAAAAGAATATTTTCATGAATGAAATAAAAACAAAAATGCTTACATCTTATGTTGATAAAAATAACTAGAATTATGGCAAAAATGTCAGTCGCTGTTGTCAATTAATATCATACAAGAGCTTTAGGGGTTCCTTTGAAATGGATTTATTTTGGTAATGTTGAACGTCCGTACAAGGAAGGTCGTTTGAGAATTGTCGTCTACTTTATTACGCAATACTTAGTGACCTGTTTTTTATTCATGCACTCAACAAACAATCCATATATTAAAAAAATAATAGTAAAACTAATTAGTAAAATTAATAAAAACTGAAGCAAAAAAAAAAAAAAAAAACATTTTTGAAAGAAATTAGGGCTGTCCAAGTCAGAGCATTAACTATTGAGATGAATTCAAATTTTACAACGCACTAAAAAAAAAAATCAACTCAGTTAACTCTGTTTTATTTACTTCCTGTAGCGGCTGACCTCTGCTCACTGTGCAGCCAAACTTAGAGGAGAGTCTTTGTCGCAAAGACTTTCACGTAGTTTTACTTTGAAAAGTTGCTCGGCGGCTCATTGGAGAAATCCAAAATAATTTGCACAGTTTGCACAGCCAAATTCAAATACCATATTAGTTGTACGTCTTTGGTGTATCTCATTCAACTGTATTTTACAGGAAAAGAATCATATTCAAGGATCAAAGAAAGCTATTAGAACAGTCTCTGAATCAAAATATACTTTTATTTTTTTTCCACATTAATTGCAAGATTTTACTCAGGTAAATATCGCTTCCAAGCTTCGGAAAAAATTGTGGTTGAAAAATACGATTAATCGCGATCAATTATGTAACATTTTGCGATTATTAGTTTAAAATATGTAATCGCGTGACAGCGCTAAAAAAAAATATCTAAAACCAAGTGATTTTAAAAAACATAAGTCAAAATGAAATAAATGACCGACTATGGTGATAATAATCTAAATCCAACCGAAAATCTAAATCTATGCTGGTGAGGACACAAGAGCCCCACTGACCTGGAGTGGTTTGGGTCCAGTGATTCTTTGCGAGGGGGTGCTGATCAGTCCTGACAGTAAAGGTGGTGTGGGTGGAGTCTCCCCACCAGTAAGTGTTCTCTGATTGAGGGTGGGCTCAGCGGGGAAGGACGACGGCGAAGGGGGCGGTCCTTGTAGTGTCAGCGCGACATACGTTCCAGCTGTGTCATGACAGAGACAACGCGCGTCAAGACACATACTAGTAAAAACACAGCTTTTTTTTTTTTTTTTTTTAATTCGCTGAACTGACATTTGATGAGCTTGACCACCTCCTGATGGGACATGGAGGACACGAGCGAACCGTTCACCTGGAGGACGGGAGAGGGACAGACAGGAAGTAAGCGGCGACGAAGCTCTCCATTGGCCGTGTGCCCCGAGGGAGCGCCCACCTTTATGATTCGGTCTCCTTCCTGGACTCCGGCCTTGACGGCTGCGCCGCCTGCAACGACAAATGAGTGGGAGGATAAGAGAAACACTGATTCAGCAACAAGTAGCAGCTAACCTGTGTGCGACTCTTCGCGTCTTGGAACGTAACTCAGTACAAGCTCAGCTCAACGATTTTTCCTCAATAACGCAATTGGGATTTAATAGGCGATTCTTTTTTTTTAAGGTCCTTTTCCCCATGTATTTTTTTTAAATGCATCTGTGTTACAATAAAATATGACTAAATTAGATTACAACAAGAATGTCAACTTATCTGTGGCTTAATCACTTCAACTTTTCATTTTTCATTAAATGTAAACGTGTGGACTGGACTCCTTAAGCACTAAATTAATCTCGACCAGTGGTGTCAAACTCATTTTTGTTTGTTTGGTTTCTTTCAGAGGGCTGTTATGACTGCGAAATTAAACAAATGTATGATCGCCTCATATTACATATCCATTCATTGTCAACATGACTTGTCAAATTGATAACTCCTTTTGCAATCAGAGGCCAGTAAAATCTGTTTGTTCAAATATTATTACATTTGTTTTTAAAGGGGAATTGGTAAGAACAAATGCTTGCAATATCTCAACGCTTTGAAGAGTGAAGGCAATTTACAATTTTTTTTTTTATAGCAAGAACATAAAGTTGGTTCACATCATTTTTACTTTGGCGGCCCACATAAAATGATGTGGGGGGCCCCCGTGCTTCGAGTTTGATACCTGTGATTTATATAATTAAATAAATACATACATACTAGTACATACTAGGACTGCACGATATTGGGAAAAATGTGCGATATGCGATATGGTTCTTGAACATAGCGGTATCAATATTCGATATATATATTGATATTATTGCGGTACTGAACAATTTTATTATCTAATGAAAGAATTACGTGTTTTTTTCAAGCAGCAAAAATAAGCAAGCTCAATGTATTCTTAGCTAATTAATTGTAATTACTCTAGATAAGTAAGGTAAAGGGGAAATATTAACAAGGTTTGCTGTTCATATGACTTCTAATTGGGACGCAGTAAACATCTGTTGAGTATTTTAACAAGAAGTTATTTGATTGTGTTGTTTTGAAAACTCAAAACTCTCGCAGGCTGAGGTCGCAAAAATACGAACGCCATACAAGAGTTAATGTCCGAAAATTGCATGAAGCAAACGTCCGGAAGTCAAAGACTTTCACTCAAGTAATATTCTTTCTTCTTTCTTTTACAATCATACTTTCAGGTACTTTTACACAAGACGGGTATAACTCACCTGCTCTCACATTCTGAACAAGTTTCACTCGCTCTCCGCACACAGTGAAGCCGAAACCCAGCTGGTCCTTCTGCACCACCACGCATCTTTGGACCAGGCCGGCGCCTGACAGAGGGACACGTAGACGTCAAAGCAAACCACACAGCAGGGTCATCATTACCGCCGTTAAACCGCACTCACCAGCGCTCTCATTGGGAACGTCAACCAGCGGGTCCCTCTGCTGACTGGCGGACGACTTGCGTTCCGAGTCCCCAATGGTCAGACTGCTGAGCCTGTGTTAGCAAAGAGACTGGTTCAGAAGACGGCGAGCTGCGGGACACTCGTTCAGAAAGGACAGCGTCGAGCAGAGAGGACAGGAGAGGGCGGGGAAGGCGTGACAAGCTGACAACTCACCAAGCGGCGAAGGGGCTGAAAGCGTGAGGAGGCGGGAAGCGGATCAAAGGGAAAGAGAGAGAAGACGTTCAGGCGTCACAACGCGTTTACTTTGACAACCCGCTTCTCTGAACCGCTCGTCTGTTTTACTCCCGACTTGCATTTGAGGCGCTCTCTGGCTTCTCCACTGAAATGTTTGTTTCGAGAAATACCTCTGTTTTCACACGGGCAGTCTAGGAGAACGAAGTCTGTCACTAAATTGGTGCTTGAGAATCACCTGTAGCCATAAACCTGAACTTGAAACAAAACTACTGACAATGTCCCTTGAAGGCATGCTTCATTTTCTTCCCTCTAATTATTAGGCCTTTCCACAATAATTTTTGAGCTCACGGTGATTGGGAAGTACCTCTGCTGGACACAGCTCAGACCAGCATGATGCTAAATTTTGCCCTCATCTTAACTTAAGCTTGTTTAGTACAAATATGTCATCAACGTTACCTGTCAAGGGTGGAGGTGGGCTGGCGGAGACTCATGTCTTCAGTCAGTGAGCTGCTGCTGTCGCCGTCCTCATCATGGCCATGTTCCACTTGCTCAAGTGTCTGTTTCTTATGCGGCTTCACAACACTGACGTATACAAGCTGCTCATTTTCCTTTCAGCATTCTTGTCAGGATGCTCACAATCGAAGCCATGATCATTAAAACCAACGTTTGCGTGTGTCCACATCTGTCACGACGCAGAGTGCAGAACGTTGCTTGAACGTGTCCAAGAAAAGGCTTGCTAGCAAGTCTAGTTTGAGTAGCACACTGCAGACAACTTATTTGGTCTGAAAAATATTGTACTTAATAGTGTGTCTTTGTTCCTCTATCTACACCAGCAACGTACAGTGACAGGTAGAACAATTGAAATGCTCTTCCACTTCATAGCACAAGGTACATATTGACCTGCACTTTATATCTGGTGCCGTGAGAATTTTTTCCTGGGTTAAAATATGTGCCTTGGCTCAAAAAAAGGTTGAGAAACACTGCAGTGGACAAACCCTACGTCTACTGCTAGCTGGCTGCCTGGCAGGTGACCCAACATTGGCCGTTGCTACTGTGTTCACACATTTCACATACAAAAATAGCCAATTTAAGGCACAATTTGATTGAGAACTCGATGGACCTATTCGCGTCTCGCTTGGTGTCAAGCTAGCGTTAGCTTGTTGGCCGGGCCAACGTCAAGCCGCGAAATCGCGTGAAAGCTGCAGCCACCCAAGGCGCCTCATTCTCGGGTTTCGGGAGAGCTAACAAGGCGCTCCTGTCGGAGGTTAGTAAAAACAAGCTATGCATTAAAATTGGAACCTACTATGTATGGATAAAGTGTGAACCTGCCACGCTGTAGGTGCTTCGTGAACGAGAAGACAGCCAGTGCATTTACTGCTGGTGCAAATCCACACAGGAGGTTAAAGAAGCACCGATGCTAGCCGGTTAGCCGCCTTCCAAGCCAAAGTCCACCTTGGCTACGCGGTTGAAAAAAAACAACGCGTGTTGCATCAACACCCACGCCTGGCAGTCATGCTCCACGCCGTACGCACAAAAAAAACGAAGCCTCCTAAATGCCAGCCGATGACCGAACGAGCGTGTTGTTTTGTTGCTGGGCTCTCCGGGGCATCCGCGGCCATGCACTTCCGCTTCCTGCTCGACCGCAACACGGTTGCGCGAGCGCCCCCTGCGGCCACGGCGTCGTTTCCGCGCACGGTGGAACGCGCATATCACCATAAGATGACGAACGAGACTTAACAAACAAACTAACTGACTAACAAACAAACAAAACCGTGCTCTGGCAAGTCTTACTTCATCAGTGATTGTTCAAAAACCGACTACGCTCGTTTTGACCAAACATGGTCTGGCGGCGCGTCAGGGCAGGATGGGGGTGGAGGGGGGCTGGGGGCTCAGGGGCGTGCATGCCAGAAGCAAACTTGGTGGAACCTTCACGCCGTCGACATCAGTTGAGAATCGCGGTAAGCTGCATCTACTGCTCAGGGGGTTCATTTCTCATGGCGCTGCTTCATTGCCTCTCTACCACGCACACATGGCCTAATTTTTGCGTAGTCTCGACACTTCCTGTCATCCATCAGCTGCTCGCAGCAACTTCCCCTGCTCGCTCAAGGAAGGGCGTGGGGGGGGCTTTTTTCAGTTAGGTGAGGTGGATTCTGAAGAAGACGATCTTGCTTTAGTTTTCAAGTAGCAAAGAGTAAAAAGAAAACATTTGAAAGGTTTGTGAAACAAAAAGAAATCGTTTTCAGCATGTTATGTGGTCTGTCAAAAAATATGAAAAACTATGCAAGGCAAATTATGTAATAAAACGGGGTTGATTATTAGGGTTCCCACGTACAGAAAATATTCGGTATGAATACAAGAGAAGAACTGTTGCACTTTGTGCCTAGTGTGTAAACAAATGCAGTGCAGCTCAGTTTCTGGTCAGTTAATGTAATGACCATCCAAATGTAACACGCTACAACTTCCAGCATGTCCCAAAACGCATCGTTGACGCGGAATTAAAAATGTAGTCTTTAATTTTTTGGGGTGGCGGGGGGTTGGGGTACATCATATATCAGGTTTTTGAGATATTTTCATTTTTTCAGGGATTGTTGTATGATTTTTCTCCATGTGTTGCTGCACAGTTTGTCTTCAGAACAAGATTCACCATGAACTAGGGCTGTGCAATTAATTGAAATTCAATTACCATGACGATTATTACACTGCATGATTACAAAATTGGCATAATCATAAAACATGATTATTAATATACATTTATATCCAATGCACTATATTTGTTTGGACAAGGAAATCATACTTGAATTGATACATTTGCACCTTTTAAAAATGTATAACTAATTTGATAAATTTTGTTTGGTCCAAAAGGAATTGACATAATTATCGTGTTTCAAAGAAATGTATTTGTCGTTATATATTTTTTTACGTTTAAACATTTTCTTGTTTTGTACCCAAAAATAAATGATCGTTTGAGTAATCGTGATTATTACCAAAACAATCGCGGTTAGGTTGTTTTTTCACAATTGAGCAGCCTTACCATGAACTGTCTCCCCTCCGTCACTCCCCCTTTCTAGAGACCGCATCAATTCCAGCTCCGCCCCTGTGACATCCCACCATGCCCATGATTATCTGGAGTCGTCTGCTGAGCGTGCGCGTCGCCGCCCTGCTGTTCACCTGCGTGGCCTTCAGCGTGGCGGCGCACGGCGCCTCGCTGCCACACGGCGGCATGGCCGCCTGGTGCATCTTCTGCTGGGCTTTCAGCTTCGCCGCCACCGCCGTCATCCTGCTGGTGGAGTTGCTGGGCCTGCAGGCACGCATACCCGTGTCCTGGTCCAACTTCCCCGTCACCGTGGCGTGCTACGCCGCCCTCCTCTGCCTCTCCGCCTCCGTCATCTTCCCGCTCTACTTCCTGAGGGTGCACAGTTACTACGGCGAGGTGCGCGACCACCGCATCGCCTCCACCGTCTTCTCCTGCCTGGCGTCGCTGGCCTACATGGTGGAGGTGAGCCTGACGCGAGCGCGGCCCGGCGAGGTGGCGGGCTACATGGCCACGGCGCCGGGCTTGCTAAAGGTGTGCCAGACATTCGTGGCGTGCATCATCTTCATCCTGGTCAGCGACCCCGTGGCGTACGAGCGGCACGCGGCGCTCCAGTGGTGCATGGCGGTGTACTGCACCTGCTTCATCCTCTCCATGGCCGTGGTGGTGATGTGCGTGGGCGAGTGCACCGGATGGCTGCCCGTCCCCTTCCCCCGCTTCTTGACGGCGTGCGGCCTCTTGGCGGCCATCATGTACCTGACGGCCACCATCATCTGGCCCGTCTTCCAGTTCGGCAAGCGCTACGGGGACAGAGCCGAGTCCCGCCTGATCACCGTGGCGGTCCTCACCGGCCTCAACTTCCTGCTGTACCTCGCCGACGTAGCGCACACTGCCAGACTCGTCTTCATCAGCGGCTGACGCAGCACTCTGTTTTTTTTCCAGAACTTTCTGTTACTACTAGGGCTGAACCATTTTTTTACACTGGTCAACAAATTTGTATTCTTTTTTTTAACTAGAGATGCAAGTAAACCTTCCTAGATTAACTGTAAACTATAATAATAATATATATATATAGAATATATTACATATACTGTATAGAATTATAATAATTACCAGGTATCAGTATCGGTCCGATACCAGACTTATTTTAAGGTATCGGGTGGACGCTGTCGATACCAACCTAAGATACTTAAAGCGGAAGCCAACCCAAACGTATTTTTTTCAAGAATATGTTCCCACCAGGCCCACTAGTTGAAACACAGCATTCTGATTAATTAGCAGCAAAGTGCACTCGTTTTTAGCCATCTGTGGGGGCGGCCAGTTTGTCTTTTGTCGACTGAAAATGACATCACAACTGCTCACAACGACCAATCACAGCTGACCTGTTTTCTGAATCTGAGCCGGGATTGGTCGTTGTGAGCAGTTGTGATGTCATTTTCAGTCGACAGAAGACAAAATGGCCGCCCCCAGAGATGGCTAAAAATAAATAGATTAACTCTTATTCCACAAACGCAATATTTATCATAATGCCCTGTTTCAACTAGTGGTCTTGCATAGAACATATTGTTTATACATAATGTTTGCGTTGACTTCCCCTTTTAGCCTAAAAATGAAATTAATAAAATAAAAAAATGAAAAAAAAATAAAAAAGACATCGAGTAAGTCCTCCTCAGCACTAGTTGGCGCTATACTGCGGCAGTGTGACATTTCGGCCAATCATTATCTGCGTCAGAAAGAAAGGTCTTTGTTGCCAATTGTTTTTGTCATTGTGTTAAATTAAATGTTATATTTCAAAAGTATTAGAGGTACCAGTACTCAAAGAGTGAATACTCGTACTGGTTGCAGTCTGAAAAAATGTGATTTTATTTGTAATATACTTAATCATATTCATCAATTAAGGATAAGGTCCAGCAACAGGTGTATTTTTTTTCTGAAATGTCTTTGCTATAAATGACAACAAACGTGCGGTAAAATGTGTATTGCCCAAGCTTTTAGAGGTCAAACTTAAAAATGAAAATATGCTAAATGCGTGAAAAATACTTTTAGGGACACACAAAGACATCTCTGATTCAAATGTGCTGTTGATCAGTGTAATCTAATTGCGTTTTTCTTCCCTCGATATTGCAATTGCAATTTAATGTGATTTATTTTTTTCAATGCCACTTTTTTTTTTTTTTTTTAACCTTTTTTTGACCTTGACAAATGTCTGATGAAGAGAGAAGCCCACTGCTGGAGAATTGTTGCTCAAAAAATATTCACCGCAAATTTCACAGACTATTTAGCAAAAGCAACAAAACCGGCTTTCTATTTGGGAACCCAGTGAACTGTGATGGCCTGTTGATTAAAAGCTCCCGAGGAAAGACATGTCTCTTGTTTTATTCAAGTCAAACTGTGTGCAAAATTAGAGCACTCATCCTATTCTTATCATACTATGTAACAATATGTTTCATTCGCACAATTTTTCCAGTATTAGCAACTGTAGTTGAAGAAGGTAGTAAGCAACCTAATGGAGATGGCAAGTGGAGTGACAAGGTGTGTTAATCGCGTACAATGTTTTTAGCATCGAAAATGACTGAAGCGCTTCTCTTCATGAAGCCAACTTGGCAGCAGTCCAGACAACAAATGGCAAGACCATCGAAATAAGATCCAAGCAAAGACAAACAGTACGTACAACGTCATCAAGTCATCTGTGTAAAAGACCAAACAGGAGTTTGAAAGCTTTGCTCTTGAAACCTGTCACTAATTTGTGTACTTTTCAAGTCTGTCCAACGTCGAGTGAGTGATTGACTCTGGTCTTCGCTTAGCGTGTCAGGCTGATTTGGGCCGAAGGCAAAAAGGCGCGTTTTACCGTCACTGGCCACCGCCTCACTCGTCCCTCCCCCCCTCCACCATCCGGTAGCGCTGTCGGCACGACGACGGCAGCGCCAGCGGCCACGAGAAGACCACGGGCACGCTCGTCTGGACGTTTCGCTCCAGGAAGTTGAACACGGGGTTCCACCATGTGCGCGACAGGAAGTTGTTAGGCACCCGACGGAGAGCCTGCCAGGAAGGAAAGAAGGAAGGGAGATGCCACGTACGTACTCAAAAGTATTTGGGAAATCAGGCGTATGTTGTCTAAGGTCGTCTGGTCTGTGTTTACATCACACTTGTTTGGTAGAATTTTGTGAAGTTGATGCAGTGTGCAGTAAGTTAACAACTCTAATTGAAGTTGAAAAACTCTTTCATATTCATTCATGGTTCATTTGTCTTTATTTTTGCGTAACCGTAAACCTTAAATTTGCTTTTAAAAGAATATCTTGTTGAAACAGGGCATTCTGATAAATATTGGGTTTGTGGAATAAGTGTTAATCCACTCGTTTGAAGACATCTCTGGAGGCGGCCATTTTGTCTTCTGTCGACTAAAAATGACATCACAACTGCTCACAGCGACCAATCGCGGCTCAGATTCAGAAAACAGGTCAGCCGTGATTGGTTGTTGTGAGCAGTTGAGATGTCATTTTCAGTTGACAGAGGACAAAATGGCCGCCCCCGGAGTTAAAACGAGTGCACTTTGCTGCTAATTAATCAGATTGCCGTGTTTCAACTAGTGAGCCTGCTGGGAACATATTCTTGAGAAAAATATGTTTGGGTTGACTTCAGTTTTAACCTATAAAACCAAAATATTTATGGATAGTAAATCTGATATTGTTTTTTATTTTCTAGTACAAATGAATTTATTGCTTGTGTTACAGTAATCGTATATTAAACCGCGATCACAACACTGAGGAAAAAAAAAATGGTTCAGCCCTACTGGTGAGGTGAATTGTCTTACTAGTGAGGAAATAAAGCATAAGTAGTATATGGACATTAAACCAGATGTTGAGGTTATGGAATAAATTCTCACACACTTTGGGATAGGAGCGTGCTTGCGCTTACGTGCGTGTTGGCCATGGTGTGGTACCACCAGAAGAGCCTGGTGGTGACGAAGTATCCCACCAGGACGTCGATGCTGTAGTGCTCATGCCCCACCAGGATGCAGAGCACGCCCGAGGCGCTGAGCAGCCAGCAGATCCACTGGTACCAGCACATCCAGCGAGGAGAATCTGCAGCGCGACAGGCTCACGTTAGATCACGCCACGCCAAATGTGCCGACGCCATTCCGCTTGTCCGTTTTGACAACTCACACTCTTTGATGAAGAGGTAGGACAGGGTCAACATAACCGTGTGGCCGCTGTACAGGAAGTCGCCGCACATCATGTGGGAGCCCGTCAGAGATAAGCCTGTGCATGCATTAAGCACATTTTAGAGTCTCTCCTTTTTTTAATTTATTTTTTTTACTTTAAGTAGAGGATTTGTGTCAGTACTTCTGCTTGAAGTGAAAGTCAAGTGAAAAAAATGGAATATGTGAATAATAATAACAAATGAATTAATCAAGAATTATTTATCTTGCAAAACTTGGGCTTTGGCGGCTTATGGTTGCCAATCAAATTACAGTACCTGAATTTCTGTAAAGGGGTGCCACAAAGCTCTATTTTCGAACCACTGTTTTTCCATATATAATAATGATTTCCATGTTGGTATCAAATACAGTTAAATTAATCCGTATACGAATGACGATGAGTGTGTGTGTGTGTGTGTGTGTGTGTGTGTGCGCGTGCTAGACCTCCTCCAGAGATGAGCCGCACAATCCTCCAGATCTTCCCCGCCGAGTCATCGTACAGCTGCAAGTTTCCATGACAGCACAGATCAACGCAAGGTGATGACTACAAGCGAGCGCGTGTGTGTGCTCGCGTACCTTGGGCGCACACACCATGTGTCGGCCCGGCACGGGCAGGGTGGTGATGTACATGGTGACGCAGCGGTACATGTAAAGTGTTCCGATGAGGAAGAAGCAGCGGCGCCCCACGATGGCTCTGAAGTGAAGAAAATTGAACTGTCACAGGGGCAAAGTCCACACATACTGTTGACACTTGTGTTAATAACACAGAAACAACCAACTATACAGTATGTATAAAAAAAATACAAGCGAAGCATTGAGTAGGAATGAAAAGAAATCGAAAGGGAACATGGAACATGAAAAAAAAAAAAAAAGATTCTTGAGGTTTAACACGGGATCGCATTTCTTACCTGTGCTTGAGCAGCAGCCACTGGACCAGCCAAAGTCCCACCAGGATCAGCCCGTTGACCTCGGTGACAGTGAAGGCCCAGGGAACGCGGCCCACGTAGTCAAAAAATTTGTCGGGCAGCGGCGGGCTCACAGACTTGTCGGGCACCCTCTCGTGCACAATGGTGATGACCACAGTGGTGAAGACCAAGTTGAAGACGGCGTAGAGGAAGGCCACGCCCGTCTTCCACCACTCCTTCGGGAGCCGGTCGGCGCGCTCCTCGGGCAATGAGATCTTGACATAGTCGCAGTGGCGTTTCAGGCCGCTGCTCAGGGATTGGATCAGCTGGTTCTGCTGGAGAAGTCCGCCCATTTTGCTGCGCTTGCTCCTGCCGTCGGGGGCGTCGGCCGGAGGTGGGGAGGCGGGGCGACCGGGGCCGCCGTTAGGTTGATCAGGCGAGGAGGGCGCGGTTGTAGTTACGCTTACTTCCACGTGGGGGCGGATGTCGTCGTCGTCGTCCTGGATCAGACCCGAGGCCGCCATGACCCTCTTTGGGAGGACCGCGACTCGGAACGCAGTCCCTGCTAATCACCAGATCCGAATAATCGATCCTGATGGCGCTTCCCAAATGATGCCGGTTCAGGAAGTTAAGCCGCAAAGCTGAAAATCAACATCACTTTATTATTATTTTATTTGAGTGCTTTCATACAAAAAAGATTCCAGTCAGTGAGCGAGTGAATGAGTTAACTACTGGCACTGTGGACAGATGAATCAAAAAATGACAAGCTTGGAAAAACTTTGCAATGCTGTGTAAATATGGTGGAGGGGGAATTATGGTTTGGGGCTGCGCTGCACACTCCGGAACTGAATATATCGGATGATGCAACCAGACCACGACAAAACGTTTAAGTTTTTAATTGCTCAGTATGGCTTCAACAGAAGAAAATACATATTTTTTGGGTGGCCCAGTTAGAGTACTGACCTAAACCAATTAAATGGTCCAAAATTCCTCCTGACTCGATCTGTAACTACAGGAAATGTTTAATGCTTCCAAAGCAGTCTCAGCTAGTTATTGATTCCAAACGTTATCATACTTTTTACAGTCTGCAATGATTTCTTTTTACATATTGTGCTCAATTAAAAACATGAAAACATGTCCTTTTGTCATACGTGCGATCCCACTAGGAGTAAATCAGCAATCGCTGAATTAAATGTTCCAAATATGAATAACAGTGGATTGAATTTGTGATTTTATCCAATAGAGTACATTTTCTAAGTACAGTTCAATTGTATTTAACTTTTAAATAAAATATATTTGGATTTAATCTTTTAGAACCGTCAACTTTTGTGCGATAGAGTTCAATTGAATCATTACTGAAGTAGTCTTTTTTTAAGCGTGGTGTGCTTTCAGTGAAAGTCAAAATGTTTCTGGCAGTAATATTGTAAAAACAACCACCTATGACCTATGTCATCTTTAAAGACATGACAGTCACACGCATCAAAAAGAAAATCAAAGAGCAATCCACCTTGTTTCTGATTTTATGCATTACCGCCCTCAGCTGTCGACTGCAACTGACGTCAGAATCAGACCGTGTTTAGACAATAATATGTTCGATTGAAGACATTATTGCAAAGAAATTGTGGGACTTGACTTCGGCTTTAAAGGTGTAATGTTACAGGGCCGTACAATATACAAATACTACAAATGTACTTTTGGGAATGGTATCTCTGCCTTGTTTAAGTCGACAACCTGACTGTATTTTTATGTTGATCATTATTTTTGTAGATCATTGACTTAGATCAGGTATGTCAAACTCCTGTATGTCTTAGAGGTTTCCTCCTGCAACACATCTGATTCAAACAATCGTGATCAGGCCCCTGCAGAACTTGCTGATGAGCTGATCATTTGTGTTGCAGCAGGGAGAGATGGAAAACAGGCAGGACAGCGGCCCTCGAGTACCGGAGTTCGACATCTGTGACTTAGATGAAGATCCGAATACATTTTATGACATTTTATGACTAATTTATGAAGATATCCAGGTAATTATTCTCTCTTGTAACTGCAAGTGTCTGCGTGTATGTGTGTTGAGAGAGAGAGAGAGAGAGAGAGAGAGAGAGAGAGAGAGAGAGAGAGAGAGAGAGAGAGAGAGAGAGAGAGAGAGAGAGAGAGAGACAGAGAGACAGAGAGAGAGAGAGAGGAGAGAGAGAGAGAGAGAGAGAGAGAGAGAGAGAGAGACAGAGAGACAGAGAGAGACAGAGAGAGAGAGATTTTAATATAATAATTAAAACGTTTAAGTTTTTAATTGCTACCGGTATTTGAACATTGCGAAAAAAGACACTCCCGTTCAGACACTGAACGCAACACCAAGCGTAACTTCCTGTTTACGCCTCTCAAATCAACATCAGGAGACTCTAATTAAAGTAGATTCGGCAACAGTGGGCGTTATGTCGCTGTTTTGACCATCAATGTTCATTTAATAATAAAAATAGGATGAAAAATCAGTAGAGACTAGAATAAGAGTGTTAAACAAATATAAATGTTTTTGTTTCGCTGCACGTTTAATGATGATAAAGGCAACGATCAATTCATTTGTCATTAGCCATTAATTGCGTTTAAAGGGCAAAACATGAAAATCAAATAGACGGCGTCCTTCAAGGAGGCTCAGCTCGGAAATGGGAAATACACCTGTCGGAATCGATTGCACAAACTTCGTCGTCATAAAAACAGCTAAAGTGAAAAAACACACACTCACCGCTTCAGCTCAGCATAGAAAAAGAATAATCCCCGCAAAATGAAGTATTTTCGTTCTTTAGCAAACTTCGAGCTGGTGTAGGTTCGACTTGGACGAGTTGCGGGCTCACACGGCTGTGGTTCGACGTCTACTTCCGGTTACGCCCCCTCCCATACTCTCCGTGACTCACCTGAGTTCGGCCAAACTCGTTTTTTTTCGTTTAAAAAAACACTCCAATACGACTGGAATCACTCTACGGAAGCTCGGAAATATCCGAATAATCAGTACCTAGCTCAATAGTTAAGATAGTGTATACATTTTTTATGTGTTGTTTTTTAAACCATAGTGTTTAAAATCTAATTTCAATGTTAATATTTTGAATTTTTACCATTCAGAATTTAAACCATGTAAACGTCGAAAGGGCGGCCAACCTCATTTTTCCGAAATCAACAGACAGGTCATCACACTGAAGGAACCCCAAACAAAACAAAACAAAAAAAACTATAGGCCTACTTACCATTATGGTGCCGAAAGAAAGGAGACGCAGGAGGTGTATCACAAAATACTTTACTGAACATGACATCCCCAAACCCTTAGTACCAAGGGGGAATTATGCCAGCAAACACCACACCACACCAAACACCATACTTTTTTCTTTTGTTGTTTGTTTACACCAAACTGTTTTTTTTAAAGAAATGTGTCATGATTTAATATTTTGATTTGTATTATTTACACATGACAAACGGTCAATGTTGGTACAATTGGTGGGATGCAGTTCGTTTACACTCCATCAGAGGGCAGTATTTATCACATTAAAACCGCTCTTTCACTTTTGTCATTACATTCGATTTGTTTTTCTACTGTATGAATAAGCATGGCTTGCATGGTTCATATTCCACCTGCTTTCAGAATAAGAATAAAAGCGATTAGCTTGAAAAACAAAAACACTCTGATAGTGGGTGTTCTTGTGTGGGGGTGCGGGGGGGGGCGTGCCCCCCGTAGCTGAAGATGGACTGGGACAGCTGATGGACAAACGTCTCTGTCGGCGTAGGTCAACACAAAGCTTGGAGACATGGACTCGGACAAGATGTTTCATCCCAGGTTGGAAAGCTTCCGCAAATTTGTGCGAGTGTGTGTGTGTGTGTAGCGCACTAGTAAAGTCACCGTGGTTGGAATTGAAGCATGTTTTTTGTTTTTTCATGAGATGAGTATGAAACTTCACCTTTCCCATCAAACAGTCCCCATACGTAACATTTTGTTGTATATTTTAATAGAATTCCGCATCGTTACTGTTTTTGTTGTTTGTGTGTGGTTGTGTGTGCGTGTGTGTGTTTATACAGTGTCATATTTTCGCAGTGTGCGCATGCGCCTAGTCAACTAAAGTTATTTTGAGCGAGCACAGCTGTCGCGTGCACGCGATGTGAGGACATTTTTGCAGACGTACATGCTATGCTATAGAACAGGGGTGGCCAAATCCGGTCCTCAAGAGCCACAATCCAGCCTGTTTTAGGTGTATCCCTACGGCAACACACCTGATTCAAATCATCAGGTTCATTATCAGGCTTTTGCAAATCTTCCAGATGAGCTGATCATTTGAAACAGGCGTGTTGCCGTAGGGTTAAACCTAAAACAGGCTGGATTATAGATCTTGAGGGCTTTCAATCCAAAATGTATCCCCGCCTCTTGCCCAAAGTCAGCTAAGATGCAAAAGTGTTGATGTTATGGCTCTATTTTCAGCCTTTCCGCTGCCCTGATGAAGTTGGATCCCGAGGATGGCGGGAAGATGATGGAGTACTTCCAAACACACGCTTTGCTGGCCAGAGAGAAAGCTCGTGAGACCCCCCCCCCCCACACACACACACAGCCAATCAAATCGATCCCGGTGGGCGAAAAAGTGAGTGGTTTGGGTTTTTCGCAGTCCTGCAGGCATCCGTGCGTGAGCAAAAGAAGCTGCTGGTGGAAAACGGCAAACTGAAGAAGGACATCGAGGAGCTGAGGCACGAGCTGCGCGACAAGCAGAGGAGACGCGTAGGTATGAGCGCTCGCGGTCAATGGCTGGAATCCATTTTCCTCCTATTTGTATCTCTTTCTTTCAGCTAAGGCCCTCCTCTCACCCAGCAAAGCCGTCAATCCATCCGCTTCACCTGCCGCCGAGTCGCCGACCCCCTCGGTGGACCTCGAGGAAGGAGGACGCAAGGTGGCCACCAGGCAAAGAGGAGACAAGAAAGGTGAGGAGTCAAAATGGAAACACTTAGCAACGTGAAATTTTGTAGGTCGTCTCTTTTGGGCGAAGACGCCGCCGCAACTGTTGTGGCTGATCACTCACGACCACTCAGGTGACCCGGGAGACCAAAATATTGCTGGCGCTCTCACTGTGGTCACAGAGTCGCCGCAACGTCTCCGTCACACAGGCTCTACTTTGCTCGAAAGATTTCAACCGTTGCCACTACAACACACATTATAAAGTACATAAACAACAGTGAACCGTTATCAGTTCATTTGAAGTGCAGGAGGGGTCGCTAAATTCCAAAATTTCCCAAATCATGGATATATTCAACACTTAATAGTGTTACAAACGCCTCATTGGACAAGCGGCTGTTGTGACGGATGATTGGAGATGCCCTATACTGCACTGTGTTCATACAGATAAGTTACAATCCAAAAACAGTTGGGTTAAAAATAACACAATTTGGGGTCAAAAATGGACCAATCCACTACTTGGGTCAATCTGACCCAACTTTCTGGGTTGTTTATGCAGGAAACAACCCAAAGAATGCGTAGTTTTGTACAAAACAATCCCTAAAATTGGACTGTTCTGTACAAAACAACGCAAGAAAGTTGGGTCAAACTGACCCAAGTAGTGAATCGGTCAATTTTTGACCCCTAATTGTGTTATTTTTAACCCAAATGTTTTTAGAGTGTAGCTAGCCTATTAATTTGAGTAAGTCCAAGTCAGCAGTTGTGGGTTGTTTGTCTATTTGTGCACTGGCGACCATTTTAGGGTGTATCCCTTCCTCTTGTCCAAATTAAGTGATATGAGTTAGATGTTGAAATGTGACAGGACTCTTTTTTTTTTTTTTTTTTTGTCCAGCTGCTCCTGAAGCGCTCCCTCTGGGGCCGGCGCCCACAGTTGACGTCTCACGCCTCGACCTGAGAGTTGGACGCATCCTCAGCGTTCGCCGCCACCCACAAGCGGCGAATCTGACTGTTCAAGATGTCGACACCGGAGAGAAAGCGCCCCGCTCGGTCGTCAGCAAGCGCCGTCCGGATGACGAACAACCGGTTTCTTTTTTTTTTTTTTCTCCCCATCTCGTTCATTTCCGCCCCTGCTTCTTCGTTGCGTCGCAAATTTTCTTTTGCCCGGCAGCTCACTGGCTCGCTCGCCGTCTTGCTCTGCAACGTCAAGGCCTGCAAAGTGAAGGGCGTGGCTTCGCACGCCCGCCTCCTGCGCTGCTTTCAGTCGGACGGTCGAGTTGAGCTTCTGGCCCCGCCCGCGGGCTCCAACCCTGGAGACAGAGTCACTTTCCTCAACTACCCCGGTAACCATGGTTACACTTCTAAACTTCCATCCATGTTCAATTTTACTCCATCCATCCGCTTGCAGTATATCGACAAAAAATTGAGTTGACAGGTGAATTTGGGATGAGAGGCAGGTCCCTCAAAAGGCACATGTTGACAGACAATCGACTAGTCTCCTGTCAACCAAAACAGACATCGTCAATTTATTTCATTGTGCTGCTCCCTTCGGTGTGTTCGCCATGGCCACCGGGAGGCAGTATAACACAGCGATGACACAAACAAAGAAGAATAGACTCTTTCTCTTACTCCTTTGAAAACAGTAAGATGCTGTAAAAAGTGTTACTTTTCATAGAGGATAAAGAATATATGCCCTGTGTTATATTAGGTGTTGCTCCACCATCTGTTCGAATATCCATTGTTAAAAAGGTTCTTAAACTGCGATGCTAACTGTTAGCATATCAGTGGCGTTTTTCATTATATGGTAGCATTAAGCTGGCGGGCCGTTAATAAAAGGGAAATCAACCCAAACACATTTTTTTCAAGAATATGTTCCCAGCGGGCCCACTAGTTGAAACACGGCACTCTGATTAATATTGTGTTTGTGAAATATGAGTTAAGCGGCAAAATCCTCCCGTTTTTAGCCATCTCAGGGGGCGGCCATTTTGTCACTTCTGACGACTGAAAAGGACATCACAACTGCTCAGGGCTCAGGTAACGACCAATCACGGCTCAGCTTCAGAAAACAGGTCAGCCGTGATTGGTCGTTACCTGAGCCCTGAACAGTTGTGAGGTCATTTTCAGTCGACAGAAAATGGCCGCCCCAAGAGAGGGCTAAAGACGGGTGGATTAACTCTTATTCCACACACGCAATATTTATGCTTTGTTTCAACTAGTGGATTTGCATAGAACATTCTTGAAAAAAATATGTTTGAGTTGACTTCCCTTTAAGTTGGTTGTTTCAAATACACAAAACAGTTTGGCAGTAAACTTCAACTGGTACTGTTAAACAGCTTGAAGCATCTTATTTGAAGAATTGTTCATGATTTGAATTATTGACAGATACTGGACACTTCGCCCAGCAATGACATGGCAATGGACTCGCCACCTGTGTGTGTGTGTGTGTGTGTGTGTGTGTGTATACCTGTTGACCAGGTGAACCTGACCGGGAGCTGAAGGCCAAGCAGCGGGTGTGGGATCGAGTCCAACCCGGCCTGCAGGTGGACGCCCAGGGTGTGGCCAACTACAAGGACTGTGGCTTCCAGGTGAAGGGAAAGGGCCTGTGCAGGGCACCGTCCCTCACCAACTGCACCATCCGATGCGCATAGACGCGGCACCGATGCCGTTTGATGACGTCAGCATGGTTACAAGGTCTTGTTGTTGTTGTTGTTAGCCACAAAAACATTGCTGACATTTGACAACAAAACCATTGGTGGTATGTTTTTCTTTGATGGTCCTTCAAAAAAACTGTGTGAGAAATGACAGCTACACTTGAGAGTTGTGTGTGTGTGTGTGTATATATATATATATATATATATATATATATATATATATATATATATATATATATATATATTTATATGTGTGTGTGTGTACACATAAATGACTCGTTAGTCAATTGCAGGGCACATGTGAAAGCAAGAGAATGTGAGTTAGACTTTTAAATTTGATCATGTTTATTGTGAACATCAAATCTGCTCATGATCGCAAGCTAGCTAGCTCGCTAATGTAGCCAAACTCTCATTATCATCGTAATCATCATCATCATCGTCACACATCCAGACTTGGCGGTGTTCCCCAACATACGTTAGCATTAGCAATAACTTGAGCTCTCTGCTCAAGGTCGCAGTGGGAGTTACAAGTTTGGGGGTCGCTAACAAATGCCCTCTTTTTTTTTTTTAAGGATGTTCTAGACTGTATTTCTGAATAATTGAATGTTATCAGGAAAAAAAACAGAGACTTTATTTAAGAAATAAGGACAATTCTAAGTGACCCCTAAACTTTTGAACAGTAGTGTATTGGCCACGTACAGCGTAAGCAGACAAGATCGGTGACCTGAGCAAACTGGCCGCGCGTGAATCCGGCTCGACAGAAAGTTCATTAGCATTGCGAAACTGGGCGCCCCCCGCCCAACTCCATCTGTTCGAGCGTAGCGTCACCTCCTCCGAAACTCGTGCAGTTTGCTCTGTGCCGCCTACTTATACTGTATTCACTATCGTTCAAAAGTTTGGGGGTCAATTAGAACAGGGGCCGAGCAACAGGGTGTCACCTGGTGGCTACCCCCTTACCTAGGGGAAAAAATTTTGATATCTGCGATTTTTCTGGCATTTTCACATGGATGGAGTATTCGCAGATCCCTTTGATACTCTGCCTTAAGTTTTATATGTAAAATTGATCTGAATACAAACTCTTAAACAATCGGTTTTAAGAACATTCAATTCTTACAGTCACAGTCAATCAAAAGTTACTTTGAATTCCTTGGACTCACAGCAAGCAAAAAATGGCCGACAAGTGATTGTTCATCATACCGTCCGCAGTCACGGTTTCATGAAATCCAGCCAATCTTTCACACACGTTCATAATTCAAGCGGGAACATACCTCAGTAAAAATCAATTCAGAATTGTGAAAAAATAAGGAATATTTCTGCCATGGTGCTTTTTAGATCCGATTTCAATGAGCCATGGATCGAAATCCGCAAAATGGTGTCGCCAATCCGTGACGATTGATCTCACGGATTGAATGTTACCTAGCGAATCGGTGCGTGTGATAGGAGTAGATTATGTGAGACGTGAGTACACAAAAGCAAATCCACGGCAAAGAAAATGGGATCATCTAGTAAACGAAGCTGAGCAAAATGTTGCTTTACACTTAAATTTGTTCCCGCTTCATAATGAGTGTGACGAGCAGTGTTCCGGATACGGGTGCGTTTGATCTCATGAAAGCCTGGCTGATGGTATGGTAAAGGTTGACACGCATGCACGGCCGTACCTCACTTAGGTGTTGCGTCACACTGGCCGCCCAGGGGTCACCAACGTGGCAGGGATTTTTCTAAGTGAACCCGCTCACCCACTCAAGCCCGCCTGCGTGAGCGTCACTTGCTCCGACACTCGTGCAGTCTCATCTTGGCCGCGTGAGGGCTGGCGTGACGGGAGTGGGCCGCAAACTTGGACTTTGCCGCCGCCAGGAGGGACGACGAGGGCGGAACGGCGACCCTGGCTCCGGGCGACGTTCGGCAGGCGAGTCCTTGGCTGCAGGGACAGCGCTGGAAGAGCTCCAGGCCGCCCTGCCGCCGCTTCCTGCGCTGGGGCGAACACGCTTGGCCCTCCCGTAAGACTGGTTTGCAGATGCGTGTCCAGAAGTGGCGAGCGCAGCACAGCTCGTCCGAGCAGTCGACGGCGGTGAGACACGGGTCGCCGACTTGGCCTGGCGACACCAGAACGCTTAGTGAGACTTTTGACCACTTCCTGTTTAAGCTTAGTGAGCCTTTTGACCACTTCCTGTTTAAAGTGGAAGTCAACCCGAACATTTTTTTCAAGAATACGTTCAATGCAGGCCCACTAGTTGAAACAAGGCATTCTGATAAATATTGCGTTTGTGGAATAGGAGTTAATCCACCCATTTTTAGCCATCTCTGGGGGCGGCCATTTTCTGTCGATTGAAAATGACATCACAACTGCTCAGGGATCAGGTAACGACCAATCACGGCTCATCTGTTTCCTGAAGCTGAGCTATGATTGGTCGTTACTCCAGCCCTGAGCAGTTGTGATGTCATTTTCAGTCGACAGAAGTGACAAAATGGCCGCCCCCAGAGATGGCTAAAAACGGGTGCATTAACCTTAATTCCACAAATTATTTATCAGAATGTCTTGTTTCAACCAGTGGGCTAGCATAGAACATATTCGTCAAAAAATTATGTTTGGATTGATTAACTCTTTAATGTGATTGGACATTTACCTTTACCGGATGCTCCTGTGACCTCCATCTTGTCCCTCTTGCTCCATCTTGCCCTGGGGGGGGCAACAGCGCTCCCCCAGTCGTGGTGCTGGGCGATCTGCTGCGACGCCATCGTATCTCCGGCGGGAAGGCACACACCTGACAAGACATCGTTTAACTGGCACACCTTGCAACTACTGCTCCATGTGTTTAAGTTATTTGCTTTATAATTATTTAAGGCCTTCTACACACATCATATTGTCCTGCCTGCAACTCAAGTGGGATAGTAACGCTACACAGACGGGTCTTACTGTTGCTGCAGAGGTTACCGGGGCAACACATCCCATCTCGATGGCAACGCTTCTTCCTCCTCCTGCAGGTGCGGCAGCCAGAGCGGGCGGGGCTTCTGTAGGGGGCGTGGCAGTAGCTCCCCTCGCTGCACTCCAGGTCGCTGATGCACTGCCGGAGCTACGAGCACGCGCACGCACGTTAGTGCTCAGCCAACCGCTGGCGGCCACGCGCAGCCGGCAAACACTCACCGTCAGCTCCCACGCGCTGCCGTTGAACGAAGCCGCGGGCCCCTTGTGCACGACCACCGTCCGGATGGAGTTGAGTCGGACACGCGCCTCCCTGCCGCACGCGCACGCCAGAATCGCCAGGGAGAGCGCGCACAGCATCGCGTGCACGTTGCGAAACATGCCCCCTCCCAAAAAAAAAAAAAAAAAAAAAAAAGCCCAAAACCCCACGACTCTCCCGCTACTTTTCCTCAACTGTGCGGATCACGCGTGTGCGTGTACTTTATAGGCAACGCGTTCGTGACCCCGCCCTTGCACGTACACCGATACCCCCAAACCTCCCCCACCCCAAACCGATACGGGGTGGGGAGGATGGGTAGTTATTTGTTGGTAGAGATACGTGTCTTTAAACTAATTTCCTTGTTTGGCGACATTTATCGCTGTGAGGAGCGGTTTCAAAATAAGAGGGCTTGCAGGCGTGCTGTTTTCAAAATAAAAGTCGTAACACGGAGGACTCAAACATTAATTACACGCAGGCACACACACACACACACACACACACACACACGCAATCGGGATATGCAATAAACAATGCACTGGTCGACACAACACATTGATATGTCTTATAACCCGACAATAGCTTAGCGGCTAGCAATAGTGACACCTGGAGGTCGCATCGTGTTTGAGTGTGTGTACTCGACACGTTTATGTTAATTAAAATTAAAAACTAAAATCGAAAAAACATTTTCATTAATGAAAAGAAATAAAGCGTGCTTTAAAAAAAAAAAAAAAACTAAAACTAAATCTTACGTTTACTATATTTCTAGCCAAAATGTCCTTCGTTTTCGTCTATGTCAATAAATTTCATACAAGCTTTTGGAGTTTATTTTAAATGTAATAAACAAAACAGACAAACAGAGTCTAAAAACGAATTAAAACTGACATTTTTTTTAAATAAGTCAAAACAAAAAACAAATAACTATAATGAACATTCCAAAACTATTATAGCCCTGCATGTGTGTGTGTGGTGTGCGCGTTTGGAATTGTGTGCACGCGGCCATGCGTCCAATCATTCAGTATCAACGTCAAAGGTTCTCTCTCGCATCTTTCAAGTTGTGCATTTAATGACAATGACCTTCATGGCACACCCAAACAATAAGAGATGACAATGATGATGATGATCACGAGTTGAACTTGGTGACTGCGGGCCAGCCCGTGTGGAGGCGGATCCACTCAAAGTAGTGCGCCACCTGCAGACAACCAAACGTCAAGGACTATCACCGTACCGTATGTCGATAAATGGGCCTAATTTGAGTGATTCAGATCAAAGTCAGCCCCCCCGCCCCAAAAAAAAAATATTACCGCATATCTCTGACAGATTATTCTGAGCGATTATCAATCTAATCAATATTAGCTCTTTCCCCAAGCCTTGCAAAAAGACCGACCCCCCCCCAAAAATCGGCCTATTTTTTGTCTCTCTTGAAAAATTAAACAAATACTAAACAAGGACAAAGTATTGTAAAACAGTCAAATGTTCTGCTTGTAATTCATTTATGTATTCTATATTTTTTTAAATAATGGGCCGATTAATCTGTTATCAGCCAAATATTGGAATTGGCATAAAAAAAAAATCCATATCGGTCAAGCCCTAGTGTGTAATGGTGATTTTTCCTCCCCGCTCAACAGTCAACAGTCGGGCTACCAATTATAAATGATCGTCAGCGCACACACACACACACAAAAATCAGTTGGCCTAATTTCTCTCACCTGAGTATAAACGCCCGGCAACCCCGGCTGGCCGCACTGATCGCCCCAGCTGACGATGCCCCACAGGTAAGACACGCCCAGGCGGTCTTCGCACACCAGAGGGCCGCCGCTGTCCCCCTGGCACGAGTCGACGTTTCCGTCCAGGTCACCTTCGCACGCACACAAACATGTTTCAACGTGGACACACGTGCGCTGCTGCGACCAAATGACACACTGACCGGCGCACATCATCCCGGGTTTGAAGCGGTCTTTGTAGAAACGCTGGCAGTCGTGGATGAGGGACACTTTGGCCCACAGGAGAACCTGCGAGGCTTTTCCCTCTGGAAGAGCAACGGACGGCATGTCAACAGTGATGATAAGTAACCAAGTACAAATACTTGGCTACTGTACTGGGTTTGTCAGGTATTTGTACACAACAAGCGGGTGTTTGGTAGACATAATTAGAACATATTCTTAAAAAAAAAGGCTTCAAACAGTTTTTTTTTGCCACCCTCAGCTGAAGGTAAACATAAAACAAAGAGAATTACACATCGGTTATTTGAAACAACCACACAGTCTCCGTTAGCATCCAATGGGAAACACCAAGGGGCACACAAGCTAACAATTAGCATCTAGGTTAGCTGTGACCCTTTAAGCAACTGATACCTGAACATAGACTTTGCAGCAACAGCTATGGACAGCATAACGATATTCACAGGCATATATTCTTTATCCTCTTCTAAGAACAACTAATAACCCTGCCGCACTGAGAAGCTGGAAAAGAAGTTCGGTCTCAAGTATGACTGTCTTACTCCCTGGTGGCCAAGGTACGCGCACCAGAATGAGTAGCACAGTGTGCATTGCAGGAGAAACTATCACAAAAATGGTTTTATGTTAATGAATTATGTCAATATATGACACAGTGCCATTGTGGGGGCGAGGGGGCTGAAAAGTCATAACTAGTGTGTGCGTGCTATGCTGCTCTCAACAATCGAAGCCGTTTTCTCGATTTCTGTAGCGTATTGCTGGTACCTACTGGTTATTTTTCACTGCATCAGGTAAGTCCATTGCCTCTCTTATGTTTTAATTGGCTGTACAGTCGAAAAAAAAAAAAACATCATCAAACCGGTAACATTTCATTTTTGGCAATATTAAGTCATCATGCTAGCAACGTAGCTGGCTTAGCTGACGAGGAGTCGGAGGAAGGAAGAGTGAAGTGCCGTTCAAATCTTGCTAGCAGCTTTCGTGTCTGTAATTATTATTATTTTTATTTTTTTTACTTAAAGCGGAAGTCAACCCAAACGTATTTTTTTCAAGAATATGTTCCCAGCAGGCCCACTAGTTGAAACGGCCATTTTGTCTTCTGTTGACTGAAAATGACATCACAACTGCTCACAGCGACCAATCACGGCTGACCTTTTTTCTGAATCTGAGCCGTGATTGGTCGCTGTGAGCAGGTGTGATGTCATTTTCAGTCGACAGAAGACAAAATGGCCGCCCCCAGAGATGGCTAAAAATAAATAAATTAACTCTTATTCCACAAACGCAATATTTATCATAATGCCCTGTTTCAACTAGTGGTCTTGCATAGAACATATTGTTTATACAGAATGTCTGCGCCCAAAGATGGCTAAAAACGAGTGCATTTTGCTGCTTAATTTATATTCCACAAACTCAAAATTATTCAGAATGCTGTGTTTCAACTAGCGGGCTTGCTGGGAACATATTCTTGAAAAAAAGTATGTTTGGGTTGACTTCCGCTTTAAGTGCATCGGTTGATTAAACACTCCTACTTTTAGCAGATTCGTAGGCGTACACACACCTGACGTGCGGCCCCAGCCCGAGATGCTGCACGTGTGGTTGGCGTTGAAGATCTGCGTGGACCAGGGGACGCAAGCGGCCTTCACCGCGGGGTTGTCCACCATACACTTGCCGGGCTCCTCCGGGAGGTCTTTGAGGCGCACCAGGGCGATGTCGTTCTCGTACGTGCTGACGTTGTACCTGCGGGACGACATCAGTGCTAGCAATGCTAACAAAGCCGCGCTAGACAGGCGGCGGGGAAGTGAGCGCGACCTGGGGTGGATGATGATGTCGCCCACGGGAATGATGTCGGTGGTGTCCTGAGGCGTTGACTTCTTCCAAATGGAAAACTTCACCCGGAAGGCCGATGGGTTGGGTCTTGAAAGACAGACAAAGCCTGTTGGTTTGCGTTGCAAAGATCGTACTAGGACGTGGACCTTAAAGCAGTACTGGGCGAGAAATCGACCTTAATAAAATGTTTTCACAACTCTTTTGATGAAAGATTGACTTACAAGTACAGTAGTCGAATGGGACGTCATGTCCTGAGGGGGTCTGTATCGTTTTTAGTGGCACAAAGCAACTTTGAGGAGGATGGGATCAACCCTGGCACACAAAAAAAAAAATACAAATGTCCTGAATTGCTTTCCGGCATACTCACTTCCTCTTTTCGCTATAAGGACGGCTCAGGATTTCACGACACATGGGAAATGTGGTTGATTTTTGTCAAAACACTACCGCTTTTGTCCACATGGCGCCGCCACAATCAAGAAAAACTGACATATGACATTGTGTTGCTTTAAAGCAGCATGTAGTGTTGTGAAATCCGGAGCTCTCGCTGGCCTGCAAGTTGGACTGAATTGCATTTCTATTCCCAGTGGCTGTGTGAAAGATGAATAGCGATGAGGTAATGAATCTAATTTTGTTCAAACAATACCTTTGTTTTTTTTGTTCGTTTTGGGGCTTCTGCCATGACACCAGTAACAGCGCGTAGACGTTGGAATCGACTTCCGTCCTTATAGCGAAAGGAGGAAGTGGGTATGGCGTAAAGCAATTCAGGACATTTGTATTTTTTTTTGTGTGCCAGGGTGGCTCCCATCTTCCTCAAAGTTGCTTTGTTCCACTAAAAACGATGCAGACCCCCTCAGGGCATGACAAAAGTCCCATTCGACTACTTGTAAGTCAATGTTTCATCAAAAGAGCTGTGAACTTTTTTTTTTTATTAAGGTCGAATTCTTGCCCAGCGCTGCTTTAACGTGGATATCAGGAATATCAAATGATTCCGCAGAGTCGCACCTAACGCAGTGCGCTGCCGTGACGATCCAGCAGCCTCCGATGTAAGTCCCCCCGCAGTTGATCTTGCCGTTTTCTTCCAGGCCCACCTGCCACTGGATCTGCGTCTGTGCGGGGGCGGGGTCGGGGGCGGGGGAGGCGGCAGCGGCGGCGACTCGCGCGTGAGCCGCGACTTTCCGACCCAACGGCGACGCTCCGGAAAAGGCAAACTCACCCGGTTGGCCGCAATGCCGCCGACGACCCTCTTGAACCGGCTGACTCGGTCCTTCACGGTGTCGTCGTAAGCGGCGGTCACATTGGGAACGCCGCACTCCAACTTGGACTCCAGATGTATACGGGTGGCATGTGTTTCTACATAAGCCCACATAAAAATGCCGTGAGCAAAGTTGCACATTGAGCAGGGGATCAATTTGTCCCCCCCCCCCCCCCAATGTAAATGTCACGTGCCCGTCAAGGTTACCAACCTTTCCTAGGAGACACGTACTCTGCAAGCAGGAGTTGGAATGATGCAATGAGCGGTCAACGCGGCGGAAGCTTTTAGCACGATCCTTCCCGAGTGCCTACCTGTGCTGTTAAACTCCACCCTGGCCGGCTCTGTGCGACATTAAAAGTTGATCACTTTATGCTATTCTTTTATTCTGCTTTTTCTTTAATGCTCATTTTTTCACGGACACATACTGTGCAACCACGTCAGTTTTGACGCGGGCCAGGGAAATCGTCATGACTTGACGTTTCACAATTTCCGGTGAAATTGCTTGTGAAAGCTGAAAGGCCGAATGAAAAACTATGGTCGCATGTGGAATGATGTTGAACGTGGAATGATATTAATTGATGCGGTATGGGAATTAATGGGGAATATTTTGTCGGATGTGGAAATTTTGGGCATATTGACGGTCGTTAGTTATTTTGAAACGGGAGCGATAATGCGAATCGGGTTTGTCGAATGTCTGATTGAGAATGAATAGGGATTTTTTTTTGGTGGGAATTTTAGAGCTGAAAATGTTGAATTTTTGGTCGGTGCGAATTTTTGGCAAGTTGAAGATTGTTCCCAAGGTGAATTGAATGAGCTGATGAATGTTTTGAATTTCAAATGGAAACAATGTGAATCTATTAGGTTGAATCTCCAATTGGGAATGGAACTTTTGGTTGAAAATGTTGAATTTGGGGAAAACTGAATTTTGGGATTGAGGATATGAGAATAGCTTGCAAGGTGTGAATTTTTTAAAATATGTTGACATTGGAATGATGTGAAGCGGGTGAATTACGTGGAGGTAGATGCATGTCAAACATGTCCATTGCAAAATGTATTATCCTTCAACAATGTTTCAGACATAAAAGAAACAGGTTTTTTTTTTCTGGCATTCCAAATATCAAAAAACGTCAAATTTGACCCAAACAGGATGTAAATTGTCAACTGTTCTGTGAGGGTGCGTGCGTGTCTCACTGCGCGTCACCGCCTCGTCGCCTCCCGCCAAACAGTCCATCTGTCCGTCGGCCAGCGCGTCGGCCTGCACGCACACGCCCGTGTCGCAGCGGAAGGCGCCATTTCTGCAGCCTGGCCGGGGGGGGGTCGGACACAATCACGGTGAGGGCGCAAACCGTTTGTGCGCGTGTGCGCGCGCATATTTACGTTTGCAGCACATCTCGTCACTGCGGTCGCCGCAGTCGTCGACGCCGTCGCACGTCTGGTTGGCAGACACGCACTTCCCGTTGGCGCACACAAAGCCGCACTCTAGTAGAAAATCAGCAGGTCAACAGGATGCGTGCGTACATATATGTGTGTGTGTGTGTGTGTGTGTGTGTTGAGAGGGCTCGCACATTTTCGCATGAGAGGGTTTCAGGGACATACCGTTATTCAATCACACAGCCTATTGAAACACTTTCCCGCACACACACTCACACACACACAGTACTGAAAAGCTCTCAAATGCAGGTGAAACACTCCCAACTGAAATGCTCTCTCACATTAACAAAAAAAATGATTCGCTCTCACAAATACTACTGAAACCCTCTCAGGCGCCTGAAAAATTCTTCATTCACACTTCACTACTGAAAAGCTTGTTCATATATAGCACAGGGGGGAAAAAACGCTCTCTCACCTCCAACTAAAATGATCTCATACACACTTACTGAAAAATCATTACACACAAAACAAAAACATTGACATAAAATACTAAAAAGCGCTCACACACACGCACAACTGAAACGCTCTCACATTACTGAAAAACACTTTCACACTCAGACTACAGAATGACTTTCTCTAACTCTCACATACACTACTGAACCACTTTCATGTGTCCTCCTCTAACACTCGCACACACTACTGAAGTGCTCTCACGACACCGTTGAAAAATGATACATTTACACACGCTAATGAAACACTCTCACACAAAACACTCGTAGCTCTCTTAGGCAGCACTAAGACAACTTTTCAGTAGTGTCTGTGAGCTTTTCAGTTGTAAAAATGTTTCAGTAGTCTATGTCAGAGCATTTTAGTATTGTGCAGGTGAGAGCATTTCTGTAGTGAGTGCGAGTTTCCGTTTTAAGAGAGCATGTCAGAGCACTGAGTGAGCGTTTGTGTTTCAGTAGTGTGTGGGTAAAACATATTTCACTGGCGAGTGCAAGAGTGTTTAAGACGTGTGAGCGAATAATTTTTCTGTGGTACGTATGAGAGCGTTTCAGTAGTGTGTATGAGCAACTTATTTTTCAGTGGTGCGTTTTCACATAGCAGTAGTGTGTGAGCATGTTCCAGTCGGTTGTCAGGGCTGTTCAGTCGTGTGTATATAAGAGCATTTGAGTTGTGTGTGTGTGACAGCCTTTCGGGAGTATGTGGGAGAGCATTTGAGTAGTGTGTGTGTGTGTGTGAGAGCGTTCCAGTAGTGTGTGGAATTTTATGTCTGAGCGTCTCTGTAGTGAGTGCTCACATTTCAGGAGCGTGAATATGAGAGAAGTACAGTAGTTTGTATGCGTGTGTGATAGGAGTTTGTGTGAGAGCATTTCAGTAGCTGTTCGAGAGAGCATTTCGCATTAGACCATTTCGGTAGAGAGTGTTTATGAGATCACCTCAGTAGTGTGTGAGGTGACGAGCCTCCTACCTTGGGGCGCGTTGGTCTGGTCGTAGCAGGTCACCGTGGCAACCTTGCCGTCGCCAACCCGGACGCTGTCGTGGATGACGCACTCGGATAGCGATGTCTCGAAGCCCTGGCAGCGAACGCTGACGCAGCGGTCAGGAAACTCCGGGAAGGCGTGATCTCGAATCGGGGGTGTGTATGCGAGAGAGCCAGTAGACGCGGCGCCACTGCAGGACACGCCAACAATGCGCCGTTAGCTTGCTAGCCAGGTGGCAGCATCACCGTCTTACACCAATGTGTTGCAGTAATAAATGCGAGAGAGTTTCACTGACGCGCTTGAATAATTTTTCAGTTGCCTGTCAGAGCATTATGCAAATAAATGCGTTTTCAGTCGCGGGTGTGAGAGCATTTAAGCACAGTGTGAGAGCGTTTCAGTGGTCTGGAAAAGCAATTCAGCGGGGCGTGAGAGAGTTTCCGTAATGTGTGAGCAAACAATTCTAAAGTCTTGAATGTGAGAGTGTTTTAGGTGTACGCATGTGAGAGTGTTTCAGGAGTATTGTGTGAGCGAGCGTGAGTATTATATATCAAGTAGTGTGTGAGTGCGTTTCGGTAGTAAGTGTGAGGGTTTTTCTAGATATGAAAGTGTGAGAGTGTTTCAGGACTGTTGTGTGATTGTACGCTTCAGCGGCGTGTGAGCATGTTTCAATAGTGAGCGTGAGAGCATTTTAGTAATGTGTGAGAGCGTTTCAGTAGCCTGTGTGAGAATGTCTCCATTGAGGGAAAGAACATTTTAGTGTTGTGTCACATCACTGACACATCGGTGATGTGAGAGTAACAAATTTTCGGTTACAGGAGTGTCACAGCATTTTAGCATAGTGGGCGAGAGAGCTTCAATAATGTCTGAGTGAATAATTTTTCCAGTAGCGTGCATGAGAGCATTCCTTTTGTGTGTGTGTTGCGTGTATACACACTTAAGTGAATAATAATAATTCTACAGTAGTGTGTGGAGTGTTTCAGTTGTGTAAGTGTGAGAGGCGTTGAGTATCTTGTGTGTTTGCCCTCACAGCGGGTGGCCGTGATCCTTGCAGGCCGCGTTGGCGCCGGCCATGTCCCACCGCTCCCCACAAACTAGCAAGCGCTTGCCCCCGCCACTACTCGCTTGGTTGGGGATGAAGAGGCTGAGCACGCCCGTGTGGGAATCCAGGAAACTCTGGAACTTGGGCTGCTCTTCTGCAGGGAGGGGGTGGGGGGTGGGGGGTTGGATTGGTTGGGGGGGGGGGGGGTCACAACAAACGCACGTCGTGTTTCCATGCATGGGAAAGCCGGCGACTCGAGAGAACGTGGAGAGCAAACCTGAGCACTCTTGGTCAAAGTGCGACATGGCCGACTTGCTGGTGCGACACGACAAGGCCATGGCCTGTCATACACAAATAAGACATTTTTCAGACAATAAAATGATTTACAATAATTTTTTTTTTTTTTGTCATTTTCAATTTTTCAATCATTTAAAAAAAAAAAAAAAAAAATCAGAGATGCAAGTAAACTTTTCTAGTGGGGCTGCATAATATAATGCAAAAATATCGTCATGGCGATAATGCCCCATGTTATGTGCCTATCGCAAAGAGGTGCAATACATTTTTTTTTAAAAAATGGAATTGTATTCTTTGATCTGACCAATCAGATGCGCCCTTAAATCAGCATCCAATAGGAGAACAGTAGCTAGAAGCATTACAACGCTAAAGAACTTTTTAGAAAATGGATTGGAAAAAGGTTTTTACAGCTAAATGTCATAATGGCATGAAAAAAATAATTCTTTCATTAGATAATAAAAATGACATCTCCTTAGATACATGTTAAATATCGCAATAATATCAATATCGCAATATTCACCACCCAAATTGCATTTTGTGCAGCTCTATTTTTTCATTGAAAATTTGCAGATTCCAAATCTGCCCTTGTTTTTCTCAAGCACGCTAGGTTTTCATGATGATAATGATGATTATAATAAATCTCTCATAATTATATGTGATGTATAGTAATATATTTCGCAATATTTATGAATTAACAGTACAAGATGGTGGCAAAGCTGCTTTCACCAAAATGAAGCACCTCAATTCATTTCAACATCCAGTAGTTCCTTGGCCCCAAGATGCCACAAAATGCCGGCTAAGCACTACTTTTGTCTAAATAAAGCTCCTCAACTCACGTCACCGCAGTTTGTCTACACTGAAAAAAATGATGGGTGAATTTACTCAATTATGTTGTGCCAGGCGGTTGAACAAAATAACAATCTGGATCCAGATAATTTTTTTTATTGTATATATACTATATTTCGTGCAACCACTTGAAGAAATAAAATGGAGTAAATGATGCACAACACTTTTTTCAGTCTATAACGCAGATTTTGATCAGTGGTGGCCCGTGATAAACAGGTTGAACTGGCGTTAGGATTATGAGGTGGGGTCGTGAACCCAAAAAAGTTAGCCCCCCCCCCCCCCCCCCATCCCCCATATTGCAAACATGAGCTACCTGGCAGTAGGAGCGGTAGAGGCGGCCATTCCGCCCACACACAGGAGTAACGTCCTCGGTGGGACACAAATACGGCGGCTTGCAGGAGCAACGTCCTTCGATGCATCGCTCCCACGGGGCACAAAACACCAGGTCACATGAGGCACGCGTGGGCCTGCAAGCACAAGTCACTCTTGAGCGCACGTCAGCAGCGGCAGCCGGACACCCAAAAGCGCAACCCTACTTCCTGACTAGACACTCCTCGGGACCCAAAAAGTCATCTGGACCAGTCGCCGCCGAGGTGATCTCCTGCGGAGGCACAGTCACTTGAATCACAACAAACATCATGAATAATGTACCGCATGCCAGCTCAAGCAGTGATACCCAATCGCTGCACATGGCCAACTGTTCAACGTTTCAGTACTTGGTGTTCTCTAAAAAAGGAGCTGAATGGAAAAATTTATAACACGTTTGATCCATGAAAAACACTTTGTGGTAGTCGGAAGACAGAATAATAAATTGTTCACGGGGCGGTCTCAACTCCTCTAAGCTCAACAGTACGGCATTCATTTTAATCAAGCATCGAAGAGGATAAAGAATCTATGACCGTATGTTTATGACTGCAGCTATTAAATATTTTGGTATTCGGATGTTCTAATCAAAAGTTTATCGAATAATGGAGTATGTTGATAAAAGGCTGTTTTTTTTTTTTTTTTTTGCTTGGTTACGAAGCGCTAGCAGGAACAACTTCAAAATAAAAGTATACCACGTCATTGGTGTCCATGTATTAGTTGGTACAATTTTATTTTGACGCTGACCTTCTCACTGCGTCACATGAGCAATTGCCGCTGCGGCTGACTTGACAGTTTTCCCAACCATGTACACCAAGTAAAAGGGTACAGAAAAAAAAAGTCCTTGAGCGTTTTTTTTTTTTTTTAATGGAGGTACTCTAATTACCTGAGGACTTGTGTCACCCCTATATGACTATAAAGCTGCCCGTATACCTGTGTTGCTGCAGTTTGTGTTCAATCCATTGCTTAAATTGATTTATAGCACTGCAACATAGATGCTAATCAATGTTAGCATCAAGCTAGTGGAGTGAACGGCTAAGCTATGGGGTTGTTACAAAAGGTGTAAATCTCTTTTTCGTTTCTGTCCAAAGATGGTAGAGGAGCCTTGGTTTGTGTTTGGAGAAAATCTGTTGCCTTGATTCGACCTATGCCGATTACCATTACCTGGATGATCGAGAATCTGCAGACATAAGCACAACCATGACATCAAAAAAAAAAAAAAAAGTCTGTGCATTATGATTAAATCATATCACCTTAACTGTGTCATTGGTTGAAACTTCAAGTCCATTGATGGCAGTTTTGAGGTGTACTATATGTTATGTTTAAGTATGCGCCAGAGGTTCTCAATAGAGTTGCGGTCACGTGGAGGATGCTAATGTCAACATGACTTTTTCTTCCTTTATAACCATGTCCTCTAAGGGAACAACCTGAGAAACTAATTGTCAAACCATTCTGAGATTGCTGTCAGCAGATGCGAATGGGCACGAAAAACAAACAAGTCAAAGAATATCAGACACGGAGAAGGAAAAAGATGAACTCACCAAGTTGGAGGTGCCGATGAGGAGAAGCGGCAGGAGAAGACAAAGTTTCATCCTGACCAACACGACAAAGCTCCTTGTGGTCCCCCGAAATCCACAGCAGCTAAACAAGCCTCCGATCACACCGTCCGTCAATTATTAGCTCGCCTCGTCGAACAGGGCGAACCGCATCGATCCGGCCAACAACACATCAAATAGCCCACGCACACGTGAGTCAGACATCCCACAGCATATGAACAATTTCGAGTGACAGGACCTTTCACGGTCACGCCGGGCAGGCGGAGTGGAGCGAGCGCCCGCCTTTGCTGGTTGTGTTGTTGTTGCTTTGCTTTGGTCGTGTTGCTCATGTTAGTTGACAGTGCAAACAAGCAAGGGTCGGAGGTCACGTGAGAACAAATGAGTCAGTGGCAAACTTTGTGTCGGTGTGCGGTGTTCCAAATTATATTGGGCCTTGGCATTTTTTTTTCCTAAATGGTCAATGAGTCGATTATATAAGGTTTCTAAATAAACTAGACATTTCTAAAATATATCAAAACTATGACAAAAGTATCTTTTTTTGTAAATGACTAGTCAGAATATTATTCTAAGAACTGCACAGTTTAAAAAAACAAAAACAAACATATGGTAGGTTGTTGTGAACTCTGGAAGCTGTGTGTGTGTTTGTATTTAAAAAAAAAATCTCTTTCAAACAAAAAAAAAAACATCTTTGCAAATCAAGTTCTATAATAGAGGACTGAGTCCTAATTTAAAATGATCATAAACCACATATGAACAGTATGACCATTAAGCATACCGCTAGAGGGCGCTAGCGATCACAATGAAAGTTGAGCAAAGGAAAAACAAAAGGCTGTCGAAAAATGCATTTATTTGCTTTTCCTTCCAATGACAACAGAACATTGACTTGACACCAAGTCAAGGCGAAATAAAGTAATAATAAAAAAAACCAGTTTGTGTTGAAAGCATATTTCAATATAAATAGAAAGAATAAAGCTGAAAAAGCTTGCATTGCACCAATTCACCACATCTTACTCGGAGTCTTGCGACACGCCCATTTGATTTGTCACGCCTGAAGTACTTCGACGTATGTACCCACTTTATATTTCAGTAGGTAACTGTGAGCTTAGCTTGCTGCAAAGTTTGGTTTAAAGCCAACAAAAGGTTTAGTCATGTCATTACAACAACAACAACAACAACAACAAATATTTGTGGAGAAAATCCCGTGAAGGCAGTTTTGTGAATTAATGACAACGAGGCACAAAAAAGAAAAGTGACACACATTTATGAGACCACGCTTAAAAATAACGCTTCTTGTAGTGTTCTTTCCTGACCCTTTTGCACACTTATACTTGGATATAATCTCACTGACGAAGAATGAAGTATTTTTCACGTGGGACAAAACTCGCACATCACGTAAACATTCCGCTCCGTCGAACCGACCGCGTGACGCGCCGTTCATTTGTTTTCCCGTGTTGCATCACCCGGTTGTGTTTTGGGATTAAAAAAAAAAAAAATTAAACACGCTAACACGCCGATTGGAGTGTTTTTTTGCTATTTAAGGCGGCAGGGAGTGCAGAACATATCAATTCATATAAGAGCACATTTGTTTCCTAACGTAATAACAATAATAATAACACGAGTGTCATGCGCAGATTGTACTCCCAATTTATCAATGCGAGGAAATGCCAAGACGTGAAATCATAAATAAAGAGGTAGGAGAAAACGTCTTCCTTGTCGACCAGCGTGTAGCTGTGGCGGCGGATGGAGGTCATTCGACACGGCAGCCAATCAGTGCTCACTCATTTTGATTGGCAGCTATGTGGGACGAATGGAAGCTGAAGGCAAATTAAAAAAAAAAAAAAAAAAAAAAAAAATCATAATTAAAGCAGAAAGCAGTGATAAAAAAAAAATGGCCAGTGCACCCTGATTTTCATGGCTAATCTTCAAAAAGATCAAAATTCATCACCATGCCCCGCTTTTTTGAGACGGCATAAGCCGCCGGAATTTATCCGTTTCTGATCCCAGTTTACGATCGACGCCCATTTGACCAAATTGTTTGGTCAGAATTTGTCTAAGTGTAGGTCATGGAATTTACCAAGGAAGGGCCGCTTCCAACTATTCAACTTCCAGCATGGATGTTTGAGACTTTTTCTGCTTCCTGTTACGGCAGACGTGTCCACCAAATTTTGCGCCAAATCTGTGAAACTGGTAAAGTGGGCTATTTTTACTTTTATTTTATTTTTTTGGAGGGGATCATGTTCAGGACCCCAAAACAAATTCTTTTTTTTAACAGGATAGATGTTGTTCGGACATGTCGAGTCCCCCCAAAAAGTCAATTTAAAACTAGACGTATTATTCCAAAAGGGCCTTTGCACTGCCTGGTGCTCGGTTCAAAACAATGTTACAAAATACACTTCAAGTCGCACACCTTGACTGGAGGGGGTGGTGGCTATTTCGGGGTGGCAGCAGGCGAACTTTTGAGGTTGCTGAGGGCCGCATGAATGCGAAAGTGCAGTCTCGACTCCATGGAGTAGTCCTTGTAGTTGCTCCTGAAGCCGTGACAACAAAATGTCAGGTACCTGATGAAAATGTGTGTGTGTGTGTGTGTGGGGGTCAGGGCTGCTCGATTAAGCGATTTTGAACCGAAACCGAATTTGTTGTTAAAAAAATCGGCACGTTCGATTTTTTTTTAATTTTTGGTGGTTCTAAGCCACCGTAGTTTCCTCTGCATTTGCGCTTCCTCCCACGAGCGCGCAGTCCGAAACAACGGCAACACCGTCCATGGCTACAGGCGATTCCGCTATTTGCTCAGGCAAGTGAGCGTTTTGTTAATAAATCGGGCAAAAATAGATCTGTAGTGTAGTGTGCTGCGCATGTACAATACAACCCGTGAGCAAGTAGCTCAACGTCTGCAAGTCGTCCCTTTTTTTTTCTCCTCTACAACGGACCTCTGGTCCAGTCGGACTATGCATCCGTACTTAAGCTTGACATTGCATTGTATTATTGAGTGACAGTTTTGCACTAATCATCGATTTATGTTGAAGTAAGACCAGGGAGAAAGGTGAAAGGCTAGTCACTAGCTAGTTGGCAAATGACTTGCTGACAGACTGTTTGGTTTACAGACTTGATTGTCTACCTTCTCTCATGTTGATTTTGTTTCAGATGGTAAATGCACTTTCTTCTTTCATTATTGGTTTAATTAAGAACAGATCGGAAATTTATTGTGTAAGTAAAATGGTGTTAATCCCAATGGATTGTTGTGTGTGTATGAAGTTAAATTGACTGGCATTCAAAGTTCAAAGAAAGAAAAAATTAAGATGAAATAAAAGACATTCAAAATACTTCAATTTTCATTATTTTTTTATTTTACAAAGAAATCGTAATCATAATCGTAAAATCGGGTTTGAGAGAAAATAATCGGGATTTTCTTGTTTGGCAAAATCGAACAGCCCTACTGTGTGTGTGTGCGTGTGTGTGGATTTACTTGGCATTTTCCATGAATGCGGCAGCCTTCACATCGTCGCCCTGCTGTCGGTAGAGGAGAGCCAGCTCGTACAGCGTGAAGGGGACCAGGTAGTGATCATAGCGGATTCGATTTTCACTGGCAAAAACAATGATTGTTTTGTAATAAGGGAAAAAAAAACACTCGATGATACTGCATTTATAAAACGCAGACAACAACAGTTTGTGCCTCATGATTTAATGACCCCACGCAATTCCATCTGGCATTTTTACCTGAACGCCTAAAAAGTTGCACCCAGAGTAAATTTGAAGTTGTACTTGAACCATTTGGAGTATCGGCATAGTTTTGGTCTCTTCTTGAAGATAACACTTTGAATCGTTCTCCTCAACTGTCAGAATCGGTTAACGTGCTACTGGCACTGAATTATGGAAGTTTGAATGCATAAAAGAAGGCGGATTTTATGTCCGCGTATTTTTTATTTTATTGTATTTTTTCAAAAACGCACGCAAACGACACACGTGACCCAGGGAACCGAAACGTTTGTACCTGGACAGGACGTGCGTGAAGCAGAGCTCGGCCTGCATCAGGCGTCCGGCGTGCTTGAGGCAAAGACCCTTCAACATCTGCACCAGACAGCTGTCGTCCACGTGGAACTCGGACGGCTCTGAGGGGGGGGGGGGGGGGGGGGGGGGGGCGTTGCGGTCAGCGGTCAGCAGAGGGTGTGCCAAACGCGCGAGAAGGATGAGCGGTGGCCGGGTCACTCACGGGAGTCGCGGGCGAGCTGCTCCTCGGCCGCCTCGATGGTAACCAGCAGCGCCTCGGTGCAGTCGGCTCGCTTGGCTACGATGGTGAAGCCGCTCCAAACGTACATCATTTCCTGTGGGGGCGGGGCAACCAACGCGCATACGGTCACATACGGACGGACAGTCTCACATCCGATGGCGGGTGCGAACTACCAGAGCAGGAAGCACCAGCGGCACAGGAGTGCTGGCCTTGTAGCGGCGAGATTTCCGAACTGCAAACTTCTCCGTGGGGATGGACTTGCCGGCCAGACGCTGCTTGAGCCCCTCCACCTGCCTGCAGGCACGCAAACACAAATCAAAAGCAGTGCTTCTCAAACATATTCCGCCGCCTCCAAAAATACGTAGCTCTCCAAACATCACCTTTTTGACCAAATGACCAACATCAAAATAAAAATTGCGTAGTACGCCCGTGTAGTCATCCAAACTGATACAGTGGTACCTCTACTTACGAACGTCTCTTCATACGAAATCTTCAAGTTACGAAACGCCTCAGCGGGAAAATATTGCCTCTGGTTACGAAAGAAATTTCAGGATACGAAAGGTAAAGGTATGGTGCGATACTCGAAGCTCCGGAGTTTCCTGAACGCAACATACTCTTAGCTGCTCTGCCATTGGCTAGCCTAGCATCTTCCTGGCATCCCATTGGCTAAGAGGTCCCCTCTTTCCGTACATCTATATGTGTGTGGATAGACAGGTAAGCAGATGGATAGATAGATGCAGCGTCATTCGGCCATGAGGTCTTACGATAGTTTTACGTGAATTAGAAGCGAGGAAAAGAAAAAAAGGAGAAAATCGTTTTTTTTGTCCATACAAAGCAAGAGATAATAGAAAAGTATGAAAAGGGGATGCGTTTGGTTGATCTCGCCAAAGAATATGACAGCCGCCACGTTATTAAATCAGTTGTTTACAAAATGCCAGGCAAAAACCACTTCTGAGAGAGAACATGAACCAAAGAGGGAAAAAAGGACAGCAATTAAAAGGTAAACGACCATCATTTTTATTCCTTGCTCTACTCTTTGTTTTTGTTTTTTTACATTATGCACAACTCTCATTTATTGTGCAATAATCTAATCGTAACATGTATTTTGTTACATGTTTTCATGCATTTTAATGCTTTATAAAACATTTATGTCTGAATATTGGGGGGCTTGGAACGAATTATGGCATTTACAAGGAAAACGCGTCCCTACTTACAAAATGTTCTACTTCAGAAATTTCTTCCAGAACCAATTCATTTCTTAAGTAGAGGTACATCGCTTTTAAGATGACGCTTGAGATGAGATGACGCGAGCCCACCACTAGAGGGAGCACGTTCAGGTTCACCGGTGTGGGCAGCACACACCTGAAGAGCTCCGCCACGTCTTCGCCCGTCTTCCTCACGTCCTCCTCTGACATCATACTGAGGATGGCGGCTTTCTGGTACACGTAGATGGCCTGCGGGAAAGCGGGGAGGGTCAGCGCGGCGCCCGGCGGGGGCGGCGGCGGTCGGCCCGCTCGGCGCTCACCTTGGACCAGCGGCTCTCGAGACACAGCAGCTCGGCGTAGCGGTACGCCTGCGGCCAATCCTGCTGGTACGAGTGCGTCCACATGAGCTCCCAGTAGCACAGGTGGTGGATCTGCTTCCACTCCTGCTGGCTGCTCACACACTCCTGGTAGCCCGAGCACGCCTGCGACACACACCCAACGTCAGAGCCCGCCGCTAGCCCGCCACGACGGCGATGTCGCAGGGTCGACAACCTTTTCGAAGTGTCCCCGCAGCGCGGCCAGCCGGGCCGAGTAGAACTGAATGATGGCGCCCTGGGGGGGGGGGAGACACGCCGGCGTCAAGAGAATGTGTGGAAGGACCCTGCAAGAGGTCCGTTGGAGAGGACGGGAGGGGGCGGGTCTTACTTTGGGGTACTTGTGAAGGTACGGCTCCAGCAGGGCTTCAGCTTCCACCAGGTTTCCCTCGCCACTTCCTGCAAACGCAAATCAACACATTTATAGCTTTAACATGCTTGACAATAATTTTCTCTCTAATCTCCCAAAACAACTCTCGCCTTCGCTTCCTCTGGTCCACGTCGTAGTGTGGTACACACCGTGCCGCCAAACAGCCAAACAGCACAGTGCCTACTTGTTGTCAACGTTTAACCCATTAAGGCCGAAAGCGCCTTTCTCAACGGCTCCCCAAAACCGTCGGTCGCCTTTGGAATTACCCGAGAAAACCTGAAGTTCTCGCAGAAATTCAACACTTACAAAATGATTCATTTGTCAGCCCCTGTAGCAGACAGAAACATAATTCCAAAAGAATTAAAGAGCTGTGGCTTTCACACAGGCATAATTTATTATTATTTATGTTTCAATCGAAGCTGTAAAAATAACGTGTCGGTGCAATAGAAGCACTATTTCAACTTTAAAAAAAAAATTGAGTGATTACCATCCTCTATTCTGTTACAAAGACGTCAATATCGTCAATTTCTACAAACCATATCATATCACGTTGGACTGGTTCCACTGGTCGTGCATCGTCTAAATTTCACTTCTGTTACTTACTTTTTAATCAGAGCTCCCGGCGATCGACGGCGTCCGCCATTAGCCTACCTACGGCTCGAAAAAAATTCCACGACATCCTCGGCGGTCTCGCGGCACCGTCACGTGTATGTTCTGATGCATTAAGTTGGCCCTCTAGTGGTAGAAACGCGGTTATGCGCTCCCGGGCTTAATGGGTTAAAGTGAAGTCAACCCCAAATATGTATTTACTATAATATGCTCTATGCAGCCCCACTAGTCTAAAGTTTATATTCTGAATGATGTTGTGTTTTTGGACTACGAATTAAACCAGCCGTTTTTAGCCATCTGAGGGGGCGGCCATTTTGTCACTTACAGTCGACTGAAAATGACATCACGTGTTGCTCAGGGTGACGGTAACTGCTAAAGGTGAGCCATGATTGGTTGTCACCTGAGCAACTTTGATGTCATTTTGAGTTGGCAGCGAGCGACAAAATGGCCGCCCCCAAAGATGGATTAAAAGTAACATTAATCAGAACGCCGTGTTTGGACTGGGGGGGGGGGGCATGCAAGATATTATTGTGAATAAAATGTTTGGGTTGACTTCCCCTTTAAAGGCTGACTGACTGCTTACAAGTTTTGCAAGACTTGTGTTGCTAAATAGAGGACACTCCTTGATTTTCAATCTTGACTTGGCCTACTACCGTCATTTTCATCCAGCCCTGTTTCAAGTGTTTCACAATTCAAACGCGACGTCTGACTTTTGTTGGCTGATTTTCATAAAATGTCTATTTCTGGCTACTTTTGCCAAATTCAACTTATTGCTGTGTCCGTTGTGCGTTTTTCTTTCCTTGACAGCGGGGGTACCAACACTTTTGTCCATGTATTGGGTTGATCATTTTGACTTATCTGTGTGTATTTTTTTTTTTTTTTCCAGCAGCCCTCTTTTCAATGGTTCTCATTATACTTCCGCGGTGCTTTTCAGCGTCACTAATTGCACCCGCCGATATGCGCAGACGCACATACCCAGCACCAATGAGACGTAGGTGTGGTAGAACAGCAGCGTCAGCGTGCACAAGATGGAGCGCAAAGTGGAGCCGCACGTTCCCTCTCGCAGCTGCGACAAGCCAAACTCCTGCCGGGAAAGTTGGGCGTCGTCGGTCAACGGTGCAACACGCGCGTGCACGCCGCGCGATTAGGCCACGACCGCGGCGGCGACTTGCCCTGTTTCCGGAGAAGCCAATGAATTCCAGCAGCCTCAGGATCCTCTGTGGGAGGAGGGACAGCATCTGGTGGGAGCCGTGCGTGTCGTTAGCATTCGCAGAGTCCAAAACCATGAAAATAATAATAAAGTGAATGAGCCGTTATATGCGGGTAGCAACATTTCACACGGTTTCATGCGTGGGAATGGAACATACCCCCCCATGATAAATGGGGAGGGTGGTGGGGGTCAGTGTAATGTGAATAATATTCCCGAGCAGTATAAGAGATAGCAGGAGCACCAAAACCCACCAAGTTGAAGGAGCCGATGCCCAGCTTGACTCCACCCTCAAACTGCCTGTGCGAGTCTGACTGGCTGCTCGGGTTGTGAGCGGCATTCAGCACATTGTGACAGTCCCTGAGACATCAAGTCACAAAAGAAGGTGAAAGGGGACACGTTTTTTTTTTTCTCTCCGCTATTAAGAACAGTGGCAAAAAAAAAAAAAAAGTTTGTGATATATTTATGGTTGAAACTATTCATATAGAACAGGGGTGGGCAATTACGTCCTGCATGTTACACCCTGCTGCAACCCACCTGATTCAAATGATCAGGATCGTTATCCGGCTTCTGCAAACCTTGCTGATTATATGGTGATTTGAATCAGGTGTGTTGCAGCAAGGACAAACAGGCGGGATAGCGGCCCTCAAGGACTGGAATTGCCCAGCCCATTCTAAACATTATTACGACCCTTTTAAAGAGGAGGAAGAAGACGAAGAAAGGGCTGACTTGTAAATTTGATAGCTGCTTCTGATTTTAATGCCACCCTTGATGAAGCTGATCATGTTCTCGTCCTGCACAAAGGTCAGCGTGGCTTTCTGGAGCAAGCACTCGGCGTAGCAGAGCTCGGCGTGCATCTCCTCTGCGGACACAAGGCGGCCACGTTACGCCTGAGGAGGCGAGGGCGGGTGGGCGGGCGGGCTGTGGGGGGAGGGGCGGCGAGGGGGGGTTCGGTCGTCTCGTACCTTCCTGAAAGTTGGACTGCCTGCTGATCAGACTGGACAGGGATCCCACCATCGAGTTCTTCTTGCGAAACCTGAGGGACAAACGCCCGTGTGAGCGTCACAAAGCGTTTTGCGTGGTCCCCTCGTACCTCTGACAGGTGTGCAAGGCCTCCTTGATGGTCGCCATGGCAATCTGGATGTCCCTGTGCTCGAAGGTCATGGCGGCCTGCATCACCAAGATGCTGCTGTAACCCAAGGCATGGTACATACTGTCGCGCCACCTACACACACACACCCCCCCCCCCCCCCCACACACACACACACACGCGCGTGCAGACATGATTGAGGAGACGGACGAGGACATCCAATAAAGCCACATTTGCATGCTGACCACGGCTTGAGGAGGTCCAGGGCTTCGGAGAACTTGTTGTTGAGGACCAAGTTGAGGGCGCATTGAGTCTCCTGGATGGCCGAGCGCAGGTCCATGTGACACGCACTGTACGCGCACGCACACACAGTGTGGTCGTCAATCCACAGGAAGTGAAAGAGGCGCTCACAGGAAGTGGCGGCGGCGCCACGCAGTGTTATGACTCACGTGGGAATGCGCTCGTAGGCATCCTCAAAACGGTCCTGCCAAACAGACACACACGCGGTCAAATAGAGGCCGTCGCCATGGCGACACAACTTTGGTGTTAGTCTGGCTGTTACAGAAGAACCTCAACGCCTAAAGGCACACCTGAAGGAGGACCTAGACAACACCGGAGAGAGGTTGAGGGAAAACCTGATGAAAAAAGGAGGATCTGAAGAAAGTAGGGCCCGAGCAATTAATTGGTTTAAAGATTGTTTTGACTTTTAGGTACTCTAACCATTTACAGCAGTTGTGCATGAGTAACACTGGCGTCATTATTTATTACGCCCACATCTATGCGATAACCTTGTATTCTTAAATATATATCATGAAATTAGCAACCAAGCAAATTGTGCAAGGAATTGGCCTGCATGTCAATATTTGACAAATAACCGAAAGTCACGGCTTTGTTTAGAAAAAGAAAAACGTAGTGCAACATAAGCTAAACATGAATGTGTTAAATATGACACATTCAACTACTGGCAACACAAACACTCATATGACAAGGATTTGTGTCCTTATAACTTCATTAATTAAATGCATTGTGCCACATAATGCATTCTGGGAACTGAAAAGGATTTTTATTTATTTTTTTTAAACGATACATTTTAACCCCTGCTGTTCGCGGGGAATCGGGAAAATATTTTAAGGATTATATATATTTTTTTTTTCAAATTAACCGGCGATCTGTATTTTTTTCTGCCAAAAAACAACATTGGCTAAAAAAAAAAAAATCCATATTGGTCAGGCACTAAAAGAATCATGTACTTGAGATGTTCTTGAAGGTACTCCTTCAGGTGTCCCTGTAGCTGAACAACCAAAATCAACATTTGTCTGTCATAAATTAAAAAAAAAAAAAAAAAATACAACACAGTCCAGCGGGTAAAGCCTCAAAACCAAATACAGGCTCGATTTTGCCATTGCAGTGCGTCGGTTGATGTGCGGTGCTCAATCGCTTGGGGTGCGTCAAAGAGTCGCTGGCAGGAATTTTATTTTGGTTTTTTTTGGGTTGGTCCACTTCAGACGCTTCCACGCCCAGTCTCTCAGTGTGTGAAAGAGACAGAAAGAAACACTTAGGGAACACCTAAAAAAGCACCTTGAGGAACACCTGAAGAACAGCCTCAAGAAATGTGTTCCTTAAGGCGTTTCGTAGATGTTCCTTCACCACATGAAGGAATACCCAAAAGAGAAGCTGAAGGACAACCTAAATCAGGCGTTTCTAGCTCTAGTCCTCGAAGGCCGCTGTCATCGGCAAGCTCTGAAGAAGCCGGTTAACAATCCTGATCATTTGAATCACGTATATTGGAGGACTAGGGAGACATAAAACACGCAGAAACAGCTTCTCTAGAGGACCAGGTTTGGACACCCTTGACCCTAACAAACACCTCATAAAACACCTGGAAGTAGAACCTGAAGGACGACCTAAAGAAACACCTGAAGAAAAGCTTAAATAAATCTCACAAAACCCCTGGAGTAGAACCTGAAGAAACACCAAGAGGAGCAACAAAAGGAACGCCTTGAAGAGAATCAGAGGAAGTCTAAAGCATCCCCTGAAGAAACGCCTCAAGTAGAAACTGAACCAAGACCTAGCTGACAAAATTCCACAAGGAACACTTTAACTAGAATCGAAAGAAACGTATGCCTCGAGGTGTTTCTTTAGGTTCTCTTTCACAGGCTCTTTTTGGTGTCTATTACAAACACTCGGAGATGAAATACCCCCCCACCAAAAAAAGAGCCTAAAGGATGACCTGAAGGAAAACACGAAGGCACATAGCCTATAGAGGAACCCCTTCAGGAACACTCAAAGGAAGACCCTAAGGTCGGGAGACAAGAACCTGAGGAGCGAAGCACTAAGAAGGAGAACAGATGCGCCTTTCACAATTTTCTGCCACATTGCCAACATTCCAGACACCGCTGCTCAACCTGCCGCCTCAGCACATCCTTTCCCCACACAATGGACGTTCACACCGGCGCAAAGATGCTGGGTGGCGTTGCCCTTCCCAAGCGGGTCCAGTGTCTAGGACGGCGTCATGTTACAGAGGGGGAAAAAAAAAAAAAAAAAACACCGTCACCACAAAGGCCAAGACCTAAGACCACAAGCTCACTGCTGCTCAGAAACCTGGAAGCTGGCTGAGGAGGTCCTTCACATTTCGATGAGCTAGACGAACGTTTCTTCAGATGGGCCAAACTGGTCCGGGACACCCTCGCGAGACCTCCAGAGCCGGACGACCATAATATAACACTTCAAGTCTTCCACCAAAAGCTGGACGTGTAACGAACACACGCGGAAGTGCATGCGACAAACTGGTCCCGAACAAATCTGTCTCGTTATCGTGCTGAGGAGCAGGACAGAGCAGTCAGTCAGTCTCCTCTCACCTCGTCCTCGGCGCGGGCCGCATCCTCCGTCACGTCCATCGTTGTCCTGTCGACACGTCGCTCGCGCTTGTGCGCCAGCCAGCCAGCCAGCCAGCCAGCTCGTCTTGGAGTGGCCGTCACTTCCGGATACGTCACACACGCGCAGACACGCCTCCATCGGACACTCGCTCGGGCGAGGACATTCCGCGACGTCATTAAAAAAAAGTGTTTCTGTATCGCCGCATTAGATGAATGGTAAATCAAAGAATAAAATGAATAGAAATGTGGTCATTGTTATTTTCAAGGCAGCAGAGTGACAGAAAACAGCGAAAATCCGCATATACTCGACACCCATTGAAATGCATGCAACTTAATTTTTAAACCGCCCCAAATCCTTTAAAAATGCTTGACCGCCAGTATACATTTCGACAAAAACACGGGGTAGGCAAAAAAACACAAAAAAAAACCGAACCAATTTTTTGAATGCCGAACCGCGAGTTTGAGGGAGTAGACTGTAAATGTGGTCAACAAAGACTCAGTGGGTCGTCAACATGTTCTAAACTGAGAGCTACTTCTTGCGGACTGATTATGCAAAGTTTTACCAGTTTCACACAATTAGAATTAATTATATTGGTATTCTATCTATCCATCTATGTGACTATTTCAATGACTACAACTGTTAACATTTGCAAATGATCACTTCTACAATATTTCTTTGTAATCCCAATTGGTGAGTTAATTTTAGATTGGTGGGGTCACATAAGGACACGTGCTATAAATGCAAAAGTATCATTATTAGTAGTAGTAATACATGATCTACTCCGGCTCAAACATTTGTGCGTTGTATAAACTCGTCTTAACAAATGCAAATGGAAAATAGCAACTAAAGTGTCATTTACGTCTCACTAACCTTTTAAACAACCTTAGCAAGAGAACATCACACGAGGTGGTTACATTTTACATAACAGTGGATTGTGATTTCAGATGCCATTTTGACTTTGTATCACATCAATGAGAAACAGATCGTGAGTGCAGCCCCTTTATTGACAGATGGTAGAAGTGGGTGCATTCATTACAGGTTCCTAGAATTGAAACATCCAAACACTGTTTAAAAAAAAAAAATCCTATCAGAAAATCCAGACAGACATCAATGTATATGTTCAGGACCTTCCCGCACCACAGATTGTGTACAATGGAGACAGAGTGGGGCGATGTTAACGTGAATAAATACAAACGTCGGACCAAGACTAAAATCTTGTTTCAGTTCAAGTTTCCATGGGAATTGTGTGGACGTGGATCAGTCACATCCAGCTCGCAGTTGACTTCTTCCATGTCAGAAGCTAGTCCGCTGCAAATAAGACCACATGGATGATTATTTGCTTGAAAGTTAGGACGCGGGAATGGGTTGCGGATAGCCAACCTGAAGGCGTGCTGTGTCTGTGGGCCTCCTCTTCCTCGCCTCCCTCCGCCCTTTCATTCTTCTTGCAACGCTCCGCCTCCTCACGCTCCTTCTCCTCAAGCAGCGAGCGCAGGAAGGCAGCACTCACGACCTCTTCGCCCTCGCCGAGGAGGAAGGCGTTCTTGAAGCGGTTGTACAGCATGGCCGCCTTGTCCATGATGTCCTGGTTGGCGCGGTAGAAGCGCATCTGTGGCAAGACAGAGCAGTTGTGCAGTGAAATCCGTTTTCACGCTCCCACTAAAAAGTCATTTGTGATCGCCTCCTGTTGCCACAAGATGGCAGCAAAGCACTTAAATTCCACATGGACAGATTTACTGTAACAACAAAGACTAATCAGCAAAGCGTCAATACCACGCAACTAGCATGTACGCAACGTTACGTACACACGTGGGCAAAATTGTTGGTACCTCCCTGCTAAGATGAAATAAATGGAATCTGACAAAATAATACATTAATGAAAATCAACCAATGAAAATTTGACTTTGCATTTAAATAGTGGTTCAGCAGAATTCTTAAAAAGAAATAAACTCATTAACAGCCTTGGACAAAAAGAATGCTTCCCCTAGAAAAGATTGAAAATCATTTGACCAGAAGGACGTGTCGTGTAGTGCGCATGGCAGGTGTCTTCAAACTTATAATCAGTCAGTCGGCCTATTCAGAGGGTGACAAAAGTAGTCATTGTGATGTTTGGTGACCACACTAAACACGGACCAGAAGAAGCCAAGGAGAGCGTTGTCTCAGGAGATTAGAAAGAAACCTCCCTGATTGTGGCCGCAGGAGGAGAATTGAAGAGATGGCGGATACAACGGTAACAAAAGAGCCCAGAACAACTTCCAAAGAAATTAAGGGTGAACTCCAAGGTCAAAGTCCGTCAGTCTCAGATTTCACAATCCGTCCGTTGTCTGAAGCCATAATATATGACAAACCATAGAACTGCAAATGTGTCATATTTTTATGTCAGTGGTACCTTGACTTCGGAGACTCGTTTTGACTTCTGACGGTGAGCTACTGCAAAACTTTTACTAGCGGCGGCTGCGAGTGCACTTACCTTCCTCAGAGTGGAGACGAGCTCGCTGTGCCTCTGGACATGCTGCGACGTCACGTAGACGCTGCTCAGCTGATCCAATGCCGCCAGACACTTGGCGACATCCTGACCAAAGGCAGACGCAAACGTAAGCGAGGCGTGCGCTGGCGCTTGCACGCACCGGTCGTATAGTCAATTTCGAGTCCAGACACTTGACTTTGTCTTTTTATTTTGTTGTTTCAAATCCTCCGAATTTCTGCCTCTCAACAGAAAATATTTTCAGATTTCTCTAGTACTCCATGAAAGCAGATTACGCAGACCAACATTTTTTTTCTTCCAAGGTGCCAAAAATATTTTAGTAGTTTGGGGTAATTTTGGGCTGCTGAGTCCGAAAATTACATCCGTTCCTTTCAACTGGATCTCGGTTTTTTTTGTTTTTTTTTCTAGCACGCAAAGTTTTTTTTTCTCCACAGCTTACCAGCGAAATTCCGCTGATTAGCTTTCGTAAGGCTGTGGCAAGAGCTGATTACGACTGGACTCATCTAGAGCTACGTGGCAACTTGTTTGTGCAGTCACAACTGAGACGCAGGTGCGGTGTGGTGAGAGGTGTGTACAGCTCCCATTAGGTCATTACTATCATATCTGCAATCAGAAAGCTAGCAGAGTAGGAATTAAGAGGGTGAGCTGGCTTTTCCCTTAACCTTCTGTCCATGGACATAGGTAAGTTTTATGTTGTTTTATGCATTTTTTTTTTTTTTAATTTTCCAAAGCTCGTAAGTATTCCACCTTAGCGATGAAACACATTATTTCATACCGTTTAAGAAAACGGGGATCCTTTAGCTCAAAAATTTGCCGTGATAGATAGAAAAAAATTGGGATCAATTTCGGATTCCTCGCCCAAAAACTTGTTAAAAACATCTGTCAGGCCTAACTCCATAGAAATTGTGTTCCCCAGAGTAATTAATGTCCTTTCACAATTATGCAATGCACTTTATCGTTACTAAAGCGAAAGTCAACCCAAGCATTTTTTTCCCCCCAAGAATACGTTCTATGCGGGCCCACTAGTTGAAACAAAGCATTCTGATTAATATTGCGTCTGTGGAATATGAGTTAAGCAGCAAAATCCACCACTCTTTTTAGCCATCTCGGGCGGCCATTTTGTCACTTCTGTCATCTGAAAATGACATCACAGTTGCTCAGGGCTCAGGTAACGCCCAATCATGGCTCGGCTTCAGAAAACAGGTGAGCCGTGATTGGTCGTTTTCATCCGGATGGATTTTGCTGCTTAACTCATATTCCACAAACACAATCTTAATCACAATAACATGTTTACGCTCGTGAAGGCGCATGGAACATCTTATTTCAAAGATTTTTGGGGGGGTTGACTTGCCCTTTCAAATTTTTGTTTGCGCTTTGAAATCACCTGTTTTTTTGCATTTAAAAAAAAAAATCAGTTTCTTCTAATATTGATTCATATTCAAAATTTTTTGCTTGATTTTCACATGAAACCTAGCGAAGGCTCTGTGCGATGATCACGAATGCGGAGGTGGTTTCATTCCGTTGATGGAAATGCATTTCCAATTTGTTTTGGTTAAGTGTAACTTTTGGCGCGAGGCTCCTACCGGGTTGTCGCTCTTGAGTGAGATGCGGATGTCTCCGTGGATCCTGTGCAGGGTTGAATCGGTCAGCGTCAAGTTCAAATTCTTCTTCTGCTGGTTATTCTCCGTGGAGACGCAGCTCTGCTTGTCGTCCGCGCTTGCTTTACGGCTCTTCGCGCCGCTTGGCTGCTTCGCCGGCGCGCCGCCGTCCGTCGGGGCGTCGTTTTTTTCCCTCTTGGCGCCGGTCGCGGCCCGGCCTGCCTTTCCGCCATCTTTTTCGTCGCGGCGCTTCGTGGCCACTTTCTCGTCGTCCGTCAACACGCGTTGCGGCTTCCTCTCCTCCTCGCCGCTTCGCTCCGCCGCCCTCTCAAAGCTCGTCGCCTTCTCCTCCTCCTCCGGTGGGGGCAGCAGCGTGGCCCCGCCCATCATCGTCTTCACGTGAACCTTGGTGGTCGCTTTCACGATTTTTCCGATCAACTTTTTGCCGTCTTTCTTCTGGAGCTCCTCCGGGCGCGGCTCCGGACTCTCTTTGCCTTTTCCTTGGTTGGCCGCCGTCGATGGGCTTTCATCTCGGTTTGCCACAGGCGGATTTGCCGCGGGCGCCGCGTGCGTACTTTTCTTTCGAATGTTGGATTCTTTGAGCGTCTTGTGGCCTCGCGTCCGCTTGGTCTTGGCTCTGATGGCCGCCTTCCTGTCAAGGCAAGAAGCAGAGGCGCGCGTCACCGCATGGTCGCGTCTCCCCGAGAGCCGCCTGGACGTGTCGCTTGGTCTCACGTGATGCTCTTGGTCGCCGCCTCCCTCCGCTTGCCGCCCCTCGTGGCCTTGAGCAAACCTCGCAGCGATTTCAGGACGCTCTCCCTCTTGGCCGCCAGCCGCCGTTGCCGCCGCTGCGGCGCGGAAACGCCGCTGTCAGGTCAAAACAAGCAAAACAAAAACAAGAAGAAGAAGAAGCCTCACCTCTTCGTCCGCGTCGCTTCCTTCCTTGGCTCGGACGCCACCTGTCGCCATCCCGCCCCTCGCGTCCTCTTTCCTTGACCACCTCCTTTTCTCTCCTCTTTTCTCCTCGTCCTTCCTCGCGCTTTTTTTGCTCTCCCGGCTCGCTCTCTTCCTGCCGTCACCGCCGTCTTGTTGAGCTGCTCTGGTCGTCTTCATCCTTTGCTCCTTGGCCGTCCACCTTCTTCCCGCTGGTTTTGTTGGCGCCTCCATCTTTCCTTCTTCGCGGCCTCCTTGCTTGCTCTCCTCTTCCCTTCTCGGCCTCTTTCCTCCTCGGCTAATTGTCGGCTCCTCCGCCAAGACCTCCGGCTTTCCTTTCTCACCGCCTTCCTGCTTGGCCTTCTCTTTGTCCCCTTCTTTTCTCTTCCTCTTGTCTCCTCGGCTCGGTGTTGACTCCTCCGCCGTCACCTTTGTCTTTCCTCCCTCGCCTCCTGCCTGCTTGGTCTCCTCCCTCTCTTTACTTTTTGTCCTCCCTTCTCGGCTAGGAGTCGAATCCCCCGCCATCGCCTCAATCTTTCCTTCTACACTTCCTGAGTGCTCGGTCTCCCCCTTTGGCACTTCTTTTCTCTGAGTCTTCGCTCCTCGGCTAGGTGCGGACTCCTCCGTCGCCGCGTTAGTCTTTCCCTCCTTGCCTCCTGTCTGCTCCTGCTCCTCTTTTTCACCTTCATTTTTCTTTGTCTTCTCTCCTCGGCTAAGTGTTGACTCCGCTATCGCCGCCTTTGTCTTTCCTTCCTCGCCACCCGCCTGCTTGATCTCCTCCGTTTCATTTTTCTTCCTCTTCCCTTCGTGGCTAGGTGTTGACTCGTCCGCAGACAATTCTGGACTTCCTTCCTGCTTGGTCTCCTCCCTTTCTTTTCTCTTCATCTTCCCTTCTCGGCCGGGTGTTAATTCGTCTGCAGACAATTCCGTTTTTCCTTCCTTGCCTTCTGACTGCATATTCTCCTCCCTTTTTCCTTCTTTTGTCTTCTCTCCTTGGCTCGGTGTTGACTCGTCCGTCGTCGACTTTGTCTTTCCTTCCTCGTCTCCTGCCAGCTTGGTCTCCTCCCTTTCTTTTCTCTTCATCTTCCCGTCTCGTCTTGGTACCGACTCCTTTGTTATCACTTCTGTCTTTCCTCTCTCACCTCCTTCCTGCTTGGTCTCCTCCCTTTTTCCTTCTTTTGTCTTCTCTCCTCGGCTGGCCGTTATCTCCTCCGTGGTCGCCTTTGTCTTCCCTTGTCCATCTCCTTCCTGCTTGCTCTCCTCTTTTTTTCCTTTTGTCTTTGTCTTCTCTCCTCGGCTTGGTGTTGACGCCTCTGTCATCGCCTTGGTCTTTCCTTCCTCGTCTCCTGACTGCTTGGTCTCGTCTTTTCCGCCATTTGCCTTTGACTTCCCTCCTTGGCCAGGTGTCGACGCTTCCGCCGTCAACTCCGTCTTTCGCTCCACACCTCCGAGCTGCTTGATCTCATCTCTTTCTTTTCTTTTCATCTTCTCTCCTTGAGGTGCTGGTTCCTCGGTCGTCACCTCCCCTCTCTTCTGCTTGATCTCCTCCTGTTTTCCTTCCTTTCGCTGTCGTCCTTGGCTCGGGACTGACTCCGTCGTCGTCAATTCCGTCTGTCCTTTCTCACCTCCAGGATGCTTGGACTCCTCCCTTGCTTTTCTTTTCATCTTCTCTCCTTGGCTAGATGTTGTTTCCTCTGTCGTCACCTCAGCCCTTTCCACTTCCTTTCTCTTTACTCCTTGGCTAGGTACTGTCGTCCCCTCTGTCATTCCTTTTTCATCCTGCTTTCCTTCTTTTGTTTTTGACTTCCCACCTCGGCTAGGTAGCGACTCCTTCGTCGTCACCTCAGTCTTTCCTTTCCCACCTTCTTCCTGCTTGCTCTCCTCTTCTGCCGGTTCTCTTCTCTGCCTCTTCCCCCCTCGCCTAGATGTTGTCTCGGTTGGCACCTCCGCCTTTGATTTCTCGGCTCCTTCCTGCTTCGTCCTCTCCGTTTCCTCTTCTATTCTCTTTCTCCTCCCTCCTCTGCCAGGTGTTGACTCCCCCACCATCATCTCTGTCTTTCCTTTATCGCCTCCTTCCTGCTTGCTCCCCTCCTTTTCCCCTTCTTTTTCCTTCCTCAACCCTCCTCGGCTAGGTGTTGTCTTCACCTTCGTCAGTGGATCCTGGTCTTCGTTTCTTCTGCCCTCGCTAATGCTGGACGTTTGCGTCGGAGCTGGTTCGGCCTTGTCGGATGGTTTGGGAGTAGTGGGTGCACTGTGGGATTCTGACGGTAGGTTTGCGGTCGCGGGAGACGGAACGTCGTGTTTCTTCTTGGGTTCTGCAACTGCAACCTGGCAAGACAAAAAGAAAGAGCCCGCTTTCATTCATCGAAGAATAGACCCACCCAAAGGCTTTTGTTTAAAAGAAAAAGAACTATTGGTAAAAAAAAAAAAAAAAAAGGGCAAAATCCTCAAAGGCCGGTGTCCTGCCTGTTTTCCATCTATCCCTGCTGCAACGCACCTGATGATCGTTTATCAAGCTTCTTCCGAGATTGCTAATAAGCTGATCATTTAAATCAGGTGTGTTGCAGCAAGGAGAGCTGGAAAACAGGCAGGAAAGCGGCCCTTGAGTAACGGAGCTGGGCACCCCTGCTCTAAACTCTACGGCCGATTTTCTTAGAACAGGAGCTGGTCATATTTTTTCTTGTCTGTCACAGACACTACAGTGGAAACACACTTGAAAAAAGACAACCATTTAACATTCAAAAATCCAATTATAAAATCTGCCAATAGGCAGGGCCACAAAGTTAACAATGGGTACCTCGCTCTTCTCCTTGCTGGCTTTACTTGGCCGCCCTCGTCTCCTCTTCACCGCGGGTGTCGATGTGGACGTCTGTGTAGGGACGCTGTCTTCTGGCGTGGAGGCTTCCCGTGGGGTTCCGAGGTCATCTGACGGTGTGGGAGCAGACGGTCCGGACAGATCGGCCGGCTCGCCCGCTGTCGCCAACTTGTCACTCTTTGTGCCGCCAGCGGGGCTGTCGGGGGTCTTAGCGGGGACGCATTTGACCACGCAGCGCTTCAGTCGCAGCGTGCTTGCCGTCACATGCATGTTCGTTGCCGTCTGGGTTTCTTCAGCCTAGTAGAGACAGTTGACAAAAGACACACTCAACATGAAGACGCTTAAGATTACACTTCCTATTTTTCTATAGAAGCAAACAAGGATTTTTTTCCCCCATTCAAATTTAAAGGCAGCCATCTCCACTTAATTTTGGGCCACCAACTGAACTAGGCCAGGGGTGTCCAGACTCTTTCCTCTGAGGGTTGCATTTATTTGGGTGTCGCAACCCTACCGCTTTTGACGCTCACTTTTCATGTCCGCCTTTTAAGAGGAAATAAAATAACTATGTGCAAATGTTATTGAGTACATGGTGTGGGCCGCTAAAAAAATGGAAGGTAAGCTACAAATGGCGCCCACACCGTAGTTTGGACACAGCATCACAAGGTGGGTGTCATTTTTTAATTGCGATTTTTGTGTCCCCCCAACTTGTGAATTTTCGCTATTCACGCCAGGTTGCGCTTTTCTTACCACGCAAACAGCGAGGGTTTATGGTAGAATTGTTCGTATGGACATGCCAACCTGTGGTATCTCGTTCTTCTTTTCTGCCAAGGCTTTCCTCGGCCGCCCTCGCCTCCGCGGCACCAAAGGCGCCGAGATTGGCGCCTGTACCGCGACGCCAACTTCGGGCGTGGAGGCCTCCTGTGGCGTCCGGGTTTCCACTTTATCGTCCTCCGTTTGTATTTGCGTGGATGACCTGGATGAAGATCTCCTCAGAGTCACCTGCGCGCTTCTTGTCTCACTGTCGGATGCAGTCAAAGCGCTTGCTGGCAGGCTTGCGGTTGTCAAGTCGTTTGGACCACTCATGGGACTGTGTGGGGTCTTAGCTGGGACGCACTTGACCACACACTGCTTCAGGCGCAACGTGCTGCTAGCACACCCAGCCACCTCAGAAGACGCTTTCACAGCAGTGGCATTTGCATCTGCGCTTAGTTTTACGCCTTTTGATTTTGCAGCCAAAGGTGGTTGGGGAGGTTGGGCGGGTGAGCCTTTGACCGCAGCGGTTGTTTTTGAAGCGGCAGTTGGTTTGACGGCAATCTTGGGAGACAAACACACAAAAAAAAAAAAAAAAAAAAAAGATAAAAGAGAGCATGAATTGGCAGTTATATAATACATAATAATTTGATCCCCTGCTGAATATCCAAATGTGTTTAAGGAGGAATGAACTACCTCCAGTTTTCATGGTTGATTATATGGGTTTCCATTTTTATTATGATTATTTTTATATGAATTTTCAAGTATTGCATGAATAAACCTGAAATTTGAAAAAAAAAAAGGCCTAAAAAGGCCTGGTGGAATGGATTTTTCAGCAAATCGGACAAAGGAAAACGCTAATTTGGGCTATAGGTTTTGTGAATAAACGGTGACAGGACTTGATACCACGCTGCATGTTTTGAACAGATAATAGGCCCCACGTACATATTACTTTCTCTTGGTTCTGTTCCATTTTAACCAGCAAAGGTACTGCCGTTTTAAAAGGCACTGTTAGGAAAGAATCTGTTCAGGTACATACATGTAAATTTACAGTTCAAAATCATTCTGTAAATGCGGTAAATATCACAGCTTTCCAACCTAGAAGACGACGACTTCATGGGTTTCGGCGAAGATGATTAAAGTGACTTGTGATTTCAAAGACAGGAGAAATGAAGATAATTAAATACTGGTTATTTTCTCTTGGTTCTGTTCCGTTTTAATCAGCAAAGTTGCTGCCATGTTCACTCATTCAGTACCTGACTTTTTCAGACCCATTGTGAAATGACAAATACGTCATTGGGATAGAATGAGTTAAAAGTCACAGTTAGGAAAAAATCTGTTCAGGTACATACATGGACATTTACAGTTCAAAATCGTTGTGTAAAAGAAGTAAATTTTCAACATAGATAGGTGCGGCCTATAACCTGGTGCAGCTTGCATATTGTTTTTTTTTTTTTTAATAGAGTGGATTTGATTTATATAAAGGTGCGGCTTATAGTCCAGAAAATACGGTCATCATTTCTCCCACTGTAACTAGTATGACGAAATGATCATATCCTAGGTGTGGCTAATCAAAGTACGTAATAGAGAGTCACTGACTGTGGTTTTCTTGCCAATTCCAGGTGTGTTCTGGATCTCCCACATGCCCTCGGAGAAGCCTTTAAGTCGTACGCCGCTGCCATACTTCAGCTTGTTACCAGAGAACGGGACGATGTGTTCCGGCGCGAGGTGACCTCTTAAAAAAAAAAAAGTAGAGTCAGTTAGCTCATTCCATAGAAACCTGATTCCGGTTGGTGCGGCACAGGAAGGGACGTCATAAATACGTACACTTGATGGGTCCCGAAAAAGAAGACGCTAACTCGCTTCTTGTGTGCCTCATCAGGTTTACAGATCTGACAAGAACACAAGTGAACAAATGACTCCTGGTTGCAAGAAAAAAAGAAAAAAAAACTCTGAGACACACACACACACACACACACACACACACACACACACACACACACACACACATTCACACTCAACAAAAAGATTGTTTTTCCCTTGTGTGAAGGACTTTTCATCGTAAGAGGATTTTCAGTGAATAAGAGAACATTTTTTGGTATTTGAATGAGTTTTTTGACTAAACTTTTAATGTGTATGGGAGGTTTTTGGAGCTGAACTTGAGTTATTTTGGTGAGTGTGAGAGACTTTGTCAAATGTATTTTTTTTGGGATGTTTTATCCCTTTTTTTTTTTTTTTTTCAAAATTGATACCAGTACTCAACTCTTGAGTACTAACAGATACCTTTAGTACTTTTGATACATCACATTTCTATTAAAGCTATGAGAGATATTTAAAAGGCAGAATTTAAATTTATTTCTGACAAAAGCCAAAGTCTCCACAGAACTTCAGAAGATCAAAATAAAACACACATATCTCACTCTGATGGAAGATTCATTTGTAATAAATTTAATAAACGTGCAAAAGAAAGAAAGTTCAACTGTTATCACAATTAAGTATTTCATATGAGCCGATATTGATAGATTTTTTTTTCACCAATTCAAATTAAGAAAAATTATTAAATGGATTAAAGATAAAATACAACTAACTAGAAATACCAAATCATTCTTGAAATAAGGCCGGTATCGGTACTCCCATTGACCATCCCTAACTTTTGTATGGGTTAGTTTCTTGTTTTAATGAGTGAAGAGGATTTTTGGTTTGTGCGTGTGTGTGCGTGCGTGCGTGCGTTACCCTGGCCGGCCAGTGAGGGAAGCCCTTCATTTTGGCGAACACGAGGTCCCCTGCTTTAAACTGCTGTTTGCCCGACATTTTGCAGCAACAAAACTGTTCTGTACAATTAAAATACATACAAATTAGGGAGAGAAAAAAAAAACGTCACGTTGATGTTCATTCCTCATATGTACACATCATGTAGCCACACGCACGTGCAGCGGTTTCGGTATCAAACACAACCGCTGAAGTAAGTTAACAAAAAGTGATTGGAAAAGTAGGAGCTTAGAAGTGATTAGTGGTCGATTAAACGGAAGCAGGACTGACGTGAAAGCATCATTAGCAGCAAGCTAGGGCATTGTTTATAAGCATGCTAGCAAGGATGTTAACTGGAGCGTCTGGGCTTTCTGGAAAGATTTGAGAGTAAACTCGGTGTCGCTTCGTATGTCGGAGGAGTGACAAGACACACAAAGGCTTCACTTACCAGCAACTACGATTGCTCTACGTCTTGTTGATTACTTTCGCCACGGAAGGAGAACGCTTCCGCGCCACCGGAAGCTAACTGGTTACTAAGCTACGTGTCACGTGACTGGAGCGGAACTAAGCGCGTCACGTGACACGCAAAGCAGCAACCTCATTTCCTGCTTCACCTTCCCGAGTTCAGGAGTCAAAGTTGAACGTGCACATCTCAAAAATCATTTTTTTCTATTACTTCAAATTTTTAAAAGCATTAATTTAAGATCAAATTCATTTTAATAAGAGGAATAATTCTTTGAACTCAGACTGGTCTTTCATTTCAGAGTCTGAAAATAAGAGACATCACACGTGTAGAAGTTTTGATATACTTGGTATAGAAAACGACTCTGGTAAAGTAGAAGTACTGATTCAGCCAAAAGGTTGTTTTTTTTTTTTAATTAAGGTACTCATGTTTCACAAAGGTAAAATGCATTTTTACTGTAAATTACAACTACAGAACATTTAGATTAGACACTTTTAGAATGGCAGAAGCTGGAGATTTTTAGGCTGACACAACACATTCACCATGAATCATTCCTCGAGCCAAAAACAAACAATTCTCTTGCCATCATCATAAATACCATGCCTATTTTGACAAAGTAAGCAGTAGAAAGCCCAGATATCTATCTTAAAATGTAGGGAGTAGAAGCAAAATATTGTGAGAAAAATAAAAAGTCAACTGTATAAAAATGTGGATGTGCTAACCATTAATTTACAGCGCAGTTTTGCAAACATTCACAACATAAGATTGACTTTTAATCGCTGCCACTGTCGCTGTCATCCACTTCTTCGTCTTCATCCTCCTTTTTCTGCGGCTCCTCAACAAGTCCCGAAAAAAAATTGCTCTCTCCGAAAGCTTTCTTGGAAAGCGATTTCATGCGGCCGTCCTTCTTCTTTCTCTTGCGGTACTCATTGACAGTGGTCGTGGCTAATGATGAAATGTCCCAGAACTTGATGAGCTGGTCGTGGGCACAACTGAGCAGGAAGTGAGAGTCCCAGCTTTTGGCAAGCTCCTCAACGGGTTCACCGACGTGCTGCCCGATGCAGCCTATGATGCGGTTGGGGAGGATGTTGATAGCTCTGATGAGAGAAAGCAACAGAATGTTACACACATGCTGAGTAGCAAGAGAGATTCAGTTAACCCCCGCTATATGGCGGTTTATTGTTCCTGACCCCGCTAATAATTCATATTTTTTAGCGATAGAAAGAATTCTCAAACGCAGTCATTCATAATACCGTGCAATAAATGAAAGTGTGAAGTTGTGATACCGGTAGTTTAAGTGAACGCTGTCCAGCTTCAATAAAATAGCAGTGCTAGCAATACTGTACTAAGCTGGCGTTAGCACTGCAAACAAGTCAACGTGAGCTAGCTACAGCTGCTGCACTGGTAGTACGACACTGAATGTAATGGTTTAAAGTTTATTTGGGGTGAAATGTACAATCAATTAAAAATCAAACGTTTAAGTAGCAGCTGTTCAAAGGTTTACAATGATCAAAACATCTACAATATGCTAATTTCCATTAGGCCGTTAACAACTTTTTTGTATTAACATTTAGCTAGCTGACTTTCATTAGATGACCGTCTATGGTTTGGTTGAACATTTATTTGTTTAAATAAGCAATGTTCAATTCAATTTTGTTTTATGGATCCATTTTACATGAAACTGGAAACTGGGATTGACAAATAAACAGCTTGTCGCATTCGCAGTTTGCCTCTTGATCTAAAATGCAAGCAAGAGAACGAGAACAGGCGCTAAGAGATATTTTAAAAAGTGTGTTTAAATAAATTTAAGACTGTTTTAATATGTTTAAATGTGTTTAAAGCATGTATTATTTCTTTTATATGGTCACTCTATAGTGCAGATTTGTACTTATACCAGTGGGTGTGAAACAGACCCCCCCCCCTCAAGGGTAAACAGGCATTTACTTTTATTTATCGAACAGTTCCAACTGACCGGATATAACCATCAATGGAAGCTGCGCATATTATGCTGTCGTTGACCGGGGCGATGCAGTCCACCGACTCGGCTTGTAGGGCGAAGCGATCGCTGGTGGCGCCGAAGCCATTCCAGTTGAAGATGTAGATGGTGCCTTCGCTAGAGCCGCAGATCACTTTCTTGCCTCGCTTCATCAGCGTCACCGAGGTCAAATCGCTGCTCTGGTACTCCGACAGTAACTCGAAGCGCCGCCTCTTGATGTTGAAGACGCCCATGGTGCCGTCGCCACTTAAAGTGGGGCACAGCAGAGGAGGTTAGCGCTGGTCTGCAAACGAGCGAGAGAGCGGTCGTGTCGGACCTCACCTGGCTGTAAGTAGGATCTTTTTGGCTTCGTCCACGGCTATGTCACTGATGTAGTCATCATGGTGCTTCAAATCCATGATGGCTGAACCTTTCCTCATGTCCCACACCTTTGGACAAGAAGTCGGCACTTTATTTGTACAGTCAACCCCAACTGTATCGCACGTTTCAGAGGTATACATGATATATATACATAAAAAAACTCAACACTAACACTCAAGACTGCTCTGGGTCTTGTCTCAGTCTTGCACTTGCTGGACTCTAGATTTTCCATCCGTCAAGACCATGTGCTATTCTTCAATATCATTCATGCGATGAATACGAGAAGCACTTGGTAAAACAACAAATGTTCCCTTGTGACTGTAACCTTTGTGGTAAACACAAAGTAAGCTAATGTTAACTCTAAGTAACATCAGGAAAACCATTTTTGTTTTGAGGAATATTTCTAGAAAGAGGATTTATTTAACTGACGTGTATGTTTGGCTCTAGCTTATGTCAAATCAACTAAACAGGCTCTTCTTCAAATTTATATTTTTAAATACATTTATTTTTTGCAAGCAATGAGTTGGGGGGGGGAATACGATTCGAGATTTGTGCATGTAGTGCTTTGACACAGTGCACTACATGCACAAATGTTCATGTTTTTAGCTGTCGGCTGTAGTAAAAGAAAATTAAAGGGACAATGCTCTTTAACTGTTCAAACATGTCATTTTTTAATGGCTTGTCATGCTCTCGGTTAGTTCTTGAGCACAACGCCAGTTACTACTTGGTGTAAAATGTTTGAGATCCACTGCTGACCTTCAGTGTCCCTCCGTCGTCTCCAGTCGCAAGGATGTTGGCGTCCACTAGCAGCAGACTATTGATGGGAGCGCCGTGCGCGCCACGGATCCTGGTGACCAGCCGTCCTCTCTCCACGTCCAGTATATGGACAGCCTTGTCCCTGGAGACGCTGTAGAGCTTCTCGCCGTCCTCGGAGAAGCGCACCTGGCGGCAGGACTTGAGGTGGTGGCCGGAGGACCACAGCTCGCGGTTCTCTCCCTCCGTGCACGAGTAAGAGAAGGCGTACACGTCCCCGTCCACGTCCCCGCACACCAGCACGTCTCGACTCGGGTGGACGGCCACCGTGTTGGCAACCGCCTCAAGCCGAATGTCCTGCGGGGTGTCCAGGATCCTCGGCTCGGCCGAGTCGTCTCGGTCGTCATCCGAAGTCAAACCTCCCGGTTCGAATTCGGAACTTGCGGGGTCGGCATTTGCGTCCGTTTGTGATGTTGAAGGTATTCCGGCGTGCTCTGAGGAGGCCGCCATGATGTTTTCATTTGCTTGGTTTCTTCTTCTACTGAGTGGTCTAATGGCAGTTGCCAATAAAATAAAAGATAAAATAAAGAGTTTATGTACGTTACTGCCACCTACTGGTATGAAGTGTGAATCTTATTGCAGGGCAACTCCCACTGCACAAGACACAGAAACATCAGACTATGGAGGACTGAACCAAAATGAAACAAATAAATACACCATGAAATGTTTGATTAAAAAATGATTAACCAATAAAATTTTCCATTCATTAATTAAATATAGAATTAAATCAATCAAATAAATGCACCAATAAATAATTAAATAAATGTGTCATTAATTAATCAAATGTTTCATTTATTAATGAAATATGGAATTAAATAAATGTATTATTAAATGTGTCATTAATGAATTTGATTACCAACGATTATATGTAAGTCAGTCCTCCATACGAAACTGCCAAAATAAAAAATAAATAAATAAAAGTGTAAATAAAAAATATAATTAAAAAAAATATATATATAAATATATATATATATATATACATATATATATATATATATATATATATATATATATATATATAATTTTTTAAAATTATTTAAAAAAATAATATATACAGTTAAATATAAATGTATTTATGATTTATTGATTTATTTCAATTATATATTTTTTTGTATTTGGTTTTATTTTCACTTTGATTTATTTTTGATTTTGGCTGTTTTGGTCCTCCACAGAATTGTGCCAATAGCCAACGTTAGTTACTACTTGGCCCAAAATAAATTATACAAGTTGTATATTTTGCTGGAATATTTTTAATGTCATGTCCTATGAAAAATAAAATATCTCATAAAAAAGTGTACAGTTAATGAGCTTGACGCTGATGAGTGTATTTTCTCGGGACTTTTAATACTTATGTTGCGTTCGTCAGTCACTTTAATGTTGAAATACTCCGGAAGTGGCTTTTGTGTGACGTGAGTGGAACTTGACGCGAGTGTGTTCGGGTTCGCTGCGGCTCATCGCAACATCGCGGCTTTGTTCGCCGGGATTGTTCCATGCAGGTTTGTACCTTCTCCCTTTTCCAGTCCAACGCAGGAAACGGGGCATATTCTCGAGAAACCTACGCCTCAAAGAAAAACGTTTCGGGAGTATGCACTTGTTCTGAGTCCCTGAGGCGAGGATGGAGGCAGCGTAATAATGAAATGGCGGCCAAGTCCGGTTCGATGACGTCCGTCCTGTCATCAGCTGGTTCTGTTGTGCGTGTCAGTGAAGCCGAGTGGTGCATTGCGGCCAGGTGCGGAATGACGTAGCAGACGGTCAAAAGTGACGCTTCCAGACAACCCCTGTATGATGTTTTGAAGGAGTCATTTTCGGCATCCATCCATCAATGTGTAGCACTTGTCCTCATTAGCAGGTGAGCTGGAGCTCATCCCAGCTGACTTTGGGCGAGACACGCTAAACTGGTCGCCAGCCAAACATCAGGGCACATAGACAAACATTTCTATTCACACCTAAGGTCACTTTAGAGTCGTCAATGAACCTAACGTCATCTTTTGTGGAATGGAGCAGGAAGTCTCGCTGTTTTCCTCAAGATCGCCGTTGCGATTTTAGACGATTTTACGTAGACAATTATTGTTTTTGTCAAGGTCCCCTTGCCATGTGTTTATGACTAACACAAGCAATAAATTAATATGTATTACAATATCCTTACGCTGAAATAAAGGCAAATGAAACTCGAATATGAAAGACTTTATGTATTTCGATTACGATTGTTAACTTACTAAATACTTTGACTTGCAGTCTTTTAAGCTTTCATTACGAAAACTTCACAAAATTCAACCAAACGAGTGTGGCGTGAACATGAATAAGCAAGTCACAAATCGGAATACAACAATAATCTGTGGCTTTAGCACTTCAACTTTTCATTAAACAATGATATGTAAACATATGAAATGCACTTCTGAAGCACTGAATTTATCTAGAGTAGACACTTTATCACTAAATCTGTAAAATATACATAATTACATAAAAAATAAAGCCTACTGACTGACAAAATGAAGCAGAGGTTGTTGTTTTTTTTTAAATTGCAGCCTTTGCGATTAGAAAATTATGTTGTACTACACTGCGATGTTGATTTGAATTCCATTCAGCCCTAAACTGGACAATGGGTAATTTTTTGTAGCTAGTAATGTAGAATAGGTTAAAAAAAAAAAAAAACAGCTGATTATTCATCCCACAAATAATGGCGAATATGTGGGGGAACACATATATTCTGTAAAAACCTATTTAAAAAAAACAATATTCCGTGTATCAAGATGCATATTGAATAACAGCCCTTTACATATTTGATACATGGACTTGGGGTTCGATACGATTCAAGGACGGTTTATTTGAAAGTGGAACGATTTGGCACGACTGGTATCGCACCCCGCGTATGGAGATGCGTATGGAATCTCACCCCTACCCTTGAAGCAGCCTGACATTTATTTCCGATTGATTTTATTTGCATTTTTTTTTTTTTTTTGCAAGTGTTGATGCGAGCTGGCCATGTCCACCATGGTGTACCCCCGAGAAGAAGCCCTGGAGCGTCTGAGCCAGGACGAGATCGTGGTCAACACCAAGGCCGTCATGCAGGGCTTGGAGACGCTGCGCGGCGAGCACGCCCAGCTCCTCAACTCGCTTCTGGACTGCGCCCAGCCGCCGGCCGTGCAGGAAAAGTCCGGCGTGCTGCGCAAGAGCATGGAGGCCATCGAGCTGGGCTTGGGGGAAGCTCAGGTAACGTGAGACGCCGTTTTGTTTCCCTCCGCACGTCCGCCATGAAGCTGAGCACCCGCCTGGCGTTGCAGGTGATCATCGCTCTGTCGAGCCACCTGAGCGCGGTGGAGTCTGAGAAGCAGAAGCTGCGCGCTCAGGTGCGGCGCCTGTGTCAGGAGAACCAGTGGCTGCGCGACGAGCTGGCGGCCACGCAGCACAAGCTGCAGCGCAGCGAGCAGAGCGTGGCGCAGCTGGAGGAGGAGAAGAAGCACCTGGAGTTTATGAACCAGATCAAGAAGCTGGATGACGACGACGCCGTCGCCGCCGCCGCCGCCGCCACCTCGCCCGCTGACGACAAGAACCAAAGCTCGGGCGGGGAGACGTCCAAGGACAGTCTGGATGACTTGTTCCCCAACGACGACGACCACGGGGCAGGTTGTGGCCGCTGGTTTTTGTGTCATTATCCACCCTGACCTGAACCTTAAAAGCGCCAGCTAAGCTTATGTTCGGAATCACTCCCTAACCACACGTTCTCTTAACTTTTCACAGCAAGTAATACCACCTCAAAACATTCGTACCGTTGGTCTGGTCTTGTGTTGAGTATTACTTTATGACAGGGATGGACCGATTATCGGCCGGGCCGATCATCAGCACCGATATTTGGCTTTTTGACGAATACCGGCATCAGCCTTTTTTCTTTAAACTCTGCTGACCGATAATAAATCAATTTAAAACTGTATATAAATCAAAACAAAGATATGTGAAAGTTTAGCATTTCTGACATTTTGAAATTTTCATTTACTGTAGAAAACTACATGGAGCTATTGTTTAAAGTTTTCATTTATCCTTTTTAAGACATGCTGACAACCCCGGGTGCTCCCTGAACATTTTGTTAGAATTTTATAAGAGAGATTTCTCGAAATAATAATTAAAAAAAATAAAAATAAAAAAATCTAAATAAAATCAACATTATACAAACCTGAAATATTGTTCAATAAACATGTTTAAAGACGTCGCAACAAAGTTAAGAGTAAATTTTTCTTTAGATTTTGATGCCAATATTTCCCTTTTTACTGAAAATGAATATCGGCTCCAAATATCGGTTATCGGTCTCCTTGACTACTAATAATCAGTATCGGCCCTGAAAAAAGCATATCGGTCTATCTCTAGATCAAGGAACTTTGTTGAAGTCGATTGAGGAGCCTCATACAGACAAAAGTAGTGCATTTAACTCATTCACTGTCAGACATTTTCAGAACCTCTTTTACCCTAGCATTTGAAAAAAATTCAAAAAAATATAAAAAAAGTTCCTGGGATTGAATGGCTGGACTGTGAAAAGACAAGTAAATTCGCCTGCTTATTATCAGCTGAAGGGCATCTCTAGAATCAAATGTCTCCAAAAAACACATACAAAAGCTCATTTGTGTGTTCCCCTTAATGAGAAATCAACCCCAAAATTTTCTTTACAATAATATGTTGTATCCGCCACCATTAGTCTAAACACGGCGTTTTGATTGCAATTGTGTTTGTGGAATGAGTTACGAAGCAAAATCCACCTGTTTTTACCCATCTCACAGGGCGGCCATTTTGTCACTTCTGTTGACTGAAAATGACATCACAGTTGCGCACGACCAATCACGGCTCACCTGTTTTCTGAAGCTGAGCTGTGATTGGCTGTTACCTGAGCCCTGAGCAACTGTGATGTCATTTTCAGTCGACAGCACGTGACAAAATGTCCGCCCCCTGAGATGGATGAAAACAGGTGGATTTTGCTGCTTAATTCGTATTTCACAAACACAATCTTAATTAGAATATCAAGTTTAGACTAGTTGGATTGCATAGAACATATTACAAGAAAGGTTTGGGGTTGACTTCAGCTTTAAGTAGTTTGGACTATTTTTAAAAAGGGTTTTGTTGGTCTGGAAAAAAACAAAAATCCTCTGACAGCTGCAACTTGTGCAGAATTCAGATTTTGCATTTTTACTGGGGATAGGAAACTGGACCACATCAGAAATGAATTACTGTCAGCCTACCAAACTCTGAACGGTTCTGAACCAAAATATATCCAAGACCTTGTAGTCCCCCATTAGACCAAAGTCTTCAGGTGCATGTTTGCTGAGCATTTCCAGAACCATAAACCCAACGAAGTGAAGCAGCATACCCTATTCTAACCTTCCTCAGCAGTATAACAAATAAACTTGGAGATCAAAGATGAGCCCAAGCAGTTGATAAAGTGAAATAAAGCCTAAAAACTTGATGGTTCCCTGCCGCACGCTCATAAAGTCAAAATCTCCTTGCCTAATGGTCCGGTTTCCCCGCAGCTCAGCCGAGCGGCGACGTGGCGGCGCAACAGGGCGGTTACGAAATCCCGGCCCGCCTGCGGACGCTCCACAACCTGGTGATCCAGTACGCCTCGCAGGGCCGCTACGAGGTGGCCGTGCCGCTGTGCAAGCAGGCCTTGGAGGACCTGGAGAAGACGTCGGGACACGATCACCCCGACGTGGCCACCATGCTCAATATCCTGGCTCTCGTCTACAGGTGCCCCAATAGAGAGGAGAGGGGGGAAAAAATGAGTTCATTTTGGAATGAGACCTCCCTAACACACTATGTAGGGACTTTGATTATAGCACCTGTGACTTAAGGCCACGTCCTGTGTTTTCAGGGACCAGAACAAGTACAAAGAAGCGGCGCACCTCCTTAATGACGCCTTGGCCATCAGAGAGAAGACGCTGGGCAAGGACCACCCGGCGGTGGCGGCCACCCTCAACAACCTGGCTGTCCTCTACGGCAAGAGGGGCAAGTACAAGGAGGCCGAGCCTCTGTGCAAGCGCGCCCTGGAGATCCGCGAGAAGGTAGGGACCGCCTGTCTCGCGTCGCGTGGACTTTGTTGGGAATTGCTCCCTAGCCACTACAGAACACCCTTAAAACTGTTGATTTTTTTTGTTGTTTTTTTTAAACCATAAAGGGATATTTTTAACGCAGCAGTTTTGAGGATGTAGTTCCCGACTTAAAGTGGAAATCAACCCAAACCCATTTTCAAGAACATGTTCCAAGCAGGCCCACTAGTTGAAACGCAGCATTCTGATTAATATTGCGATATTAATTTATATTAAATATGAGTTAAGCAGCAAAATGCACTCGTTTTTAGCCATTTCAGGGGGCAGCCATTTTGTCACTTCTGTCGACTGAAAATTTCAGAAAACAGGTCAGCCGTGATTGGTTGTTACCTGAGCCCTGAGCAGTTGTGTTCTCATTTTCAGTCGACAGAAGTGACAAAATGGCCGCCCCGGAGATGGCTAAAAACGAGGGCAATTTTGCTGCTTAATTTTGTGTTTGTAGGATATGAATTAAGCAACAAAATGCACTTGTTTTTAGCCATTTCAGGGGGCAGCCATTTTGTCACTTCTGTTGACTGAAAACTTCAGAAAACAGGTCAGCCGTGATTGGTTGTTACCTGAGCCCTGAGCAGTTGTGATGTCATTTTCAGTCGACAGAAGTGACAAAATGGCCGCCACCAGAGATGGCTAAAAACGGGTGGATTTTGTTGCTAAATTCATATTCTACAAACACAAAATTAAGCAGAAAATTGCCCTCGTTTTAGCCGTCTCTGGGGGCGGCCATTTTGTCACTTCTGTCGACTGAAAATGACATCACAACTGCTCACAACGACCAATCACGGCTCAGATTCAGAAAACAGGTCAGCCGCGATTGGTCTTTACCTCAGCCCTGAGCAGTTGTGATGTCATTTTCAGTCGACAGAAGTGACAAAATGGCCGCCCCCAGAGATGGCTAAAAACTAGTGGATTAACTCTTATTCCACAAACGCAATATTTATCAGAATGCCTTCTTTCAACTAGTGGGCTTGCATAGAACAAATTCTTGAAAAAAAATATGTATGCGAGTCTTTGTGAGGACTCACGCATTCATTGCAGTCCATGCGGCTGCAGGTGCTGGGCAAGTACCACCCGGACGTGGCCAAGCAGCTCAACAACCTGGCCCTGCTGTGCCAGAACCAGGCCAAGTACACCGAGGTGGAGTACTACTACCGCCGCGCCTTGGAGATCTACCAGTCCAAGCTGGGTGCCGATGACCCCAACGTGGCCAAGACCAAAAACAACCTGGTGGGGTTGCGCCCTTCTGCTTTTCTTCTTCTTCTTTTCGTCCCGGTTTGGAGTGAGGCCGCTGCGTGTGTCGCCCGCAGGCCACGTGCTACCTCAAGCAGGGCAAGTTCAAGGACGCCGAGACGCTCTACAAGGACATCCTGACCCGAGCGCACGAGCGCGACTTTGGCTCCGTTAATAGTAAGTCGCCTTCTCAAACACTTTGGGACCGAGAGACAACAAAAACTCTCATACACCCCAAAACCTCTCCAACTCCCACCTCTCAAATGCCAAAAACTCACGCACTAAAAAAAAACCTCAACCCAAACATATTCTTTTCAAGAATATGTTCCCAGTTGGCCCACTAGTTGAAACACGGCATTCTTGATTAATTTTGCCTTTGTGGAATAAGTGTTAATCCACTCGTTTTTTAGCCATCTCTGGGGGCAGCCATTTTGTCTTCTGTTGACTGAAAATGACATCACAACTGCTCACAACGACCAATCATGGCTCAAATTCAGAAAACAGGTCAGCCGTGATTGGTCATTGTGAGCAGTTGTGATGTCATTTTCAGTCGACGGAAGACAAAATGGCCGCCCCCAGAGATGGCTAAAACAAGTGCATTTTGTTGCTTAATTTATATTCCACAAACGCAAAATTAATCAGAATGCCGTGTTTCAACTAGTGGGCCTGCTGGGAACATATTCTTGAAAAAAATAGGTTTGGATTGACTTCCGCTTTAAGGCATACCAAAAAACTTAACTTGTGCAACCAAAACCTCAAATGCACAATAAAATAAATCACCTCCCATACACCTCACACACAACAGAAACCCTCTCATTTGAAATACAAAAAAAGATGTTCCCACTCACCCAAAATATTCTCATACACACTAGGAAAAACTGTTGAGGTTTTTGGGTGTCAAGAATATTTGGTGGGTTGGTTTTCGGTTGATGTGAGTTTTCTTGTTTTGTCTTTGTGAAGTTTTTCGGTTCGTGTGAGTGCTTTATCAGAAGACTTTGGAGAGACGCAATTCGACTGTACAAGCATGTAAAAAAGGTTGTGTGCGTGTGTGCGTGTGTTTGTGTGTGTCTGGCAGATGACAACAAGCCCATTTGGATGCACGCCGAGGAGCGAGAAGAGAGCAAGGTGGGCTGACACTTCACAATGAGGCGGCGAGTTGAAAAAAGATGAGTCATGTTTGGTTTTGCTGGCCAGGGCAAGCGGAAGGAGGCGGGGCCATACACGGAGTACGGCAGCTGGTACAAGGCGTGCAAGGTGGACAGGTGAGTGGCTGATGTACCAAAAAAAAAAAATGTACCAAAAAAAAATATATATTGTTTTTGTTCATTACATGTTTATGAAAAAATACTCAGCCGTTTAATCGATTATCTGAATTTTTGTCTGCCAACAATTGGCATCGGCCTAAAAAAAATCTGCATTGGTCGAGCCCTAATATTTACTTGTCATGTGAATGCCGACCAATTCGGGATGTACATATTTAATTTTTGATATTTTGTCAATGTTTTCTTGTAGAGTGCACAACCACATTTGAAAAGTGCTCTCGGGAAAAAAAAAAAAAATGTTTTTCTTGTCACAGCCCCACAGTCAACACCACCCTCAAGAGTCTGGGCGCCCTCTACCGCCGACAGGGTAAACTTGAGGCAGCCGAAACGCTGGAGGAGTGCGCCAGCAAATCCCGCAAGCAGGTAAGTAGCAATGATACGCCTCCCGGCAAAGCGCTTCGAGTTGATTTGACCGCATGGGCGCATGCGTGTCCTCAGGGCTTCGACGCCATCAACCAAAGCAAGGTGGTGGAGCTCCTCAAGGACGGAGGAGAGCGCCGTCACGGCAGGGAGGGCGGGAGCAGCTGCGGCGCGCCCCGAGGGGAGAGCGAGGCAGACGACTCTGCCGAGTGGAACGGGGTCAGTCCCTCACGCTTCAGGCCGAACAATTGCGCGCGCGAACTCAAAGACTCCACTGAATGAAAAATCATTCACGCGCACTACCGACTTGCTCTACACGCTGGAGCATTATGATTCGACCTTACGTCGTAATACAACATGTTCTCCTCCTTTAGCACTACTCAAACGGGCTCTCACACATACTGACGCCGAAACAATGTCACATAAACACTAGTGGAACGCTCGCACCAAAATTCTTCTCGTTCACAAAAAAACAATACATAACTAAAACGGAAATGGTTGGAAAAAAAATTGAAACTAAAATCACAGTTTACGTTTATGAAACTAACTAAAACTGTAATTATGGTGAAAAAAGCCTTTTTTTTAATGGATTCTTTTGAAATGGGTTGATTTCAGTATTGCTGTACGTCCGACGTCCGGACAGAACAAGGAAGGTCAAATAGTCATTTGAAAATTGCAGTTTACTTTATTACGCAACACTTTGTGAATTTTGTTTTTTTTATCTTGCACTCCACAAATATTCCATATATTAACCAAATACTAAAACTTAATTTAAAAAACAAATAAATAAAACTAACAGAGACTACCAAACCTGCTCTAAAAGCTAATCAAAACTAATTCAATTTAAAAAAACAACACTAACGATCATTAAAAATCCCAAACTATTCTAAGCCTGGCTTACACAGACCACCCAAAAAAAAATTTTTTCCACCGTACTATTGCTCTTACACACAACCAAAACAATGTCAAATAGAGTACTACTGAAACGCTCACGTACACACTATTAAAAAATGATTTGCTCATATGGATTCTTTCACTGTGCTGAAACACGCTCTCACACACAGTTATTTGCGCACACATGCTATCAAACACCACAATTCTCGCACAATGTACTGAAACGCTCTCTCGCGCTACCGAAACAATTCAAACGCACATAGCCAAAAGGTGGATGTGGCCTTCCCGTAGGACGGCAGCGGCTCCCTTCGGCGCAGCGGCTCCTTCGGGAAGATCCGCGATGCCCTGAGGAGGAGCAGCGAGATGCTGGTCAAGAAGCTCCAAGGCAGCGGCCCGCAAGAGCCGCGCAACCCAGGGTGGGCCAGCTAGCACAAACGCAGCTAGCATAGCAAGCTAGCAGACCACAGCCATTACGAGGACCAGCATTGGGCTTGATGCTGTTTTTTTTTTGTTGTTGTTTTTTTTCTATTCCCCAGAATGAAGAGAGCCAGCTCCCTCAACTTCCTTAACAAGAGCGCCGAGGAGACGGCGCAGGTGAGCACGCCAGCTCCATGAAGGACCATTAGGGACACGCAACAAATCCGGAAAAAAAAAATGACATTACAATAATGACAAAAAATGATTCATACACAACAGTAACACTCACACACACACTACTGAAATGCTCTCACGCAACTGGAATGCGTAGACATTTAATTGCTCTCACATACAGCACTGAAAATCTCATACACAAGTGAAAAAGAGTTTTCGGTCACACACTACTGAAACGAAGATTTTTCTCATCTTTTTAGGATGCCAATTCGGGTCTGTCGGACTGTCGGGGACTCAGCGCCAGCAACGTGGACCTCACTAGACGCAACTCCCTGATTGGCTAGATGCAGCCAGGAGGCGGAGCTCAGGTCGCACACATAAAGCTCGCTTTTTTGTTGTCGTTTTTTTTTGTTTCGTCAACACGTCAGACGCCGCGTCACTGTTGTACATTCCCACTCAGCATGTGAACATAAACGCCTCATGACGCAAACTGTAGCATGAACATCAGCGACGAGGCCCGCGTGTTGCCACGGCGATGCGTCGTCATTCACCACGTCGCTATGATTAGTCGCTCGCTTCCCGTCGTGACGCGTGACGGCACCTGCTCTACAGTGATTGGTTGTTTAGAATGTGGGCGTGGCTTCGGGACAGGGACAGCTAGTGCTTGTTGGTGTCCAGTTGTAGCACCTTAATGAATGTCGCACAATTGAATCCAATCAGATTAGTACTTCTAGCCATTTACCAGAAACATTGTTGACCAAAATGTTTCCACGAATCAATAAACGTGCTTGAAGATGCTTCAATAAATGAATAAACATGTACCCGGACAGTGCAGTTGTTTGTTTGCAAGCCGACGCTAGCGAAAGCACGCACGAGGCTTGATTTTGTGCTCAAGAGTCAGGTTGTATTTTTTAAATCAACAGATGGGCCAGGTCACTAGCGGAAGAGGTGAAAAAAGTTTTTAAGAACGTTAAAGTTAACAGAAGTCTCTCAAAAATAAAATTGATGAAGTAATTTAACAAATAAATGGGTATTTAAAATTAGACTGTAACTTGACTTTTCATTAGATTTTTTAAGCAGATTACAGAACATTTAAGGTAAAATGTTTTTTTTTTTTTATAAAATTGTATTACATTCATATTTGATTGTAATTTGAGTAATATTCATACTGAAACATTGTTAAATGTATACGGTAATTACATGTCTTTACGATAATTTAGATAAATGAATAAATTACTTTTTATCGTATAAGTTAATGTAGCCAACTTATTTGAAATGTATTTATATACAGCTTTGGAAGTAATTGAAACCTGGACCTTTTTTTTGGTATTCTAACTATTTTCTGCAAATAAATGTTCTAAATGACAGTAATTGCAATTGCATGTTATCAGTAGTTAAAATAAGACCAAAAATGTTCATTTTACTCAAACATACCATCATAATCATCATTCTCTTCTGCTTACCCGAGGTTGCGTCGCGGGGACAACAGCTTAAACAGGGAAGCCCAGACTTCCCTCTCCCTAGTCCAGGGACCATTGAAATGATCAGCTCATCGGCAAGCTTTTCAGACGATAACGATCCCGATCATTTGAAACAGGTGTGTTGCAGCAGGGAGAGATGGGAAAACATGCAGGATAGGCGACCTTGAGGACCGGACTTGTTGACCCCTGCCCTACTCCCTTCATCCAGCTCATCCTGGGGGATCCTGAGGCATTCCCGAGCCACCAGAAGACAGCTTGTCAGGGGGGTCGTCCTCGGGGGGGGGGCTCCTCTCAGTGCTGCTCCTATAAAATCTGTCTCATAAACGTTATGAACAGATTCAAAGGGCAGCCTTGGCCGAGTCCAACCGTTACCCTTCGACGTACTGCCGGCAATGCCGCCCCAACTCTGACACCGGCCCGTACTGTGGCATCCGATACCCCATGCTCCCGGAGCGCCCCCCATAACATCCCCCGGGGTACACGGGTGAAGTCCACAAAACTCCTCTCCAGCACCCCCGAATAGATCTTACCAGGATGGCTGGTACTGTTGCTAATGTAAATGCTTCTTGGGCCAAATAAGAGCAGCGTTTCCCACTACACGCACACACGGAAGGAAGAAGAGAGACACACGGTGGTGTGCAGTGATGGTTAAAATGTGACAAGTTTTTATTTCAAGTTTTGTCGTTTCGAAAAGCTTTGGGGTCGATTTAGGCTCGACGGAGGAGGGAGCACAGTCGAAGGTCACACATCAGCCTGCCAGAAACCTTCCTGCCGCATCTCGTTAAGACTCCCGAAAAAAAAAAAAAAAAAAGGATCCACTTCTCATCATTTCCTGTGCCGCTTTATTTACACCTGTAGCTACCCACAATGCTTTACTTCTGATCACGTCGCTGTTATCATCCCTCCTCCAGATTCACCGTGCAGCTGTGTGTGTGTGTGTGTGTGTAGGTGTGTATGTATGAAAGTGTGTGTAAACAGGCGGTACAACAAACAAGTTGCAGGAGTGGCCACGCCTCCTGGCGGGCTTTACAGGTCGCTCTCCCCGTAGAGGGCGCTGGAGAAGGAGATGTAGTCGAGGGCGCCAGCGGGGCTGTCGGCGCCGACGTAGCGCGTCATGCGGCTGATGCAGTACTCGGCCTGCTCCAGCGGAAGCTCGCGGCGGAGCTCTTCCACTGTGATGTAGTTCTGAGTTGCCGGGGGGGGGGGGGGGGGGGGGGAAACATGTTCTCAGTCCTCGGTCGGATAAGGATGACTCTTGGGTAACGTTAGTAAGTGTGAATTGTTAAATCGGTCATTTCAGAAATTTGGACATTTCAAATCCAGGGTTAGTGAAAGGTCGAGTAAACCGAACATAAATTGCTTGCGAATAATCTAGGACTGGGAAAAAGTCAACTAAAGTGGATAAGCCGACCGCAAATTGCTCATTTCACAATCCTTGACTGCGTTTACATGCAGTCAATAAACTTTTCAAAAACCAAATATTAGCAATATTCGGGTTTTGAAACGCCATGTAAACACCCGCAAAAAACCTAAAGATACACATCTCTGGTTTTTAAAAACCCGAACAAGACCCCTGGGTTACTCCTTTTCCAAGCAAAATATTTGGTCATATAAACACATCTGGGAATACCTGCATTGAAAGGAACATTGGTTCGTATTGTGTGCGTGCTCTATCCGCAAGGAATTTTGGTCTTCTGATTCATCATCGGGAGAAGTGCAGCCACCGGCAGCCATCTTACGTTGCCACCGGCCTCATTTGATTACAACGATTTCTCTGTGGCGTTTTTGACTACGTTTTCTGTCTCGGCGGTGAAAATGCCACAGTGTATTTTTATACACAGATACGTGTGTGTATAAGTGTGCGTCTGAGTTTCGCCGGGTAAAAAAACGCGGCGAAACTCAGACGCAGAGAGCACAGAACGAGAGCTTCAAGCACCACCTGGAAGCTTCTGGGTGAACTCAGGGCTGACTTGAAGCCAGTCACAAGAGGGTGTCATGCCATGTCACAAAACTATGGATTTTATCCCGCGGTGGCAGTAGGTGCTGGTTTCAGAAATCCCAACTGCTGATAAACACGTGCGTACCTTGTCTGAGGCCAGAATCTTGAAGGAGGCCATGACTTGCTCGGCGGTGTCGGTCTCTGCAGTCTCTCGGGTCATGAAGTCAATGAAGGCCTGGAAGGTGACCACGCCAGTATTGTTGGGGTCCACCAGGGTCATGATGCGGGCAAACTCAACCTCTCCCTGTTACACATAGACATAGTGAGCACAAACACACAAACGCTCGCAGACCTAGACAAGTCCAGTGCACTGGTCTAGGCTCACCAGGTCGTAGCCCATCGAGATGAGGCAGGCACGGAAGTCGTCTGGGTCCATCATGCCGTTTCGCTTCTACAAAGACAAATAGCTACAAATGACCTGGCCCCATCTATCCGTTTAAAAAATAAATAAATAAATAATCAAATGTCAACTGGTGACATTTGCGTCCGTCAAGGCGTCACCCTGTCAAAGTGGTTGAAGGAGGCCCTGAACTCGTTGAGCTGCTCCTGGCTGATGCCCTTGGCGTCGCGGGTCAGGATCTGGTTCTCCACCTCGTTGATGGTTCTGGCGATGGTGGTGAGCAGTTGCTCCCAACCCACACGGACGTGCTGCGGAGCATCGCACGGGAGCTTAGCGGACCGGACGAGGAAAAGACCGCACACGTGTGGACGTTACCTCCATGGTGTAGTTGGTGTGCTTGTTGTCAAAGATGAGCGACTCCTGGCTCAGCTGGTGGTCGCCTTCTAGTTTGTCGATGTTGGACTTGTAGTTGATGATGTTCTGCTCGTACTGCTTCAGGCTGTTCATCTGGTCCTCCAGAGAGCCGGCGATGTCCACAGACACATGGCTAATCTCCTGCAGGGGGGGGGGCAGAGTGATATCCGCAAAACGGCACGGCAATGGACGGAGAGCTGACCGTGTTGAATATAAGCGATTGGTCGGGGGCGATAACCGTTTTACAGAGGTGGGCATTCCGTCACTGACGGACGCCTGTTTTGCTGACGGATTGACGAAAGACCTTTTAAAAAAAAAATGGCGGACTGACGAATGACAGAAGCGGGGTTTTAATCCGTCCGTGTGATCGTCACCGACCGCAAAAACGGGCGTCCGCCAGCGACAGACTGTCACCGACGGGCGCCCGTTTTTCCGAGCGGGCCGACGGACTTATCTAATGGGCGATTACAATTGAGTTTGGCAGGAAAACCAACGGATGACAGAGCAGGACGTTTTTTGTAAAATGCCCGCCGCTGCTATCCAAACCAACAAGAAAAGGCATCGGGCGACTCGCTGCACCAGGGCCCGAGTGAAGTTTCAGGGCTCCACTTTAGTTCACGTTAATAAAAATATACAATTTGACCCTTATTATTGTATCAATCTAAAATATCTTACCATTCCCTGCAACAATATTCATCTTGTATTTGAGCCATCATCAAATTTAAAATCTCCAGATGTAAATAAAACCTTTGAATGAGTGAATGAATTCCCCGTCTCCACCGTTACCTCCATCTTGGTTTGTATCCAAGGTCCGATAATGTTGGCCTGGGCGGCAAACTGGCGCCTGAGCCGCTCGTTGGCCTGCTGCCGGGCCACTTCCTCTTGCAGCAGTTGGTCTCTGAGGGGCACCAGGTGTTTAACCTGCACACCGACGTCACGCCGTCACAAAGGGAGCGCCACGTGACTTGGACGCCACTCGACCCGCCCACTCACTCACCGTGTCCCACTTGGTGCCGATGTCCTGGGGCGTCAGGTTGGTGTACGGGTTGATGCCGGACAGTTTGATTCCGTACGTCTGAGCGATTTTCAGGATCTCCGTGTGGATGCCCAGCGTGGCCATGCGCTCCTTGTCGGCCTCAGGCAGCGTGGCCTTGAACTGGTCGTGGGCGGTGATCAGACTCTGCGCAGGCGGACAGGGAAGGGCGGCGGTGGCAGCAAAACCAAGAACAGAACCTTGCGCCTCTCGGGAGGAGGGGCAAAAGAAGAGAACCAACGGCATGCGGTGTTTTAGGGCACCTGGATCTCCTCGATGCTGTGGACGATGAACATGTCCTGCAGGTCCTCCATGGCTCCGTCCATCCAGTTGTTGAAGGGCGCCGCCCTCTTGGCGAACTCCAGGTACAGCTGGTCAATGGTCTCCCACAGCTTCTCCACGCGCTGCGGAGAGGCGGCGGCTGCGTCACGAGAGGCGACGGCCGCAGGCGACCGCGAGCGGGTTTACCGTACCTCCAGGGCGTCCCGCCTCTTCTGGGTCAGAGTGCCCAGGTTGTCCCACTGGTCGCAAATACCCTGACAGCGGGCGTTGACGCCGGCGGCGCCGTGGTAGTCCAGCTCGCTGGAGCGCGACACGGCAAAACGACGGCATGAATACGCAAAGTCAACCGCCGCCGGGGCGCAGCGACGCCAAGGTCTTTGTCGTACTTGAGCTCCTGCGCGATGGCGGCGATCTGCTCCACGCGGTCCTGGTGAGCGGCGAGGTCGCTCTCGAAGGCCTCGTGCTTCCTCATCAGTGCTCGGATCTCCATCAGGGACGCGGACTCGTAGTCCTTCTTGGAGAGCAGGTCCTCCTTACCTGAGTTGGATAAGCGTTAGCCAGGGTTGAGTCCGGGAGGGAAGCGGCGCGCAAGTACGCTGTCGCTCGATAAAACACCGACCCGCGGTCCATGACTCGTGCATGGTGCACTTCTGCTTGAACTTCTCGGCCAGGTGGTCCAGCCTCTCGAGGCGGCGGATCTCTGTGAGCAGCCACTCCTCGTAGCCCTTCTCCACCTGCTCCAGGCCCTTCCAGGCGTTGGCAATATCCTGCGGGACCGAGAGGCCGCCCACCGGTGACTCGCCCACCGGTGACACTCGCGCGCGTGCGGGGACGTGTGCTCACCGACACCATCTTGCCCTCGGAGGGCATGAAGGCGGGTCTGTTGCTGAGCCTCAGTTTGGTTTGCAGCGTGTTGAAGTTGATCTCCAGCTGACACTTCTCCTGCACACGCGGCGGCTTGTGCACGCGGCGGTAGTCGCGGAAGTCCTCCAGCTTCTGCTGCATGGCGCGCATGGTCTGCTCGGGCACGCGGTTCTCTAGCCAAGGGATGGTGCGGCGGATCCACTCCAGGAGCTGTGCTTGGCCCACAAGACATTTTGCTCCCGAGGACAGCCGGTGACCCAAAAAAAAAAACAGGCAAGCGATGCCAATGGGCGTTTCTCACCTCACTGGCCAGTTTCTCATACTCCTCCATCAGCTTCTCGTTCTCCTGGTTGACCGCCAGCACCTTGCAGATACGGTTGGCGGCCGTCTCAGCCTGTCGGGAGAAAGATCAGATTGGCCCGCGCTGTCAAACGTCGCAGCTGCGAGCGCACCGCCTGTTCCAAAAGTGTCGCGCAAAGTGTACCTGCTCGGCGCCAGCAAAGGCGTGGTAGAAGCAGGACACATAGGTCATGATGGCCTTCTCGTCCGGTTTGGGCGTGTTGACGATGTCTGAAGGCCACATTTACAGTTAGCGTGCTGACCTTTACATCATGTTTGGAAACAATACACGCAACGGTCGTTCCAAGTGGGAGAAAGCAACCATCGGTGACTTGAACTGATAATGGCAAAAAAACTTGTGTTTGGGGGTGGGCTTCCTACAACAACAACAAAAATATCTATATTCGGCAGAACCTGTGAGTTTAACGGGAGCGGATCTGCTAAACGGTTGTCCCGAGACGATTGCAAGACTGCCTTCTCCCCTGACCAGATGGCGGGTAAGGTTCCTGCAGATTTCTAAAGTTCCTGCCACCCACATGTGACATCATGGTGAAAAGTGGACAGGGCTAACACCAACTCTCACCTTCAGCGTCCAACATCTTTGGGATGTCCAGGAACTTCTCAGCCACATCGAAGGCTGTGTTCAGATTGCCAATGGGATCGTCCTACGGGCAACAAAACGTCAGCTGTGACAACTGACTACCTGACGGGACTAGAGACATTTCGACTGTCCTGCAGGGAGGGGCTCCGTGAAGAAGAGAAGAAAGGAAGGAAGGAAGGAAGGAAGGAAGGAAGGAAGGAGGCACCTTTCTCAGTTTGGAGTAGTCGATGAGGTCGGGTCTGTGTCTGTGGATGAGGGCGCACAGAGCCAGGCCGTCCTTCCAACTGAGAAAGCGGAAAATGAGGAGGAAACCATAAGGGGTGGACACCAAAAGGGGCGGGACAGAGCGGAGGGCCCGTCCGGACCGAAGGGACAGGACCCTGTGAACTCACCTGATGTGGAAGTTCTGCACGTTGACGTTCCTGTAGGGCGCCGTCTTCCTCTGACACCACAGCAGCAGACCCTCCTTAGCGGACGTCTCTGTACCGTCACAAAAGTGCATATGCGCACCTCTTTATAAACGCACTGCTTAAGCAAAATCTGACAATCGGCAATCGGTTTCAGCTCCTTCCCCTACTGCTATCTGTCGCAGTTGCTAGTTCCTTAGCCAATTCTTACCACAGCGCGCAGTTAGCTAGCTACGTGTGCCCCTGGAAAAATGCATCACCCAATTTACAGAGCAGCTCCATGTCGTTATTAAAATGCATTTTGTGTTTTTCAGGCCACCGTAGTATGTTGAAATATGAAACATTGTGGCTATAGAACCTGCAGGAAGCATGTGCTCAAACGTCCGTCATGTAGTGCGAACCACAGTCAATAACTGTGTTAAATCAACTCTTAACTTTCCCTGAGGTGTCTCTGATAAGTGGACTTTATGGCACCAAACGAGGCGATGGCGTACTGGACGATCTCGTCAGCCTCAGAAGCCTGTTAGCTCGCGCGCTAGCCGGAGGCTAGTCGTAGTTTTAAAGCCTCATTTCATATACCTGCCGATTATTTTCAATGATCGGATGTCTCTCAAAGACGATCATGACCGATTGTCCAGTGACGTGGGTTGAGTAAAGAGTGAATTTTCCCTCCTCCGTCAGGACGCATGAATTATAAATGTTAAACCTGTTCAACAATAGCAAGTCCTTATGTGCGTGGTCACCGAGTTTGGTGGGTCGCGGCCTTTGTGATTGTGCCAGGAAACGGCACGATAACCAATTAGGAAGCTTGCTGAAGCTGACCACAAAGACAGGAAGCGCACGTGCTTCTGTTGAGTGTACAACAAGTCTCTCGAGTCCCTCAACCGCAGGGGGAAGGGTTTGCAAACGCAACGCAGTGACCAGATACGCTAACAGCTAGCATAGAAGCTTCCCTTTCAACTGCTCCGCGTGCGCACACACCTTCAACAGAGATGTCCTGGATAGCGAAGCGCAAGATGATGGTCCAGATCATTCCGAGGGTCATCTTCACATTGCCGTCAACGATTTCTGCGAGCACACACGCACATACGCCAAGTCCGCGTCTAATTCAGAAGTCTCACAGGGTCACGGGGGCGACGATCGGCAGCCCGCTCACCCTCTGCGCCGATGGACACCAGCTTCACGCCCTTGCTGCAGATGAAGTCCAGAGCTTTGTTCACGTTGGCGATCTTGTGGAAGCGCATCTTTCCTTTGTCCGGCTTGGGCAGCCTCTCGCCTGGCCGTGCGCACACGCAAAGTCAGCGTCGCCGTTGGGACAGAAGTGAAGAGGGCTGGTTTTTTTCGCGCGCTGGCCGACCCCCTACCTGATATGACCTCCAGAAGCAACATCAACTTGAGGCCATTTCTGAAATCCTCCTCAATGTTTTCAATCTGTGTGCCGGCTTTCCTCAGGTGGGAGTTACACCAGGCTGTGAACGTCTGACGCACACACAAAACACAGTCCCGGGATGCATTAAAGCAGTTTTGTCACCGTGTTGTCTAAAAAGTTAGAAGAATAAAGGAACACCTATTGTGGAAATTAACCTTTGAATGTAACCGAAGTGCCTTTTAGAGCACCGGATTCAGAAGATGGACGTGCACGCTTAACATATGACGACAGTTATACAAATGGGAACCCCCATCTTATGCCACCGAGTGAACTAGTTCATCGGGCGCCCTTTGCTCACCTAAAAACGCAATTTGTCGATACCCTCATCGTTTTAGTGCGCGTCCAAAATGCGCCAGTTGGGAATCATTGCACAATGGACAAGCGATGAAGTCAAGTGCACTTTTTCGTCCACAATGTTGTAACTGATGCGGATGAGGCACGCCAGATGAAGTGAAACGTTTTACAGTACGGCGGCCGTTTCAGTTTCTGCGGGTGACACGACACCGAATTGAGGTCACTTGCAGAAGTCCCGCTTGCGTTTGATGTGGGTCCCCTGGAGGGGGACCAGCCGAGGGTCCTGGCAGGTGCGGGTCTCCTTTTGCCATGACCAAATTTAGACAGACTCCTAATGCAGCCCTCTCAGGCCACTAGGCCAAGTAGTGTGTGCGCGGAGGGTGGACAAGGTGCACAGAGGCTAAATCGGGTTGCCATGGGACACCAGCGGACAGCTGAGAAGGCGAGATTCCTCAGGCAAGCTCTAAGAGGAAGGGATGGATCGGGGAGGATGACGAGCGCGCACAGGCACTCCTGCTAGCAAGCTAATTGCTCAAGCCCGCATGAAGTCACCCCTCATATTGAAGTCCTGCCCCCACCCTAACTGAGTCACACCTGTTGCTTTCTCAAGTCTTATGAGGTCACTTAGCCACCAGCCCCGCCCCCTCCCTTCCTTCCTTCCTTCACCCACCTGACACACCTCTTAATGATGTTTACGTCACTTGGAGGAATGGTGTGTCCTGGACTCCTGGTCTACTGATAGAGCACTTGTGACCACCACTTGTGACCATCCCCTGTCCACCCCCCCAAAAAAAACAACAAACAAACATGGCTGGGAGATTCACTTGGTGTCCATTCCTTGACGACTTCTAGATGAACTAAGACAGAGGGGGGCGTAGAGTTGGCGGTGGGCGGGTGGATTGGGACATTTCGGAGAGCAAGGAGGCCGGCGTAGGATGGCGAGTATTTTTAGGAGGAAGTGAAACCATCTGTTGGCGTCTCTTAGCCACTTTGGCTAATCTCGTCTGCAGTGGGAAAGCACAACATACGAAGTCCCCCCCCCCCCCCCGCCTGGCCTTGGACACGTAATGACATCATCACTAACGCCTCATTAGATTTCAGGAGCAGTTTGCAGATGGGCTCATTAGTCATCAATGAGGAGCAGGTGCGCGGGATTGCCATTTGTGAGGTCACAAGTGCCCAATTCGAAGGAGCAGGTCACAGGTGTGCTAATTAGTCACCAATGAGTAGGAGGTTTGCGAAACGAATATTAGGGACGTCACCTCAATTCGCAACTAGTAAAAAAAAAAAAAAAAAAAAAAGAACAGAATCCTAATAACAAATCAAAGTTGGGTCAAGTTTTAGCCCGATAGAAGCGTGATTATATTTAGACGCTCCTAGCAAGGGGGGGGTCGTCGATTCGGGGCGGCGGGGGGGGGGGGGGGGGGGGGGAAGGAGGAGGAGGGCTAAGTGAAAGACAACACTGAGAAAGTTCCAAGGCCAAAAATATCCTCATGGCCAAGGCTTGGCGCCAGGAGCAGCAAGAGTAAGACTTTTCATTGGTGAGCACGTTTAAAAAAATAAAGGTGACTTTGAAACTCTTTCTCCGTCACACACACACACATACATGAACGCATGTACACAAAAACGCACACTAGGCGGAGGTGCGTACCTTCCTCTGCTGTTTCTCCCAGGCGGGGTCGAGCAGCAGGTCGCGGTCCCAGTCATCTTCCTGGGTCATGTAGGTCTGCTCGTGGTGGATGGTGTAAGTCATGTGGCTCTCGAGGGTCGTCATGGTGGCCGCTGAAAAGAGATCAACAAGAGGGGGACACGAGCTCTCGTCCTGGGGCCCTCACGCCGTGCTCCACTCTGACCGACTGACTGCAGTCAAGCGGGGGCTGAGGGTCAGGGTTGTGGTCCAAAAAAGGGGCAAGGAGAGGGGGGGGGGGGGGCCAGGACACGCCCCTCGCCCCCATGTGCACCTGTTGCTGCTACTGAAGCCCCAGTGAGGGAGTGCAAGTGGTCATCATCATCATCATCATCATCATAGTACAGGAAATCAGACATGCCACGCCATCGGAAAGGTCACGCCTTCTTCCGGGTGGCAAAAGGCAAATCAATCAATTTATGACAACCATTTTGATAAATGATCATTTAGAGACTTAGTTCATCTCAAGTGTCCAAATCCCTTGATGTCATTTGGTCACTGTGGTGTGGGCTATTGTATAATTTGGCAATTTCTAACAAATTGCCTGTGAGAGGACATCAGTTGTGCTGCTCTCTAGAAAAAACAAAAAAAAACAAAGCTATATTTAGTGGCTATCTATGTCAGCAATGTGTAGTGACAGGCGGAATACTTACATACCTTTCCACTAGATGGCAGAAGGTAAACTTGTGTGTGCACATGTTGCCATTCATACAATAGAATCAAGTAATAGCTTTGGCAGCTTTGGGTGCAAGTAAAAAGGCAGATTTCGCTCCAAGTAAATTTGCGAGGACACTGGCACAAGATCACTATTTCAAGTGTAAGCAATGCAGATTTTTTTTTTTTTTATCACACGTCACTGTTTTGATCATCACACCAATTTTATCACGCAAATAATGCCCAATTAAACTGCAAAATGACATTTCTATATGATGAATTTATTTATCAAGGGAAAACATAATCAACCTATCAAACCCTAAGTGAAAAAGTAGTAACGCCCTGAATTTATTAATTAGTGGTTGTGCCTCCCTTGGAGGGGTTTTAAGTATGAATTGCATTTATATGCATTTATGAATTGTGATTCATATCACAGAATCACAAGTTGACTTATTTAGTGGGACTTTCTGGTATGTTACGGTTCCCACCACACACTGGTAGGTTAGCGCTCCCGGACTCACTCCCCGTCCTATTGCTCGAGTCTGCCTTCCTAGTCCACATGGGGTGACGTTTTTTTTACGGGAATCACACAGGATGGGAGTCACGGGATTAGGACTGTACGGGGTAAAAAGTTTACGGGAGCAGGATTATAAAGTAGGAAAAAAAAAACAAAAGACATATTCCACATTTAGATAATACAACTCCCTATGTAACATTGTCACACGTTATATTTTTGCCATGTTATCTTTTCTGTCACCTAATTCTGTCCGACTGTTTTTCCAATGAACATCCACCTCCTTTCTAATAGGAGTAAACTGAGAGGAGAAGCTACAAAAGAGACAGGACACAAGGAGCTCTTTTCATTTGACCTTTTATTAATTCCTTCCTTTAACATAACATATTACACGAGTCCCCCTTCTGTGATTTTATTCAGGTGTACAACACAACTAGCTTCTCAGAGTCACCATGGTTACGGACGCTGGTCAAGGAACGCAACAAAGACCAAACCGGCAGAGTGCGCCAAGTAACGTAACCCGGACCCCCAACCACCCACACACACACAGCCCTTGTGGGGGGCATCGACAGTTGTCCATTGAAAGGCAACTTTGTATGGGTGCCAAAAAAAAAAAATAAAAAATAAAAAAAAAAAGAACATGTGCGCCGCAAATCAGAAAAGAGTCGGCAACACTCACCTCGTAAGAGCGGCCACCTCCATTTTGCGAAGGTCCACAAGCATCCTAGAACAACTCGGACATTGTTGAACATCTGCAGGCGGCAACAGGCCAATCTGACGGGACGCCGCCTCAAAATGCCACCCCCCCCCCCGCCGCGAACACACCAACAAAGCCGAACAATTTTCATGGTACAGTGAACCCCCGTTATTTCCCAGATCAATTTTCATGCTCCTGCTATATCGCAGATTCTTACGCTTTTACAGTTTACAGGCAAGTCTGACTTTAGGTTGACTGGAAAACATGCAGTGTAATAGCAGAGAAGAAAGAATGCGTTGCCGCTCCGTGTGTGTGTTAAAGTGTCAGTTGTTTTAAGGTTTATAATTAGCATACATCTGCGGTATATTTCAGTGTTTTAGCGACACCTGTAAAATAGCAGACTTTCATTATTGGATGGTTTGGTTGAAAATGTTGGTTTTAAAATAATGGGTGTTTCATTCGCTCGTTTTATGCGTCAAAGTTTAGTGCCTGGACCAGACGACAACATTTTGGTCCCGTTATTGTCCCAGTTTGCTATCGCTAACGACTATCCAGATTGGGCTCGACGTATTTCGATAGGAACGACAAACTCCTCGTAGCGTGCCATAATCCACGATCACCGATTTGCCGACAGAGAAGCCTTGCGATGCCAAAATGAAAAGACTAGCATGTTTGATTTGATGTAACATATCGACAAGAATTCTGAGACATAGTTGAATAGCGTCTTACAACGGCGGTGACGATTTTTAAGGGTTACACTACCAACGACGTCACGACTATCACCGAGGCAGGGGGGCTGTGTGTTTGTCGAGCAATTCATGCTCAGTCTCGTCAATATTTTGAAGCAGATGTAACGCCTCCTCTACTCTGTAAGATTTTTTTTTTCCATATAGATCATGGTGACCAGCAGTGCTTATCAATGCAGCTGCTGGTTGCTATAGAAACCTTAATCACGCGATAAAAAAAAAAATTGATGAGTCAAAAGTGGGGGTTAACGCAGTTAATAACGCGTTTAACTGACACCACTAATATATATATATATATATATATATACACATACACACACATATACATATATATACACAAAATAGTCAAATGGGGTCGAAGGTGCGTTACAAAGCCGTATGTTCACTTATTTGAAAACGTATATGTGCACCGGCATGTGGACGGTTGCTGCAACAACCGATGAAAAAGTTTTCCTTTTTAAATGAAAATAACTTACTTTAATAATCAGGATCCCTCGCTGTACCCTGGCCAACAGTAGAACCCAGGGTGGGTTTTTGCACATTTTGTTCCAGTAAATCCATCCTTGTCGTCTTGTACCAGCCTAATCCGAGCTATTGCTAAGCTAGCAGGGTAGTTTGCTTCTGCGCAGCCCCAAGTTGGCAAACTCCCTTCGTTTGTTGTTATGATGGCAATAGAGGCCAACGGAGAAGTAACGGCAGAGGCATTGATACACTGCCGAGATGGGCTTCATTATCCATACCTGTTTCACAGTTTATTTCACGCTCATTAGCTGGCTAACTATTCGCGGATCCTGCTTCAAGTGCCTCCCGCCAGCCTTCACACGATGCGATTCATACGCAATTCCCACATACATACGTTACGCGCGCTGGGATGCCGTTCAGTTTATACTCAATTTGTGTCGCCACTGCTTCGTGCACAGCCCCAATTATTATATATTATACTGTATATACACTGTACATAATATAGCTAATAAAAAAAAAAACTCATCCAGGCATAAAGTGGGATTGAGAAATAGCTCGACGCAAGCACATTATGCATCTTAGTTGGAGAACCGTGTGAATGAGAAAGTGTTGGTTTCGTCAAGGTGAGGCTGCGCTTTCTTGACATCAAGAGCGAGAACAGGCACTAAGGATTATTTTAAACGGGGCGTCAACCCAAAAGATTCTTTGCAATATGTTCTATGCACTGGGCATTCCGCCGGTGACGGACCGGTCCACGTATGACGGGTCATTTAAAAAATATGAACTAAGCATGAAGCAATCTGAAGCCCATTTTTTTTTACGTCTATGTCATTGTCTTTTACATACGGGAGGGTGCTAGTGGTAGTTTTTTAGATTTGAGAATTTAGATATTTTCATACGTTAAGTTTGTTGAAGTTGGTAGTCAGAAACGCTAACGGAAGCCTGTTTAAAAAGTTTGTCGGACCGGACTGTAGGCGATTACTATTTGGTCTCGCCGGACAAAATGGAGGATAAACGGATGGCGGAAAGGTAACCAGGCTGGAGGCGGAAGACGATAAACGTGAATTTTTTTGTAAAATGCCCAGCTCTCCTGATTAATATTGCATTTGTGGGGTATGAGTTAAAGAGGAAGTCAACCCAAAAATGTTTTTTAAGAATATGTTCAATGCAGGCCCACTAGTTGAAACAAGACATTCTGATTAATATTACGTTTGTGGAATAAGTTTTTAGCCATCTCTGGGGGAGGCCGTTTTGCCACTTCTGTCGACGGAAAATGACATCACAGTTGCTCAGGGTTCAGGTAATGACCAATCAGAGCTCACCTGGTTTCTGAAAGCTGAGCCATGATTGGTCGTTATCTGAGCCCTGAGCATCTGTGATGTCATTTTCAGTCGACAAGAGTGACAAAATGGCCGCCCTCTTGAAAAAAAATGTCCGTGTTGACTACTTCTTTAACGACAGTTTTATCAATGAGTGTTTTATTTGATATTTATGTGTTTTATGTGATAGTGGTAAAAATAACTTAAAAAAAAAAAATGGTTTCTCTAAAATGCATTTTGGAATCCCCCATGATAAACAGGGGTTCACTATACATACACACGCACACACCTTTCATGTGCATCCCTGCATTTCCCGGCAACAAAATAATGAGGCGGTGGCAGGATCCGAGAGAGCCGAGTCAGCGCTCCCATCCGGTGGCGGCGGTGGCGGCGGCGGGCAAAAGCACGGTGTGTAAACGGCGGCTGGGAGTGGGGGCGGGGGGTGGGTAGTGTGAGGGCGGCGAATGCGGCGGACCGGGATCGACTTTTCAGCGGGGGGAGAGCGGGTCCATGTCCCCATTATTACAACACACGCGCACGCAAGCACACGCACACACACGCACGCACGAGAGAGGCAGTGGCTTGCTGATGTGAGCTGGGACTGGAGGTGCGTTCAGACCCGGTACCAGAGAAGGATTGGGGGGGGGGGGGGGTAATCGAGGACAAGGCAGAGTTACAGGGAAGGGAGGGTGGGGGGTCGAGCGGGCAAAAGCTTTGTTCATTTACCTCGCTGGCGACTGACGTCACGCTAAAAAGTCATCCACGCCCACGCCGCCATCCAGGTGACCTAATTCAGTTGACATAGTTAGTGGGGTGGGAGGGGGCGTGGCGGGCCGGTGGCATCATGCACAGTGAACACACAAACACACGCAGGGAGATCGTGGCGACACACCCAACCCAAGCCAACCCCCCCACCCCCCCCCCCCCCCACCCCGCATGAAGAAGAAGAAGAAAAAGAAGCGTACATGGCCCAAGCTTTGTGTTCCTTTAGTCAGCACTAAACATCCAGAGAACATTTATTCAAGTTTGAATACACGTGTCAATCAGAGCATGCCCTCAATAAAACAAGACACAAAAAGTTGACACAAAGTTCTACAAAGGATGCAACCACAAGATTACACTGTGACCACCACAGGGCAAAGGGGGTGGGGGGGGAGAACGGGAGGGGGAGGCGCAGCAAGGCAGTCGGGTGATCGTAAGTGGGGGGGGGGGGGGGATTGTTGCGTGTCTATGTGCTGCTGTCAAATTGTTAATTTTGCAAAAATATGACTGGCTTGACGTAAAAATGTATTTGTGTGGGATCGGGGGGGGGGGGGGGGGGGGGGGGAATAAAGATGGCAATTGGGTACAGGAAGAAACTGCCCCCCCACCTCCGGCTCCCCCGTCAACTCGATTGTGCTCACCACTGCGCCGTGACGTCTACCATGTGAAATGAACGTAAACGAACCCCCCCGCTCCCAACGACCAATGTGAAAAGCACTTGTTGCGTAGGCACCGAGTCCAGCTTTTCATTCACTAGTCAACATGCACCGCAGAAATAAACGCAAAGACGTCACTTACAAAAAAAAAAGAGGGGGGGGGAAAAAAAGGCCTACTAGATGTGGAGGGGAGGTGAAATGAGGGACAAGAGGTAGGCTGCTGTATAAAAACTAGAAGAGGTGAGGCAGTGGCTTCCTGCGTTGCCATGACGACAGCCGGGACGATGGGGGAGAAACGAAGGTTCAAGTACGGCTCGTGTGTGCTTTTACATGTACGACCCCCCCCTGACCCCACCCAACGTCGCGTACGCTTGGTTCTGTCCGTAACAATGCAGCCACTACGCGGCGTGTGCTTGTCTGACCTCTCGACTAAACTAACATAAGGCAAGATAAACTTGTTTTATAAAGAGGCCCGCCTCCCCCCCACCACCATCACTTGAACACACATGAGAATGGCGAGTGGCACGGAATTTGACTTCCTGTCGCAGGTGCGAGGAACTCAACAAAGGCGAAGGTGAGCTGGGATGTGGCTCACTACTGGCACAACCAAAAAAAAAAAAAAAAAAAAAGGGGGCCAAAGTGCACTAGTCACAAAATTAGGGAAATTCAGCTCTCAGGTGACATTTCACGATGACCCTGAAATGCGCTTTAACCTATACAGCTCGACTCCATTTAGCATCCAGACTGGATATAACAATAGATGTGTATATAGACACCCATGATTGCCTTTTTTCCATGAACGTTTGCAACGGCGTCCACCTCTATGCCGCTCCGTGACGCTTCTCGTCTCAGTTGGAATCGGCTGATAACACTAAGCTCGCAACTTCCGATTCGCTAAGATTCACAGCCGTTTGCTTGTCCATGAATGGACAAGTGGACATCCTTGAAAAGATTTATGGTAGACTAGAGGTGCAGCAATTAATCAACAACTAATCAATTATCAGGTTAATTGCTCATTATTTTGATAATCGCTTGATCGTCAAGATTCCTTATATGAAAATTATTTGAGTCTCAACAGTAAATATTTTCAGATTTCTGTAGTCATCAGTGAAAACAGACTGATTAACATTGTTTTTGTCAAAATAAGATCGTTGCAATCATCAGCTTTTGTTTTGGAAAACAACCAACATTTTTGCCAATTTTCTAACATGTTACAAGACAAACGCAAATGGATCAAAATTATTTTTGGTTTGTACATTTTATACAATTGTAATAAAGGGGCAGAAGTCAAATTTTCTTTTTTTTTTTTTTTTTTTAAATCAAATTCACCAATTGAAAAAATAATGGACACGTTCCTCGATGATCAATTCAGCTTCTTGTTAGAGAACCGCAAGCGGTGCAAAAAAAGTACTGTAATGCTGACCAGTTGAACAAGTGCATTGAAAACTTTGGAGAAGGACAAATGAAGTTTGACTGTGACGGTTAAGGCGCATTTTACAAAGCTCAACATCCCAAACTTTTTGAGAGTAGTGCATGTCCTCACGACTGGCACGACATCAGCGGAGGTCGGCGATGGCCAACAGGTGAGGGGCTGCGCTGCATGACGAACAGAACAGCTGCTCAAGCAGGTTAATAGCCCCGCCCCTTCCCATCCCACCGCACCCCCCCAAACAAACGCACACCAAACAGCCCGTTTGAGGGGGAACGGAGCAAAGGAGGGGAGGGGGGGGGGAGGGAGGAGGTGGCAGACTATCGGAAGGGGGGCTCAGGCGTGTGAAGGGAGAGTTCGGGGCGGCGGAGGATGGACTCCTTGCGCGTGGTCGGCGGCAACGGCGGCTCATACACCCTGGGCGCAGCTATGGCTGCGGCCACAGCCGCGGCGGCGGCGGGCACCACTGGCCTGAGGGCGTCCAGCGTGGCCACGGGCTGGCCGGACATGGCGGGCACCGCCTGCACGCCCGGGATGGCGGTCATGGCACCGGGGGAGGGGTAGGCGTACTGGAAGTGAGGGTACTGCTGCAGCTGCTGGTAGTAGTCAGCATAGTATCTGCAGGGGGTCAGGAACACGAGAGCATTACAAGGCGCCGATCACTCCTTCGTTTCATCCAAAAAGCAAAAGTGACTGATTATTTTGTCATTTGGCGGGCTGAACCCTTTTGGAAAAATAATCCAATTGCCATTCCGCCAGACACCCCCCCCCCCTAATATTGCGATCTAAAATGCGTCCTCTTTCCATATATTTTTTTCCACAAACACAAGCCATCACTTTCGGTATTACAATAAACGTCAGATTTACGGTACATAAAAGGTAAGGCTCGGGCTAAAATGAAGGCAAATGAACGATGAATATGAAAGACTTCAATTGGGATCGTTTACTTAACACTTTGACTTGCACCACAACTTTGCAAAATTCCACCGAACAAGCAAGTCTTGTTTGTCCATAAGGCAATTTTCCCAGAGGCGTTGGGGTTTGTCGACAAGCAGTTTGGCAAATTCCAGTCTCACTCTTCTATGATTAGTTTTCAAGAGTGGTGTCCTCCTTGGTCTCCTACCAAGTCCACTTCAGCTCAAATGAGGACGGATGGTGCCATCGGACACTGACGGACCTTGACCTTGGAGTTCACCTTCAATTTCTCTGGAGGTTGTTCTGGGCTCTTTTGCAACCATTTGCATTAGCCATTTCTTCAATTTGTCATCATTTTTTTTTCCCTGCAGCCACATCCAGGGAGGTTGGCTACACATCCGTGGTTCTGAACATTTGTGAATATGTGCAACTGTAGTCACAGGAACGTCAAGCAGCATGGAGATGGTCTTTTAGCCTTTACCTTTAACGTTCTTGTATATAATTTTTCTCTTATCTCCCGAGACAACTTGTTCCATTGCTTCCCGTGGTCCATGTTCAGTGTGGTCACCAAACAGCACAATGACTACGCCTCACCCTGAAAATAGGCAAAGTCATTGCTGTGTTGAGGATTAGGACATCCCTTGGTTGAACCTGTGGTCGTATCACTTCCAATCTTTTCTCGGGGTCCATCCTTTCTGTCCAAACCTTTGTTTTTAAAATGGATTCTGTTGAGCCACAGTTCAAATGCAATTTTTGAGCTGATTTTGGTTGGGTCATTTTGGTCACGTTTGTATTATTACTTTTGTCATTTCTCTGACCACTGCGGGTTTTACTTTAACCAAGGGGCACCAACAATTTTGTCCATGTGGGTGTTTCTTAATAAAATGCTTGTACTACAGTATGTGCCTAATGCTATTGCTAGCTTGGTTCAATGTGAAACAGGCCACAACCGACAGCTGTAAACAAGTAGTACTTACCAGATAGGTCAATTTCCTCGCTCACCATTCTCCAGGTCGGCTCTTTTTTTCGTACGGTCCCGATATCGGTAGCAGGCGTTATCAAAAGGTTTCCGGTGCTCATGACCAGCGACTCTTCGCCATTGCTGTCGGACGCTGTGAGCGAGGCAGCATATTCTCGACATGTGAAATTGAGTTGAGTAGGTGGGTACTTAGACATCAAATTTAGAGCTGCTTGTTTTGAACACCTTTGTCTTTCAAAGGATATTGCACATAAAACGGCATAGATGGCAAACTTAAAACATGTCACAGACTCATTGTGACTGTTACGCAACAGTAGGAAAAAAATAAAATAAAAAAAAGATTTGCTGGCACTGAACCATTAAGCAGGGAGACCTCACAGTTAAAGCAGACGCAGAGCATCCATATAAAATCTAACACAGTTGTCCTTTTACTGGTCACCTGTTCAGCATTCTTTTTAGATTTTTTTTTTTTTCAAACGCTAAATGCTAGTCAATGCTAAATTTCTTAAAGTAAATGGGGAATTTTTTTTTTTTTTTTTTTTTTTTTAAATCAAACCTCACCCAACAAGACGTATTACTGTCTAGTAGGTACAAAAGCGTTTTCATTGTTGTTGTTTTTTCTTTAAAGATTTGACACCAATAGATCGTTGCCATTCGCAGGAACAACTTGAGCGTAACACCTCGGTGTGTAGACGGCAATTAAAAAGAAAAAAGAAAACATCCGCAAGCCAGCATTGGAGACAAGAAGCTGTCGCTGGCTAGTTGGCATGGGACAACTACTCCTGCCAGATTCAAGTGGACAGAAGACCCAAGACCGTTTCCCAGGAAGAGACAAGACAACGTCTGGCCAAAACAATGTCTTCGTTGACCATGACTTGGTAGAGGGAAAAAAAACAACAAAAAAACTATTTTTTTTTCATATTGTCCAATCTTGATTATCATCACGATTTTTTTTTTTTTAAATGCCAGTTTTAAAGCATCTGTACTAAAAACTAAAGAAACTAGAGAGTAGTTCAACATTTTATTAAACATGAAGTAAATTTTTGAAACAAAATGAAAAAGATTAACATAGAAAAATATGAAAACATTTTTTACTCAACAGTACAACATATGTGGAACAATATAAAATAATACAGTGAACTAGTTGACAGTCTTGAGCGTTTTGGCCGGTATACAAGACCCAAAATAAACAAATTGCCCCCTCTGGAATAATGAAGTGTAAACATGATAATTTTGAAGTTATGATGCTACATTCGGTGGTAACATCATTTACGACCTTGGAGAGGTCTGGCTCTGGCTGAGTAAAAGCAAATCTTGCGTGTCAGAGGTAAATGCATGGAGCAAATGACAATATCTTGCTTGTCATCGTTTTTAATAGAGCTGATCTTTTGATTGATCGTGGTCTGGAGCTCCTCACCAAACTTCCGGGGAAACTTGAGACTAATTTCTTGTTAAAATCAAAACTCCTCCGTTGGCTTGTTTTTCAATGTTGTCTTTTTGATCGGAGACTTAATTTGAGGAAAAAAGAAAAAAGAAAAAAAAAAGTTGGGTCTTTCTCCCCGCTTTTTGTGTTGGATTAAAAACCAAAAACTAAATAATCAGTCACCTTTTCTTTTTTTGGGATGTTCAATTGCCAATTGAAAATGGAAAGAGCAAATGATACACAGCTTCATGAGCAAGAGGCAGGCAAACCAAGAGCTGGTGGTCGGCGGGCAGACGACGTCCTACCTTGCCACGTGGTCCTCAGTCGCCTCTGACGCCGCCTCCTCTGCGGCTCGGCCGGCAGGCGTGGGCAGCAGGGAGCGCCGCGGTTTGGCCCGCTGGTAAATAAAAGGCTTCATGATGGGGTCCGGCAGGAGGGGGGCAGTCCGCCGTAGCGGGCTGCGGTCCCGTTCGCTAGACTTGGCCGCCGCCGTCTGCTGCTCGGCCACAACCTGTTGACCTTGAGCAAAATAATGGGCCTGTCTGGCCGCTTCAAAGATGGCCGTCGCAGGGTCTGCAGCGCCCATGGCGGTGATGTGAGCGTAGGCGGGCGATATCGCCGATGCGACGGTGTAGGCGGGGTTGACCGCCGCTGCCGCCGACTGCATTTCTATGCCAGGCGCGGCGGTTAGGTAGATGGGGTTGGCCATTGTTGGCGTATAAACGGGCGTCGTGTAAGCGGAGGCCGCGGCGGGACTGGCCGCCACCTGGCCATAGAGGTTGGGGGCCACCGAGCTGTAAACCTGAGCGGCTCCCGACGTCAGCGCGGCCTGGTTGGCCACCGAGCCGTACAGCTGATTGGCCACGTTGGCGCCGTACACCTGACTGGCGAGGGCGCCGTACACCGCCGGGTTGACGGGGTTGCCGTCGGTGCGCGTGCCCGTGGTGATCCCGGTGAGAGCGGCGTACGTGGGGTCAAACGTGGACGTGTTGTACACCGAATTGTGCACGCTCTGCTGCACTTGAAGAGGCAGGCCCGCGGCGGCGGCGGCGGCGGCGGCCAGGACGGCGGCCTGACTCTGATACTGCTCCAAAGTGGGCTTCCCCACGGGGCACTCGCCGGCGTAGTGACCCTGTTTGCCGCAGTTGACGCAGGGGATCTTCCCAGTGGGAGTCTGCTTGCTGGGCTGAACTTTGGAGAGCTCCACGGAAAGCGGCCGCCCCTTGAAGGAGGTGCCGTGAAGCGCCTCGATTGCCTGAAGTGCGTCTTCCTTGTTCTCCATGTGCACAAAGGCGTAGCCTATGGAAGAGGAATGCCTGGCTGTCAGTGAGCGCAGGGACAACAATTAGCATCTCGGCTAACACCTAAGCACTAAAACTGAAGCAGGATGTGGACCATCACTACCACTAGGGATGCAAAATTCACAGAAGCGTCAACGTTGGGAGCTTCACGTGGGAATAAACCAGGAATTTACCAAATTGCTGCTCTTAAGGAACTTAGATCGATGGTCGGCGAAAATATATTTTAACACTGAGGTGCCCAAGATTTCATCGTAAACCCTCCTCCATTGCGGCCCTGCTATTTCACAGAATTTTGTTCGGTACCGTTTGTATAACTATTTTGTTCTGACTAGATGGTGGCACACTGCTTGACACTCAATTTGAAAGAAGAGTGTAAACAGGAGGCATTTCAAGATTAGTCTAGTTCATCAATTTGGAAATCCTCTTCAATCCTGTTTTTACGCCAACAGAAAGCGACGGTTGTAGGTTCATTTTAGCGTGTACCGTATTTTCCGGACTATAAGCCGCTACTTTCCCCCCTCGGTTTTGAACCATGCGGCTTATATAAAAGTGCGGCTATTCCGTGGATTTTTCTTCCACCGCTAGGGGCTCTCTAACTAAATTACAATACAATTGCCATCAACAGGATGCGACTGCAGGTGGAGGAGTTCAACAGGTGAGGGCGCTATGCACTAGGTTATGAATTAGGTGGTATGCGGAAGTAAAGCTGACAAACTGGAGAGTCAGCGGGCAGTGAAATGAAGATAAGTACTTTATTTTCTCTTGGTTCTGTTTCGTTTTAATCAGCAAAGTTGTTGCAGTGTAAAAAAGGCACTGTTAGTAAAGAATCTGTTCAGGTACATACAGTACATGTACATTTACAGTTCAAAATCGTTCTGTAAATGCAGTAAATATCAAATTTTTCAACATAGGTGCGTTTTTTTCCTCATCATTTTATTTGTATTTTTTTAATAGAGTGGGTGCGGCTTTTATAAAGGTGTGGCTCATAGTTCAGAAAATACGGTAACTGTTTGGGCATGAGTTTGGATGTACATTGCAAGATGATAAGTTTGTGAGTGTGGGGGGAAAAAATTTGATTTGTTTGTAAACAGAGGTACTAGCACACTCAAAAACTACCATATTCTCATTTTATCTGTTGCTCTCTGTCAATACATTGTTTTGAAATGTGTCTGTATTATTTTTGTATTATGTGCTCGAAGTCCGGTGTCGTAAAACGCTATAAAAACATACCTAGGGAGTATTTCTCGTATTCCGAGAGAGTTTGATGGCAACAAAAATAAAACGATTTAAGGTACCTTAATACCCTTGCATGTGGGCAAGGAGAGCTAAAGATTTGGCCAGACTATTGGCTTATGACAAAAACAAATTGACATTTATGCTTGAATATGCTATCTTTCCACTTAATTATTATCCATAATTCCAATGGAAACTGTCCAATTTGGAAACTTTCCTCCAAGTTAGAACATGGAGAACCGCAACCACATGCATGTAACAAGTGTGACACATTCACTTATTGATCATCTGCTGGGTTTTTCCTGCACAGATGATTTGGAGGCGGCCGCCTCCACAAGTAAACGATACTTTTATAACGAAGCAGATTTGATTTGTCTGTCGGTGTGAAGCCGACATTAGCAAAGTCAATCTTTTCTTGGGAACTTGTTCATCCAGTTGCAACGTGACAACATTTCACAAAAATCAAAGTCTGGTTGCAATAGCCACTTAAATCCCATTCATCAATATGTTCCCTGTTCGATTGTCGGAATAAAAGCGAGCTGTCTGTGCGTGCAGTCCAAACAGTTGGCAGACGGGGTATTCTCAATCTAAAACGGAGCCACGCTTCCCTCTGCTGGCGCTTTGGCTCATTAGCAATCCTCAAGCTGCTTGCAATTTCAAACCCTCCAAATGGAAAAAAAAAATGCTCAAGCGACATAACTCAACCTCGACATTGAATGTTTTCATTCAAATGGAATTCCAAAATTGTCTTTGGCAATGAATGCGTTAAATGCTCTTCCAGCACAGGTACATAACGGCAATCACTTTGGCCCACCCACACGCTATAAACGAATTAAAATATATTTTAGTGATTAAAACAAACAACGTATTCCTTAGCGCCTCTTCTGACTCTTGTTACTTCTCATCAGCGACAACTACTTTTAGGACAAATAATTTTGATTGATTTAATAGAGGATTTCTAGATAAGACAAAAACAGTTCAGATCGGAAAATCGTCTCAAAACGTCTCTTCACAAACGCCATAAAGACAATAACCGTTTCGGATGAAAAAAATGCGCCACTTTCTGCTGGGTGTCGAGGTCCAGTTTGGAGCCTCCGGAAAATAACGATTCAAAATGGTCATATTACTACTGATTGCTCTGTTTGGATTCTTATTTTGGAGACATGAATTGGTTGCTGCTCATTGCAGGGACAGTTCTACTCCAAGGCAACATGGGGCCGCGTACCACCATAAAATCTTGAAAAATCCTTCACTATTCGTGTTGCAACTTCTCAAAGTCATAAACTAGAATAAACCGTTGCACACTAACTTCAACACAACACCACTAATCACACATTTTAGATGCTCATTTAGTATTTTTAATCACTAATTTATGATGCTGCCATTAATTATAATGGTAGAACACCTAGTCAGTTGTCCACATTAAAAATCTGTGCTCACGCCAAGCCCAAAGTATCTAACATTACTATTGTCACAAAAAAAATAGCCACAGTGAAACTTTTGCTTCACGGGTTCTACGGAGTGAGGAAGAGGCACAGAATTTTACAAGAATTCTTTGATATTCTGAGCGAAAACTAGGCCTGAACAATTTGGGTAAATAATGTTCTTCAACGTTGGGATTGAATATGCGCTTACTTTTTTTAAGGTTCTTTTCTAATGTATTATTTTTTTCAACAAACACAAACACTTCCTAAATCTTTATGACAATAAACATCAGATTTACATGATAGGTTACTAAGATCAAGGCAAATATCAGCATTAATTCATATGAAAGACAATTTAGTATGAGTTAATGCTTCATTTGCATTTCCCTTACTATTACTGTATACTTTTATTACCTACAGCTGACCATCACATGTTCAGGGTTCAGCATCTACAGATTTGAATTTTTTTTAAAAAGAAGCCTTAAAATACTTTTTGGGGTTTATGTTTTTCCCTCCATTCCCGCATATCAATGTTTTTAATATATTTTGGGTTGTTTTAGTTTTTTGCATATACACGGGCGCCAATGATACGCAGATTTTCGCTCCCTACGCTTATGCTATCGATTGCGACTACAATTTCAGGTGTGAATTTACTAAATACTTTGATGTGTAGTCTTGTAAGCGTTCACCATGACAACTAAATTCGACCCAAGTCTGGCGTTAAGTACGAGTTTATTCTGTGCTGTAATGTAAATACCTAAATCACACAAACTCAATCACAAATTACAACAATAATGAAAACAAATTTGAGGCTTCACCACTTCAACTTTTCATGTTTCCCGAAACATGATATGTAAACGTGGATTGCACTTCTATAAAAGTTCATGTCTACGCCTTCCAGTCAGTAACATCCCATGTGCTAAAGTGTAGGAAAAGTAAGAAATCTTCAGATTTTAAAAACGAATAAAGGCCAACAGACAAATGCCTGCCAATATCTGACCACTGACAACTTGGCCCTCAGTGGAAAACGTTTGGATAACTTCAGTCAACGCACGTCATCAGGTGTCATGTCTTGACTCACCTTTGACTTTGTCGCATTCCAGAACTTTGCCAAAAGTCTGAAAGAGCTGCTGGAGGTCCTCCGTGGTGCACATGCCGCTCAGGTTGCCCACGAAGACTTTGGTGGAGTGCAGCGGCCGCCCCCGCGACTCCTCCACCACCAGGTTGCGCCCGCGGAACTCGCGGCCATTGAGCTCGCGGATGGCGCGCTCGGCGGCGCCCTCGCCCTGCAGGTGCACGAAGGCGAACTGTCGCAGCACGCTGCAGCTCACCACGTGACCGTACGGCTCAAAGATGGCCGACAGCTCCTCTTGGGTGGTGTCCAGCGCAAGGTTGCCCACAAAGAGCTTCACCGTGTGGCCCTTGTCCATGGTGCTGCGGAGCAAGGACAAAAGGACTGGTTAGCTTTGAATCATTGCGCGTCATCCTGAAAGGGGGGGGGGTCGCCCCATCTGTGGTCCCTTCTCAGGGTTTCTCATATTTCCCCAGGTGTTTATTTATTTATTTATTTTTTTCCAGGGGATGCCCTTAATATTTTGTCAGCTATGGGCATGTGAAGCCCTTTGAGACTTTCTTGTGATTAAGGGCTATATAAATACATTTGGCGTGACATAACTCATCGGCACGTGGGTGTCAATCAAAGCCAAATGGAAGGCGACACCGCGGAGCGCATTCCTATTTTGCGCCCAAGACAACTGGCTGGCCCTGCATCAGCTGCTTTTGCAAACAATCACAGCACATAGGCCAGATACAACACGCACTGTAGAGCAGAAAGAGGCCCAAGCGGTGACACCAGACCGAAATTCGGACTTCGATACGATACCGGTATAAAGTACTTCACTACCGATAGTGAAACAATGCCATTTAAAAACAGCTTAAATATCGGCAAATCCTCGCATTGCCAAAACTATCAAGTTTCTGGAAAAGGCAAAAATAGTAAATGATTTTTGTGCCATTAACATTACATTGACAAAGAGAGCAAGCCATTTTGAACACTTTAGATTGGTCAATCAATTGTAAAACCAATCGAGCCATGTGAGGACTGACCAAAAAAATTGATTTGTGAAAAAATATTAAATTGACCCAATTTGGACACAGGAGGTCCGATAATAATGATTACCTTCCCATGAGATAAAAATTGACACAGCAGTTCAACAATTGAACTAAAAAAATAAAATAAAAAAAAAAAAGATTCTCGCAGATGTTGTGATTCGCAGCTTTGATTAAAATACAGACAATGCTTCACAGAAGAACGATTTTCACAAAGTGCAGACAAAGCAATCACATTTTGCCTCTTATTTCAAGAATGGATCCCTATCTATTGAACTGCATTAGCACTTTCAGGGAGATTACAATTAAAATTGGAGCCCAACCGCTATGGATTTTTTGAGGCCGATGATTATGTGTAATAAATAATGAGACTGTCACTTGAGTACACGTACTGTAAATCGTTAGTGTACATAAAGGTCAAAACAATCAGCTGGCCATATTAAAAATACTGGTACAGAAAAGAGACGAGTATGGTGAAATTTTTCACCGAAAGGTGTCGCGGTACTCTTTTTAAGTACTGGCACTCCGTGAAAGCCTAACAGGCTCTCCATCTATGACAGAATCACAGCACGTAGATAAGACCGGGCCCTTGGCTGTTTGCTGCTTAATAATCACAGCACAGAGACCAGATCGCCTCTCCGGGTGCTTTTTCAATAAAATTACTGGTTGAAGTTGATAGGGCACTTAAAACGATGTACGAGGCCACAATTGTTCATCATCGCTACTGGGCGGCCCACACAGGACCGGTGTTTGTCACACTATCAAGTGTCGAATATATCGATGTTTTTGGACGTCCAAAATGTAGTAACACCATATGCCCTTTAAACGAACTGTCAACGATCCTTGTGGGGCTAAAATGGCTGTTTTTGTAGTTTGGGGATCAGTATTGAGATTGGTTTCAGTTGCTTCTTCTTCCAATAGACGGGACGGGGCTTCGAAACAGGGAACTTTGAAAGGAGAACAATTCCGAGAGTATAGGAACGTTAGCCCTGGTTCAAATCGATTGTCAAGACTCGATACCCAACCCTATGAGCAATATTCACAATGTTGTTGCATGCTGTACAAAGGTTTCTACACTCCAAAAATGACATGAATCTCTCCTTTTGAGCGTCCGACCTTAAATCACATCACTGCACTGTAGGTTCCGCTATCGCGCTTGCGTGATGATACCACTAGTCAGTCAGTAAATAATAAATAACTTCTTAAAAGCTTTTTTTTTTCGTTTGCGATTTGAGATAAGATTTTATGACTGTAAGTTATTCATCATGTGTTACTATATTTCAAGACTGATTCAATACCTCTTAGGACATTAGGGACGCGTGGGAACACGGGGTTGTAGTACTGACTTACATCTTTCATTCAGATACACATCTCGAAGCAAACTAGGCGAGGCTTAAATTTGATGAACAGATGCGCTTGCTATTTTACCTGAAAGACAATTTTCTTGACCTAATGTCATCCTGACTTTTTGGCTCTTCAGCGCTCCTATTCTCTGGTGGAGCACAGACTTTGGGTCGGAGGTGATCTTCAGATATCTCCCATCAAGTGGTGAACCTCAACTTCAAACTGCTCCACCACCACAGTCAACTTCGTTTTCAAACACGAATCGAGGGGCGCAAGTTTCCATCTCATCTACATTGTAGAGTGTTTGCAACACACAACTGTATCAGGTAAACGAGAGCCGCTCTCCTGCTGTTTGCCACAGCAGATCAATGGTACAGGCTCCATCAGCTTCTTCAGAGCGGCGTGCTGATGACGTCACCTGACGCTGAGTCATCACATTCGCGTCGACGCAGACTTGCGTTAGCAACAACGGCCAAGAAAAGGGAATAAACAACGAGCCGGTGTCGGTGCACACACAAAATGCGTATATAACACATCAACGCTCAACAAAACATGGACGCAAGGGTGGAAAAGCAAAAAAGGAAACAAACACGCCGTCGAAAAACCGAGTAGAATCAACACACACAAGTCACACAATGAGACCGCTAGCGTCTGTCATACAAGCACGTCGAGCACGTACACGGGAAGAACCAGAACAAAAGGGCGGCCTGCACCAACATTAGACGTGTTGGCGGTTTCGGGTCCGACCACAGAAACAGGAAAGCGTCGAGCGCTGAAGGGAAGAAATGTTCCAATCGACCATCTTACCTTCGCTCTGCTACTGATCCCGTTTTTCAAAATGGTCGCGGCTGCTTCCGCCTGCCTGCCTGCCCGGCATTGAAGGGGGAGGGGTGTGCGTGTGCGAAATGTGTGTGTGTGTGTGTGGGGGGGATTCCACGTCAACCCTCGCTCGTTTCGAAGTTATTCTCATTCTTTTAACACGTTACATTCTCACGAAAATACGGGTTATTTCCAGTATGTATGTTGGTGGAAACCAGTAAAATAAACAAACAAACGCTGCTAGTGTACAGTGGTACCTTGAGTTAAATTCGTTTTTTTAACTTATATATGAAAAGAGCACTATTGTAATACATGAAAACATTTCTTCAATTAAAAAACGGATCGCCAAGTGGAAATTCACCTTGCACTGATGTCAACAAAATGGCAGGGAGGCCCTTCCAGTTTAGCAGATTACGTGATGATATGCACAAAGTTTTTAATTTGTGATAGGGATGGTGGAGTGCCAATACCAGCCTTATTTTAAGGTATCGGTATTCTTGGATGCTGCCGATACCGGTCACAGATACTTAATTAAGGCAAACGAAATCTGTCGAGTAAATGCGCCTCAGCATTAGATGGCGCTATAGTACGGCAGCTTGACACAACAGCGAATCATCTGCCTCAGAAACAAAGGTCTTTGTTCACAAGTTTTTGTCATTGTGTTAAATTAAATTTTATATATCAAAAGTACTACAGGTGTCGTTACTCAGTATCGGTGAGCACTCAAAGAGTGAACACTAGCCCTGTTATCGGTCTGAAAAAAGTGGTATCAAACATCCCTAATTTGTGATCGTAATAATTTGTGTCATCAGGAAAATATCGATCAGGAACTGCCCCCTTCATGATAATTAATTATAGGGGCCCAGATTTTGGTGTAATACCCCTGTCTGTAGCCCAACACCCCTGTCTGCAGCCCAACCCTTATGTGTGAGCTACTGCCACCCATAAAAGTAAAGTAAAAAAAAAAAAAAAAAAAAAGATTTTCGAAAGTGTTATTGAGGCAAAAGTGCAAGTTGATGAGTGGCTTTAAGGGGTGTGGCCTAATTAGTGACTCCATTATTCAAATCTGATACTTATCACAGCAGTTAGTTCCCTTTTAGTCTTTTCCACGCTTTTTTAAGAGTGTATTGGTGTTGCTAGCCAAGCAAGCGCTGATACAAACGTACATTTGGAGTAACCGCAGTACTGATAGAAACATTCACACCCCCTTCCTTTCATGAACCAGGAAGTAGCTTGCTAACTCAAAAGCAAACAGAGGTTTGATTTCCCCTCCGACGTTTATTACCAGTTCGACTTTGGTGGAGGTCTGTGGTCCACATAAAAGAGCTTCAGCTTATAATTGTTTGATTTATTGTTTAAATTTATATATACATAGACACAATTGTTTGTACTTCTCTGTTAATGAAATACAACACCACAGCAGTCATAGAAATAACACATTTTATAATTAAAATGAACTTTTCTTTTCTCCTTCAGTGCGCGTACCCCTGGCCTAAAGAACCTTCAATGGAACTGTACATTTTAACTTACACTGTTTGTTGAACTCAAAAAAAAAAAAAAAAAAAAAAAAAAAAAACACACACACATTGGACATTTTCTTACAATTAGACAGTTTTCTATTGGTTTTGCATTCATCTCCATGTGTTGTCGGTGTTCTTCCGTCAGAGGTTGCTCCGCCCCTTCCCGGCGATCGGCCGCTCTCGCTCCTCCCACAGCGTGAGCCCGTCGCAGGCGCACACTTGCTTGGGGTTCTGGAAAAGGCCCGCTGACCTGGCGATGATCCCGCACGCTAGCCTGGCCGCCAGCAGATGACCGAGAACATGAAAGAGCGACACCCTGAGCGCGCGTTTGATTCTTTGGCGTGATGGCTCCCGCGCCTCGCTGTTAACTTACCTGGCGCCGGAGTTTCCTGTCAGTTTGGAGAGCGGGTGGCCACCGCGGCCCAGGTCGTCTGCCCCAGCGTCCACCACCAGAGACCGGCCGATCACGTCCCAGACCTGAAGCGGGTCACCAAGACCTTTACACTGAAATTCCAAAAGTGCATGTGTATGTGTGTGTGGTACTTTAAGATGGCTGTCCTCCAGTCTGAACGACGCTCTACCCTCAGGTCCAGCGAAAATATTTCCCAGATCGCCAACATGCTACATGATGACAAAAAACTTGGTGAAGCCCTTTTCACACTGCACTTGCTCAGTGTGAGTGTTGCACAGCACTGAAAGACAAGTAAAGTACAGTAAAGTAAAAAAGTAAAGTGCCATAGTGGGTCTGAAAATGAGTTTTCTTTAAAGTGGAAGTCAACGCAAAACTCTTTTTTTTTTTTTTTTAACAATATGTTCTATGCAAGCCCACTAGTTCAAACGGGGCATTCTGATAAATATTGCGTTAGTGGAATAAGTGTTAATCCACTCGTTTTTAGCCATCTCTGGGGGCGGCCATTTTGTCTTCTGTCGACTGAAATTGACATCACAACTGCTCACAACGACCAATCACGGCTCAGATTCAGAAAACAGGTCAGCCGTGATTGGTCGTTGTGAGCAGTTGTGATGTCATTTTCAGTTGACAGAAAACAAAATGGCCGCCCCCAGAGATGGCTACAAAAAGAGTGCATTTTGCTGCTTAACTTATATTCCACAACCACAAAATTAATCAGAATGCCGTGTTTCAACTAGCGAGCCTGCTGGGAACATATTCTTGAAAAAAATATGTCTGGGTTGACTTCCGCTTTAAGTGTTTTGTCCCTGATATTTAAAGGGAACTTATTGTAAGGAGCTACACTTTTTTGTGGTAAATGTTGTAAGCTGAGCTCCATATAACAAAGCAAGTTTTTTTTCTTTGTTTTGATTCCTATTTGTCTTTCTCTAAGCGAAATCAAACGATTTTCATTTAATAATCAGTCGTGTTACGTTCTACTTTTGGAGAATCATCAACATGTATGAGTTAGGGCGTACTCATGTTATGACAAAAAGGTTCAGGGGTACACAAGCCAAAAAAGATTGGGAACCACTATTCCACAGTACCAGTGTGCAGGCTTGCCCTCACATTGGACCAAAATCCATTTTGTATTGAGAATTAAATCAGATTAATTTCAGACAATGTGTTTGAACGCACTTTTTTTTTTTTTTTCCCTTCTTCACCAGCTGCTCGGCCGATGTCTCCCTGTCCTTTTCATCATCAGGTCCGTCTGATTTGGCACCTTTCGCTATCTTTCTTTTCTTTTCGGTGATCCACTTCTCGGTTTATAATGCTTGGGAGCACAATAAATTGAGGCCAGTACATAATTTTTATGTGCCCACTGTCAGATCCGGTTGGGCAAGGACTCTGTCTTGCACCGACACTTTTGACAGGTCACACACACAGACACTCTCTCACCTACCTACAGACCCCCCCCCCCCACACACACACACACACAGCAATATCATACCCGCTCAGCATCTTGTGGGCCACCATGGTGTCTTCCAAATGGGTCGTAGTGCTCGCCACAGCTGCACACAGTTTATCACCAACAATGTCATTAAGGCTGGATTTACTCTGGACCCGTTCAAGTGACGCAATTCTGACATTTTGCTCTCAAGTAGCACAATTCGGATATCCTTCATGGTAGCGTGAAGACAACGCCACCCCACCACATAGAAGCTAAATCAGGCCACTTCCAAAATGTTGATGAAAATGTGAACCTGTCCATGCAAGTTATGTGCCACAAATAGCATTTGGTTCTGCCAGCCATAACTTGGGGGTTCAAACAATTTGCAATAAACTATCGCTGTAAGAGTAATCCCTCAATTACCGTGGGAATTATGTTCCAGACCACCCCACGATAGACGAAAGTCGCCAAGTAGCTCCCCTGATTAGCTGGCTGTCATGTGACCATTCAGGCTACCTGAGGCAGTCCTCCGTGAGGTCTCCGAGCGCGTGTACGTGGAGGCCATGGGCTCCGGGCTCCAAGCCGTCGACGGTCCCGTCGATCAAGCAGCGCTCATCAGACAACTGTAGAAAACGCACCACTCCCTGGACCCGCCCCTCCTTGCCGGCTAACATTGCCACAGCTGCGCCCAAATCTGTCAAAGCCACACCTTGCTTAACACTCCATTTTGCACATTTTTCTCACTTTTATTCACAAACAACAGGGCTGTTATATCATCATGCAGCGAAAATAAGATTTACAGGTCAATTTAATCTGACCTCTAAATTTTGGAATGCATGCAACATTTCAGTATTTTTTGCACGACTTGCTATTACGGTAAATTATACAAACAGTTGTTTGGGGGTCGGAAGCGTTCACCTTGCTCCTCGTAGCTCCCCATGCCCTTCAGCACAGCCTGACGACGGGTGCCTTCAATCAAGGCCTGCACCTCGCCACTGCTCAGGGATGTCTCCACCAAGACGCGGCCTTCACTGAGGTCTACGTTGACAGTGTGGATGCCTGAAAACGGAAAAATTTGGAATAATTCACCTGCATCATAATAATGGTCCACATAAGGGTAAAACGGGGTTCTCAGACTTGATGTATCAAGGAACCCCTTAAAGGGGAGAATTTGCTAAAAAATACATGGGAAAGGACCTTGAAAAAAATGATCATATATTAAATCACAATCACAATATTGAGAAGAAAAATAAATTGCATTTACTGTATTTTTCAAAATGGTCCAGCCCTAATATGAAAAATTATACAACATAATAAATGTACTGTGAATTATAGTGGTATCCTAACTTAGAAACGGATTTCATTCCATGACCAAGCTTGTAACTCAAAATTCAAATGCCATTAATTCATTCTAACCCCCTCAAAAATATTTTGAATAAAGAACAAAAGACTTTTATTGAAAATTATGAATTGGAAAACATGAGAAAGGAGGGTGCAAATAAACCAATTTGTGACTGAGTCAGAGGCTACAGTCTGAACTGTTTGCCGTTTCCTACGGTAGTTCGTTCAGCGTTTTCATTGTTGATGCTGTTTTTTGGGGGGTGGGAGGGTTAAATCCAAAACCTCCTTTGTCCAAATGTGGTCTAATTCATACAGTAATTTTTTTTCACAAATCTATCATTTTGGTCATTCAGTTATTGACCTTAATTGATAAAAATGACTTTCTCGTTAACAAACAAATAGGAAAAAAGGCAATCAATAGAGCACGCAACAGATTAGGACACACAGAAAAACTTTTGAGTCAAGATGTATTTTGAGGACACCCCCCGCTTTGCAGCCTGCAAACTACTAATACCATTGGTGTGAAGCATAAAATATACATAAAAATATATAGAAAAGTAGTTTTGGAACCTGCTTTGTGCTCAAGAGCAGCTTTGACTTGATCTCGACAGGCCTCACATGTCATCTGCACCGCGAACTCCAGCTGAGGGCGTGCACGTCAAACATAGGTCAACCACACAAAACAAACCCCCAAAATACAATTCAGTGTTTTTAGCTGCTTGGCTAGCCCGCTAGCCGTCAAACTTCTACATTTCAACGCGTACTGATAAAAAAATGTCTGTGCTTGTCAAACCTTTGCTGGCTTATCCGTGTTCATGGTGTCTGTGCGTAGTCCGTTAAACGCATTCAGTAATCGAGATAAGGTCAAGAAGAAACTTATCTCTCTACTTTTTATAAGAGGAAGTTGTCAATGGATGTCACGCCGCCATGTTGGCCAGGGGTTGATGAGGGTTTCCGTCAAGCCTCCGCCGCCATGTTGGTGAGGGCTAGACGAGGCCTCGTCAAGATGTCATTACTGCCATCTGATGTCCATGACCCGCCATTGCAACTCGTTTTTGAAACAACGGAGGGAATAGCTGTTTCGGTAGTTTACTGCTATTGGATTAATTTCGTAACGGTTTGAAAACATTTATATTTTAAATTAGAGGATCGGAATTATCCCCATTAATCCTGGGTCACAAAACTATTTCCGTATTATTATTTTTGATCGTCCAAAGTGAGGTGTAGGAGGAGGGAGGGAGGAGGAGGAGGAGGGACGTGGGATGGGTGAGGGGTCCACTCAGAATCCAGTGGACGGGAGGAGGGAAATGGAAACAGAGGGTCCAGCGGAGCGGGTATCTCAGCGATGACAAAGGTGGGAGTCGGCACGGCTGTAGCGGTCCGTGTTGCTCCCCCCCCCAACCAGAACGTGCGTATCTTCGTCATGTACATGTTGCGGGAATCAGTTTTCATCATCGTTTTTTTTTGTCTGGGTGCGTGTGTATTTAAGGAGGGGTGGCTTTTTTTGGGGGGGGGGGGTTGTTCTCCATCACGTCTCACATCATTTCAGAAGGCACGCCGGGGTCTGATGAGTCCAGATGGACGAGGGTTTTAGTGGCATTCGGGCCACATTCCAAGGGCTTTCATCCCGAATTCTTGTCATGTCCGGCAGATTAAAAAGGCCCATGTAGGAGATTAAGTGCTGGATCTGCTGCCCCACGAACGCGATCATGTTTTTGTTCTTCTTGGATGAAGCACAAAACGTGAATTGTGCTGGCTCAAGCCTTGAACGGACCGCAGTGTCACCTGTGCTTGCTAAGTGAAACCTTGACGTCAGGAACATGGCCAATTAGTCTGTGTGAGCATCTGGGCTGCAGCAGCTCCTTGTGAGTGTTCTCATTTTGTATTTGTGCGTTAGACTGTTTGTCCTGTTCTAAAAATGACTGAAAGCGCAATGACGATTTCTTGCCCTCCTTAAGAAAACTGTCATTAAAAACTCATTCAATGCCAGATGTCGGATAATTTTTTAACTAATGCCCTTCAGTTAAGTCAAATTACAGAGCTTTGTCACTAGGACACAACATTCTACTTTTTCTATTTGCACTACTTACAGCTATATGTTAGGAGAACATACAGTATACGTGTTTATGGCGAAAACTAAAGTTAACTATTTAAGTTGAAACAAAGTGTGTTTGTTATTCCAGTAGACAATGCCTCTGCATGAACAAACAGGAGAGATACAATTTCACAATGGGTCACAATGGATCACAAAACTTTTTTCTAATACAAATTGTTCGAGTAAAATTGGAAAAATATACAATATTAAAAACTGCAAAAATACAAAACTACAGCAAAATATTAGATGAAAATACACACAGTAGAAATGAAATACCCCAAACCTCTAAATAGTACATAACAGAATCAAGATTATAAATATTATATTATAACTACATTATATTATAACTACTGAATCGAAAACAACAATGAAATCACTGTCAACATCGGATCAGCCTATATGGGCTTTTCTCAGAAATACAGTATATTCACAAAGCCTTTAACACACGGGTGTCCAAACTAGGGCCCGGGGCCCATTTGCGGCCGTCATCCATTTTCCAGTGGCCCGCAGCACATACTAAAAATGACTTCTCTGACGTGACCCGCAAGGCTAGCAAAAAAGAAAAAAAATGCGGAGGTAAGCAAAGTGAGAAGGGAGGGTGTCAAAAAGTAGTTGCCACTACTACTAATAAATTGGTTTGCATACTGTAGAGCTTTTCTAAATATTCAACGATACAAATAAACTATGACTAAAATAACAAAATACCGTAAGATCAATAAAGGTAATTCAATTTTAGAAGCAAAAATTGTTTCTTCCACTTTCTGCTTCGTGTCAAGGTCTGATTTATGAACATATAACATTAATCGTCCTCAAGTAACTGTTTTAAAATTGGTGATTTAAAAAAAAAAATTTTTACAGGTTACTCTTGTTTTGGTTCTGAATTTTGGAGATAGGATTCAGCTACTGTTCAATGCAGGGGTGGATCTAGTCAGGTGGGATACAGGGCCGTTGTCCACCCCAAAATCTTTAACTATTTGCCCTATAACCATTAACAGAAAACTGTTATGTAGCAGTTTATCAAATTAATTAAATATAAACAATATACAATTGCTTACTTGATTGATTTTCGTGTGTTTAATGGATTATGGTTGAAGAATTTTAAAGTGGCCCTCAATCAAAAAAGTTTGGACACCCCTGCTTTAACACTTCTGCTACATCTTCACTTTAAACTGTAGCTTTAAAATAACCCGTATAAAGAGAACCTGAGGAAAACAATCACTTCTCAACATCATTTCATCTTTTGTCAAAAATAAATTCACAAATACTCACACTGCATCAAAAAAACTGTCTATAAAGAGACCATTAGAAAAACAATGTCTTTGTCAAGTTCAGCCCGCCGAAATAATATTCACAGTACTTACATCGTGTCTTCACAAGAGCATCGAAAACATCTTTCCAAAATGTGTTTCGATTTCGAGCATGACCAGAATATATTACGAGTGTGGTTGGCCACATTTGTGCCACACTTCCTCCAACAAAAGCTATGATGTGTAGGTTCCACTTTGGCTGCTATTTCTGTTTTTCTAAAAAAAAAATCTGGTGATTACCTTCCCCTTAAATTCCTTCCACGTACAGTATTTGAATTTGTGACAAGGTGCGCCCGAGTACACATATCACCCAAAGTGTCTATTGGTATCATGTTGTTCAGCTCCGCCTCCCATCTTCTTTTTATCTGTAAGAAGTCATGATTAGTCATTGGGAGAAACACACTGTAGAAGTTACTAATAATTTTCCCACCTCTCTCACCTATTTGTGTCATTAGACATTTTTCTAAGGGCGTGGGCCTTCTAATTCTTTCCCACTCTCGGTGTGTTGTTAGAAAAGACCTCAGCTGTAAAAATTGGAAAAAGTCTACCCTTGGGAGATCAAAGTCATTTTTAAGTTGTTCAAATGTTTTAAAATTGACGTCCTGGGTGCATCCAAAGTAAATTTGTAGCTGTTCTTGAACCATTTGGAGTATCAGCATAGTTTTGGTCTCTTTTTGAAGATAACATTTTGAATTTTTCTCCCAAACAGTCAGAATTTGTGTAAGTGCTCCTGTCACCGAACTATGGATATTTGAAAACAGACAAAAAAAAAAAAGGCAAATCTTATGTTCGTCTAATTTCCTTTCACAAAATCTGCCTTGAAAATGAATTTAGAATGTTGATTGGCACTTAAAAAGACTACAGGATCAAAGCTTGAGGTCTCCCCAAGTTCCAGTTCAAATTTGACAATAATCCTACAAAAAAAATTAGCATTTTACACATGTTTTACCCAGGAAAGGTACAGGCGAACCCCAAATGTCCTATTTGGGTGACCTGTGTGAACACTTGTGGAAAAAAGGCTGCTTTGTTTTTTTTTTTTATGCTACAATGATGTAGTTCTTGTTTGCTGTTGTTTTGCCATGTTTACATGCAAAAACAACAACAACAACAGCAAAGGAGGCTTCGCGATAGCAGAGAGTCTTGTCATGCGCAGATCACAGGAGAACGGAGCACGAAAAAAAGGCGTTTACGCAACGAGGTTTCTTTTATTCAAAGAGGATTTGTTTGACACGCCCCAGTTCAAAGCGCTTTGACTACCCAAGGTAGAAACGCGCTATATAAGTGACAGCCCATTTACCATTTACCATATCATTGTTTCAAGAATTTGATTGGCTATCCAATGCGTCAGTCACCAGTCAATATTTGATGGAAATTGGTAACGTTTGCGGCTGCAGATAACGTGGCTTTATGGATGTAAAGCTTGGCATGGACTCATAATTTTACCGGAATTACTTTGACTGGAAACCTTGACGACGTCACGGGACCATGTTTGATGGAGTTGGACATATTTGTGTAAATTTATGACGTTGCTATGGTGAGTCGCCTTTTTGTTTTTAGATCTACGATCGTCTAACATAAATGCTCAACTCAGTCTGCAGATATGATTACATTGTAAAATGTTGGGCACCATTCAAATCTCCGGCCATTTTATCACTTCTGTCGACTGAAAATGACATCACAACTGCTCAGGGCTCAGGTAACGACCAATCACGGCTCAGCTTCAGAAAACAGGTCAGCCGTGATTGGTCGTTACCTGAGCAGTTGTGATGTCATGTTCAATCGACAGAAGTGACAAAATGGCCGCCCCCAAAAATGGCTAAAAACATGGGGATTATAACTCTTATTCCACAAACGCAATATTTATCAGAATGCCTTGTTTCAACTAGTGGGCTTATAACATATTCTTGAAAAAAAAATATGCTTGGGTTGACTTTTCACTTTAGTAAGCTGACATAAAGAACTCAGCCCGGTATTTGACCAATTCTTAAAGCCAGCGTCAAAAGTTGTTACGGGTGAAAGTCTTCATAAACCCAATGTTCGCTAACGGAGAGATTGTCTGTGGGAGATTCTGTTAGTTGAGTCAATTTTATGTGCTTTAAGTAATTTGAGAGTTCTTTATCCTTCCTTGGTAATGGGCAGTATCTCACTGTCTGTTACCCTATGTAATAATAATAATGTATATTATGATTCATGTGGTATATTTTTCATGATTAGGCTTTGTTGACTTTATTAGCTTTGTAGGTTTATCTTAATATTATATAAAAACAGGGAAAAGTGTAAAAATAATAATCCAACGCATGAATCATAATATACATTATCATTCTTACATTGCCCCCTGTTTTTATATAGCGTAAAGCGAAACCTACGAAGCTAATAAAGCCAACAAGCCTAATCATGAAAAATCTAACACATGAATCATGATATACATTATTATACATTATATACATTATTATTATTCTTACACCCTATAAAAATCTTCCTTTGGGTTGAAAGAAAACAATCTACACATTCACACATCGACCAGGTCTGCTTTTGTGGTTTGTGGTGTGACCACAAACGCCGACAACGCCTGCAAACTGGCGCGTGGTCTTCAGTGTTATGAGCCAATGATACGTTGAATGCACCAAAGAAATCCTCCACACGAAACGAGGCCTCGTTTGTTTTTGTTTTTTTTACCCGATACAGGCTCAGATTCGGGGCTTGTTTGGCACGCCCACATTTAGTTTATGGTTGTTACGCCTTCTTCGAGTCGGAATGAATGCCTAAAGGTAACCCGAAGTCATATCCGTCTTGTGTCCTCCTTTGCCATCTTTGCAGTGCGAGTGACATCGGAGGATGAGGATGTCACCGAAGATCTTTCTGGCCCTCTTCGCCCTCACTATGGTGACTCTGCTGATGCACTACGGCGGCCGTTGGAGCGGGTAAGTGAACGCAACGCGTTCTCATTTTTGTGTTCATTTTGTTGTTTGAGTTGGCGGTGCGCATCCCTGCAAAAAAAGGCGACTCGATACTTATCTCGATACGATTCAAGGACGGTTCCGAATGAGACTATTCGATGTGGTTCATGGGTCACGATTCGATTCAATATTGCACGGCTCAGTTCAATTCGAGGGTATGATGCAATGAGTTTCTTGTTGTCACTTTACAGTACGAATGAACATGTGTGTGTATATTTAATTATTTGGTTGACCTAGCTACTGTAGCTATAGCTTCCTCCTGCATTGCAAAACCATGCATAATAACATCCATTAGACCAGATGAATATATATACAGTAAATGTATATTGTATTTAATTTTTATGTGTCTTTTTTTTTTTTAACATATATGGTATTGGAATCATCCAAAAAGTAATTCAAAACTAAATAAGTTACATGACAGTTTTACTCAGCCGCTTTGCTACGTTTCTGCGATCAGAAATGTCACTTGCCAAACAGTCGGATCATTTTTCACAACAATGTGTACAATAGCAATCTCTCAAAACTAAACATCTGTGTCAATGAACATGTCAGCGCATTGGGTACGGGTACGACAAATTGCTTAGTCATGCTGTCAGTGTGTCATGTTCTGTTACCTAAACTAGAAATGGTAAAGGAAGTTACAAAAAGTTGCATTGCTTTAAAGCCAAAGTCAACCCAAACATTTTTTTTTTTTTCAAGAATATGTTCTATGCAAGCCCACTAGTTGAAAGAAGGCATTCTGATAAATATTGCGTTTGTGGAATAAGTGTTAATCCACTCGTTTTTAGCCATCCCCGGGGGCGGCCATTTTGTCACTTCTGTCGACTGAAAATGACATCACAACTGCTCACAACGACCAATCACGGCTCAAGATTCAGAAAACAGGTCGGCCGTGATTGGTCGTTGTGAGCAGTTGTGATGTCATTTTCAGTCGACAGAAGTGACAAAATGGCCGCCCCCGGAGATGGCTAAAAACGAGGGCAATTATGCTACTTAACTTATATTGAACAAACGCAAAATTAATCAGAATGCCGTGTTTCAACTAGTGGGCCAGCTGGTAACATATTGTTGAAAAAAAAAAAAAAAAATGTTTGTGTTGACTTCCATTGTAATATTAAGGTACTTGGATTACATTGCTACCAACAGTACGTTTTTCAGGAGCAATCTAGTAACTGTAGCGGAATACATTTATCAAGTTGCCTCGACCAATGACCTTATCTCCAATTGACCCATACCTTCCTTTCCTACCTCTAGGATCAAAGGCCGTCTTCAGGCAAACAACAGCAGCCTGTGCTCCCACCAACTGAAGGCCAAACACACCAACGTGGCCTTCTTGAAGACCCACAAGACGGCCAGCAGCACCGTGCAGAACATTCTGTTCCGCTTCGCCGAGTGCAACGGCCTGACGGTGGCGCTGCCCCAGGAGCAATGCGGCCATCATTTCTGCTACCCGAACCCCTTCAGTGCTCACTTCGTACACCCGCACACGCTGCCGGCCAACATCATCAGCAACCACATGCGCTTCGGCGCCGGCGAGCTGAAACGCGTCATGCCGGCCGACGCGCGCTACGTCACCATCCTAAGGGAGCCCGCTGCCATGTTTGAGTCCTTGTTCAGCTACTACAACCAGCACTGTCAGACTTTTCGGAGAGTGCCAAGGGGCTCGCTGGACGCCTTCGTGGAGCAGCCCCTGCGCTACTACCGCCCGCGGGACAAGAACGCGAATTACGCCCGCAACGCGCTCACTCACGACCTCGGCGGCGACAAGGACCGCCCCGCTACGGACGTGGCGTACGCGCGTTCCTTTGCGGCAGACGTGGAGCGAAACTTCTCCTTGGTGATGATCGCCGAGCATTTTGACGAATCGCTGCTTCTCCTGCGTCACCTCCTCTCCTGGGACCTGGATGACCTCGTTTACGTCAAGCTCAACATGCGCACGGCCAACTCCAAGCGCCGCCTGACCCCGAGGCTGGCCAGAAAAATCCGAACGTGGAATTGGATCGACGCGCACCTGTACGATCACTTCAACGCCTCGCTGTGGCGCCAGCTGTCGGCTCTGGGTTCGACCCGCGTGGAGCGGGAGCTCCGCCTCTTGCATGCCGCCCAAGAGAGGCTGCTGCAGAGCTGCTTTGGTGGACGGAGGCCCCTTCCCAGCTCAGCGGGGAAGATCCACAACAAGGAACTACGGCCCTGGCAGCCCAGCGCCCAAGTCGGCATCCTGGGCTACGACCTGCCGGGCAACCTGAGCCGTAAGCTGTCGAGCTCAACGCGAGAACTCTGCCTGAAGCTCATCATGCCCGAGATCCAGTACACGAGGATTCTGCTGCACTCCCAATCCATTCGCTACCGGCAGAACCACCACCACTGACTCTTAACTGCACCCATGTCCCCTTCTAGCCGCTGCTCCAGGCCATGGCAACACATCGGGACTAAGATAAAACCCGGCCTCGTTGGGGGGCTCTCGGGGGGACCTGCCACAGGAGAGAAATTTTCCCAAGTACCCCCTTCATAATCCTAATACCAATTCAATTTTTTGATGTGACATCATTTATTTTATTTGGTGGCCGCAAGCCCAGGGGTCCAGGAATTGTCTCGCCTGATACGTCCAACCAAGAATTTTTCCCCCGCCCTCGTCAACCTGAATTCAACTGACGCGCCAGCCCGACGTACTCGCAGGGTCCGAGTGCCCTCTCGCAGGAACGAGGAACGATGAGGGAGAAGGAGACCGGAAGTACCGCAACTCGAAGGAAACGAAATGTCTGCCTACGGTGCGGTTGCCATGACAACTGTTGATGGAAAGAGTGTGGCGATCACTCTTAAAAATGCTGCGGTCAATTTTGTAACTCAACTGTTGGGTCAACACTGTTCACTCTAAAAACAGTTGGGTTAAGAACAACACAATTTGGGGGTCAAAAATGGACCGATCCACAACTTGGGTCAATTTGACCCAACTTTCTTGGTTGTTTTTACAGAAAACAACCCCCAAAAATGGGTAGGTTTGTACAAAACAATGCAAGAAAGTGGGTCAAATGGACCCAATTTTATCGGTCCATTTTTGACCCAAAATTGTGTTATTTGTGTCAGACGTTGGGTCAGTTTAATAAAATATTGTATTAAATTTGGACAAATTGGACAAAATCATGAAACCATCTGTTGGGTCAAAGTGTCTCTGCCCGCAACACACACAAAATGCATTCATTTCTTAACCCAACTACTGGTGTAAGATGTTGGGTTTGGGTTTGATCATCAAGATTGATTTACAGGTACACCATTTGTTCGGTCCAAATGTATCTGATTGCGTAACGTCCCGACCCGGTAACGAAATGCCCCCACTTGCCCTTAACGACACACACCCCTGCCGACTAAAGGTATAGTCTTAAAGGACAAAAGGCATAATAGTTGCTATATTGACAAATGCCACATATACTGAATGCTGCATGTGTTCAAGAAAACCATGTAAATAATATATTTTTTACCGTTATTTTTCCATATGCAAGGTTTTTCAGTGAAAAATGTTGACCTGGTTCCTTGGCAGTTAACCCATTCACTGCCATTGACAAATTGTCAAGTGTCTTTTCACAGTCCAGCCATTCAATCCCAGTGACGCGTGAGGATCGGGATTTGGACCCATTCGCAGATATCACACGGAGGTTGAAGAGTAAAAAGTATTTATCAGGAAAAATACAAAAGTAACAACAGAGATCAGGACTGGAAGAGAGTTCGTATCCTCACTCCAAGAAGGTTTGACGTACAATGTGTCACTGTCATAACTCCTAAGTTTTGAACTGTAAGACTTAAGGCTTATATGACATCATAAAGGACAAAGCATAAAAGGACCATAGCAACTGCAGAGCAACTGATACATCACGTAAACAACCAGTCATAACATCCTTTTTATCCTATTTATATTTTCTTCTATTTTTTTTTTTCAAATTTTAGGGTAAAAGAGGGTCTGAAAATGGCTGGCAGTGAATGAGTTAAGGCTTATCCATTCCCAAACATGTCCTATCGTTATATAATTTTCCAAAAACTTTTCCTGAACTGTAGTCATTTTTAATTTTGTAGAAGTTGTTTTTATATACAAAACTAGATTGTTCGCAAGAGGTATTTCATTCTCATTTTGTCCACAAAATTATACTATGTTTTTCATTGTCATTTTTTACCAGGTTCCTCCACAAACACTTTTTTTGTATACCTAAGTAGCTTTTATGGAATGTACATGGGTACATGCTTTTGTCACTTCAGATATCCACTACAAAAATAATAATTAAAACAAAACAAAAGAACATTTATTCTGATCCAGATATGATGAAGCAATCGTCGCTGCAGCATCATGCGAGGGTTGTAGTCCGACGTAAAGCCAATGAGTTCTCCACTCTTTCCCCCGCCCCCTGAAGCCTTTGAAGTCTGAAGTCTTAGAATATTTTATTGCGCACTGCATGCATGTGGTGAGTGGTGGTGGGGGGGGGGGTTGTGGGGGGGGGGGGCTGGGTGACAGGTGCGCAGAGGTTCAGGAGCAGAAGTCTCTGCATTAACCAAAATAAATATTCAGGCGGTTATTTTTCAAATATTTATTTTCATTGTGTTGTTAAATTCAGCCATTTTTTGTTTGGATAATTTAAGTTCCATCTTTTCAATTCGTTTGAAAGAGACCTTCAACTCCTCGTCTTTTTTTTTTTTTTGTAAGAATTCAAAATGTGTTCATTTAATAAAATGACATTTTCTTAAACAATGGACTGCGTGGATTTCATATGCAACACAATGGAAACCGAATTAGATTCTTTTCGTAAATCTTCCAGCCCCGGTATGTTATGTTGTGTGGGTGACTCCCTTTTGGCGGTTGACTCGCTGCATCAAACTTTGACACACATGCAGAAGTGAGTGCTCAAATATGGTGGGCGGCGCGCCCCGCTGGACAAGCTGAAGAATCACAACCGCCCTTAACCTGCACGCTTTGGGACACAAATAGCGCGCTGACGTGCGACAAAGTCCAGTTCCGGTGCAATGACGCGCCGAACAGCGTTCCCATGGCCACGCCTGAGCTCTATTTGGGCTTGCAGGACTCGAGTCGCGTGTACTCGGTGCAAGTTGCACGCACAGTGACGGGCCCGCTGCTGGAGATGCGCTCAGTCTCCTCCTCCGCCTTGTCACCGCCGATGCGCGCTCTTCCCCGCTGACGTGCTCGCGCTCCTGCTGACGCGCACACGCCCTTCGAGCCGCCGCCTGCACGCCGCCACGACGCGTCGCTAATCCCGTCCGGGGGAGCACAAGGTAAGTCACCTGCATGACCTGGGGCTCGCGCGTGACCCCCCGCAACGTGGGCGAATGTGTCAACTTCTCCAAAACGCGTCAACTTTGAACGATGACGTCATATTACTGAAAAGTCGCAAAGTCGCTCTTAGTTAAGTGCACGAGTTCGGGCGTCTGACTTGGGGAGGTCGGACTCGTACCCGTCCGTGCCCTGGATCAGGTGAAAGCAAGCCCGAGTGGGCGGCAGCTCACACTTGGGACGTTACATAATCGTCAAGAGTGAAAAGCGCCATCCTGTCGGCGTGGGAGTGGACGTGATGTTTCGCGCTTGCCTCGCGTCCGAGCCGCCGCATGTGCGTGTGCATGACATGCGAGAAGAGACCACCCAAGGTATCAACCAATAAAGCACCTGCACTATGCAGTCCCATGCAGTGTAATAACTTGATTTTCAATAGTGAAGAACATATACTGCATGTATGGTTCTAAATTCTCACCCAAAAAATGCTGGGTTGTGTTTCCAAACCACTCGCTGGGTAGCTCTGGATTTTGAGCAGATTGGGTTACTTTTACCCCAGGTTGGGTTAATTTGAGCCATCAGATTGGATCTGGGTGGGCTGAAGAGCTGAAGCTGGTCGCCGTTTTTGGCAGTTTTGTCTACTGAAGTTGAAAGAATGTGAAGCTCAGAAAATATTCGTCATAAAATGAGTTTTGTTTTTAACCCACTTTACAGATAGTCCATGCGTGATGTCATGGTACTTTGTGCTAAAGTGAGAAATTGGCCCATATGCTAACTAATCATGTAAATAAGCCTAATGTGAATGTGGATTTTGTTTCGTTACATAATTGAATAACTGATTACAGTGTCTCTGTAACATGGGTTTATGATGGGGTACATGCAAAATGTATGGCGTTGATGCTTTTTGCTTCTCTATTTTAAGGGCTTTGTCACCATCTTGTGGCATCTATATGCAATTACAAACCCCTTTTCGAGCCATGTCAATTATTTGGGGATTTCCCCTTTTTCGCTGTAGTGCTTGGTCCCTGGTTCGCTGCACAATGTTACGTGCCAGACCACTCCTGTAATAAGTTAAATATGCAATAGAGAAATACCTAATTTAAATACTGCCTCAACATGTTTTTTTTTTATTTACAGCACTTGTTATTTTTAAAACTTTAAACAGTTTTAAAATAATACAAATTGAAATTACATTTAAAAACATAACATTGAGAAAAAGCAAACGCAATGGATAAGATTTTATCTTATTTTTGTCTTATATTGTACAGACACTGTGTATTAAGACCTCTGTGTTTATAGTAAATAAATCTTTTTTTTTCCAAATAAAAAAAAGATCATCTCACAATATAGAGTATATCAATACACATGCTCAAAGATGTACATTATAAAATGATCCTACAGCTGTCGCTTTTCTGTAGGCGTAAAAATCAGGACTGAAGAGGATTCAGCAAAAAGGCAGACTTGGAAATACTTCCTGTTTTCACTCTTCCTCTAAATTGACAATTGTTGAACGAAATAGTGTGCTGCCACCTCGTGGCCAACAGTGCAACTAGTGCAAAATATAATTAATAATTCCACAAAACAGTCGACCATGAATTCGGTGCCTCTTTCTGCAAATGAATGAGATTTCATGAAATTGTCCCTCAAATTGATCAACGATGTAATGTGGTTGAAAACATAAATAAACTAAAAGTTTCATGTTTCAATCCAGTAAACGGAAATGACAAAATCTGAAAAAAATTCCACACCCTTGGGAAGTTTCAATAGCATTAACACAGTTAATGTTAATGGTTGAGGGGAAAAAAAAACAACAACAAACAGAAAAATGCGTCACGTCTGGTGTGAAACTGTCGCTTGTCCTTTCACCATTAAAAGCTCAGATGCATTGGTTGGTTGACGTGAGTGTTATTGACGCCATCTGGTGGCCACAAAAGTCATGAGCGCACTCCAAACACGCGTACACTACTACGCGAAGATGCACACGCTGACACACACAAACAAACACACATTCAAAAACACACACACGGTTTGACACAAACGCACGACCATTCACATAGAAACAGGCACACGAAAAAACACACACACACAGAGACGCACGCACACGTGTGGACACATGGAGACAGATACGCAGACGCAAACGCAGATACATGCACTAACACACACATATACAGACACACGTTCACAAAAACGCATACGATGTCACATAGACAAAGACAAAAAAAACACAAACCCATTCACACTGACACACACACGCAGACACCCCACACTAACACGGACACTTGTAGGCACACACACACACACACTAATTCACAAACAAAACACACATATACACAAAAACACCGCCACACACAGACATACACGCAACTCCCGAAGTGATACATTTGTAAAATAATGAATATTCACAGTTATGCTAACGCTCCTCCTTCTCCGCTACAGTCCAAGTGTTGTGTTAGCTTGCGTTGTGTTTTTCTGACTCACAAACGGCTTTGTCACCCTCACACTGAAATGGAACACCTGCCATCAAATCAGAAAGAGACACCCCCCGGCAGGACCCCCCCCCAGCACTCCCTCCCTCTATTTGGACTCTTATAGCTGCCCCATTTGTCATCAGGCTAAATTTAGCCATCATCATGTTCACGCAGATGCGTTGCAGGCGGTTGTCAAACTGTTTTTTTTTTCTATCTCGTTTTGCGTCACTTTGTGAAGCAACAGCGGCAACAGTCGTCAAACTTCATCCGTTACTATGAAACCCATAGACGCAGGTAAGCTAGGTTAGCTACACGGGTTAGCTCATGATAGCTGCTCAAACGCAAGCTTGTTGTCAGTTCGGCAACGATCCTGTGACACGGACGTAGATAAAATGGCCTCACAATTCCGCCTACTCGCCGTGGCGAGAAGTGTAGCAACCGGCGGCCATCTTGCGTTGCCAGCCGCTAAGCGCGGCTAGTCCATCAAATATACATCCGTAACCTTTGAACGCAGCACTGAGCAGGTGAATAGGTTTGCTAACCTCCGGTCGCTAGGTCCTTATCATTTCATATCATTCCACATGATTCCATTTCATTCAGAATCATTCCACATCACTTCATATTTTTTTCGTTCAGGATTTGCAGCATTTACATGCAATTTCTCCAGAAATGTTCTAGTTTGCTTTGACAACTTGCGCCATTGCACTGCACTGCTGCGCAAGAAGTCGTTTTTTACCCAAAAGACTTTTGAACTTGCAACAGACAAAGGTGGCACAAGGTACTCACTACTCACAAGTCTTACAAGTCAAAAGAAGTTTAGCGCTTGTTTGAAATGATTTCAAAAGTGAACAGCATTTTCATATAAATTGTGCGTTTCTCTACCGTTAACCAGTTTAGTTTTTTCAAGTGCTCCGAGTCTAGATGTGTGCATACATCCACTTGTAGGATGACCCAAATTTGATTTGTTGAGCTGTCTGCAGTTTGTTCTTTAAAATCTGCGAAAGGCCGGTGTGCCAGGAGATGGCAGCGTAGTCAAAGTGGCTTTGAACTAGTGCCCCCGCTAAGATGTGAAGGGTTGACTCATCTAAAAAAAAAAAAGTAGCTTTCCTAGCTAGGAATTTCATTTATTTAGAGGCATCTCTTCACTAGTTAAGCACATCATCTATAAGGTCATTTATTTTCTCTGTGGATGCATATACACATTCTCCTGTTTACACTTCTACCATTTCTAGAGCACTTATCGAATTTGTTATTTGCCGCTTCAAAAGAAGGAGAAAAAAAACACAGCAAAGAGCACTATACCTATGATATACTAAATGAAACAGTTTTAATTTTAGACATAGCAAAACCTTTAGCTCGCCTACCGGTTGGCAAGAAGCGCAGCAGGACCAACGTCCCCCCCACGGAGATACAATCACAGTAGCTGTTGTTTTGCCTCTTGCGCCTCAGCGGCGTCGTTTCTTCTTGCACAAGCAAATGACCGAGGGCTGACAACGATAGTGCCAACGGTAACTTCCCAAAAGTCATCAGTTTATGGTAGCATGAGTGAAATTGAAGGCCATTTGCTATGTTTTAGCTTATGATAACCTGTACGCGTTGAGCTTACCATTTTTGGGAATGAGAAAAACTGACTACCACTGCCGATAGTGTGCAGGGGTATTACTTCTCATTAATGCACAGAGGTACGTAGTTGGCATCAAGGTTGACTTGTTCAGTCACTTCAACATGCCGGACGTGCCGGCTAATTGCCAATGAGCAGTCGAAAGTCAGTCAGCCGTACGTCGGGACCTTAAAATGGAAATCAACCCAAACATATTTTTTTCACTAATATGTTCCCAGCAGGCCCACTAGTTGAAACATGGCATTCTTATTAATTTTGCGTTGGTGGAATACAAGTTAAGCAGCATAATGCACTCGTTTTTAGCCGTCTCTGGGGGGGGCCATTTTGTCTTCTGTCGACTGAAAATGACATCACAACGACCAATCGCGGTTGACCTGTCTTCTGAATCTGAGCCGTGATTGGTCGTTGTGATGTCATTTTCAGATGACAGAAGACAAAATGGCCAGGCCCCGGGGATGGCTAAAAACGAGTGCATTAACACATATTTCACAAACGCAATATTTATCAGAACGTCTTGTTTCAACTAGTGGGCTTGCATGGAACATATTCATGAAAAAAAAATGTTTGGCTTGACTTCCCATTAAGAGATAAGAAAATATAAAAGGAGCAAGGCATCAAATGAATAGAGGGCCGGGGGGTGTTCCTCCAGTGCCCCCCTGGTTCCAATGCCTCTGCTCTGAAATGGACCAAAGTACAAAAATAAAAAATGAATTTTTACTGTTAGTTACAAAGACTGCCTGTTATTATAATTGGGCACAAAAACACCAAACTGTTTCATTCTTTTATTAATTTTCATAGTACTTGCACTGAGAAGAAAAAATATGTATAATTTAAAATACTTGGAAAGTTATTCCAAAAAAAAATACAATACATGTTTATATATTTCATGCTCATAACTAAAGACAAAATACACGTGTTTGTGTGTTCAGAAAAGACAAAGAAAATAAACGTCACTGTTACACTTTCTGTTTTCAAATGTTGGGAGTAAAAAGTGTTTGGAAAAATACCCTGAAAAATCTACTTTACAGTACAATACAGTAAGAAAGTATTTGTATTTCCCACTTCTGGTGTGTGTGTGCGTGGGCGCAGTTCCATTTTACGTAAGGAAGTGTGGGGTCGCGCTCCCTGAACGTCTCATACGCGCACTCGGGTCAGAGCCAACGATGATGCTGTGGAGGAGACGAATCAAATGATGAAAACAATTATCCTGGACATGACAAATGAGCTCTCTCGGGCTATTTTTCGCCAACTTGTGGTCGTCATGCCCATTGCAAAGCGCGAAGCTACCGGAGGGGGGAGGAGTTACGTAACAGGTGTCAGGAGGTGAGTGTTGATGTGCAAATGAATGGAAACAGTGCTGTATGTTCAGCAGTATATTCCTTGAACGTTGCTGAAGCACATGCTTCCTCCCAAATATTGGACACAAGGGAGGAAGCAAAAATAGAAATACTGTACATGTGGTGTACACAAGGTGTCACTTTTATCCCCCCCCCTCAAAAAAAAAAAGCTCTGTGGAACTAAACATGTCACTTTAACAACCGCGTTGGTGTGTGTTTGCGTGTGTGCATGTGCGCGGAGCGGTTTATCAGGGAAAAGGTGTTTCACTGAGTGGGAATGCCTGGTAGAATGTGTAGGCCAGGGTTGCCACGGCAACCATCTGCTGCTACGCTGGCGAATGCTTGCCGGCAGCCCACACACAGTGACATCCAGCAACACACCGAGCCGAGCGAGCGCCACAAGTACTACGAGACACTGCAAATGGACTGCTACCATCAAGCTAACGTTAGCATTAGCCTTCCAGCTTGCGTAACCAGTGTAAAACCATATTCAGTTCCTTCTGAACTTCTGCTGGTTCTTATGCCTTCAACGCTCGCATGACTAAGAATCACTATAAATGATCAGGGTGCCAGTTCAAGTCTAACAAACTGGAAAACTGGAACCTGATCAACCCGGTGAAAGTAGAAGTACTGATTCGACTGCTTCACGTAAGTAAAAGTGAAAATTACAGTTTGAAATAGGGCACTTGAAATGTTGGGTTGCACCACGCAGGTGAATGCTCCGGGCTACCTCCCCGGCAAGCCCCCCCCAGCACGTCTCTGGCAGCACTTAACCACGGTTGCCTGAAATGTACACAAATAAAAAGTTATACATTTTTACTGTCCATTATAAACAACACGTTTTATCTGTTTTATCTGTAGGGAGTCAAATTAGTCATCAGAAACGTAAAAATATCTACCTAAAGAAAGTCAACCCAACCATATTTTTTTAAAGAACATGTTCCCAGCAGGCCCTCTAGTTGAAACAAGGCATTCTGATTAATACTGTGTTTAATATGAGTTAAGCAGCAAAATCCACCCCTTTTTAGCCATCTCTGCGGGCGGCCATTTTGTTACTTCTGTCGACTGAAAATGACATCACACTACTCAGGGCTCAGGTAATGACCAATCATAGCTGACCTGAGCCCTGAGTAGTTGTGATGTCATTTTCAGTTGACAGAAATAACAAAATGGCCGCCCCATGAGATGGCTAAAAAGGGGTGGATTTTGCTGCTTAACTCATATTAAACGCAATATTAATCAGAATGCCTTGTTTCAACTAGTGGGCTTGCATAGAACATATTCTTGAAAAAATATACAGAAGCAAAGTATTTGGACTTGGTAAATTCCCACCGACGACTTATGTGACTAAGCCCACTTGGTTGAGATTGATCCAAAAGAAGACTGCATTTGTCTGATCTGTCTGTTGTTTGTTTCAGATGCAGAAGGTGGGCGCCTCTGATCCAGGTCCCCAGAGGGCCTTTAGCGTCCTGGATCGTCTGCTATTAACACACCCAGTGTGGCTTCAGCTGTCACTCAAGCAAGACTCCGCCCTCTACATTCTGCTGAGAGAGCCTGTCGGGGTGAGCACATGAGCACAAAGGCTGCACTTGCTCAATTAAAAGTTACTGTTAAGTGAAAACAAGTAAAAGTGAACCCTGCCAAATTTGAAATAATCCACTAAAACCGTGCCCCGTTCTGTGGTCAGCTGTCAGTTAAGTTGCATACAACCACTTTGAAAATCCTGCTTATTCCTACACATTCATACAACATCTTAAAGCCTCCGGTGGTATGAATATATTCCTACTGCGAATCTTTCCAACCCCTGACAAGATGCGCTAACAGAGAAAACGCTACACAGGAAAATGCTACACCGGGGCACGGGGGGGCGGGGGGTTGCGATGGGGGCCCAGTCAGAAATTTATATAGCCCAAGTTATGCCCCTGTAGCATTTTATTGGATATTTTAAAAATATATTTATAAATTATTTTCTCAGGCCCTCTATGTATTGGTTAAGCCCCCCTTTAGACCTGGGAGAGAAAAGTCCCGGAGCTGGTCACCAGCTAGCTTGTGAGCTAACAGGCTTCTCGAGGTTCCTTGGAGGCACATCCGCATTTTTTTTTTTCTTTTGTTTTTTTCTGTTTGCGGGTCCACATAGCATACACACTTCAGGGAAAATTAAGTATTTTTTCTTTAAACACGATGTCACAGATTCAGATTTGGACTCACACTACATGACAAATCTCTGAGCACATAGTCCCAGCTAGTTATATACCCACAATGCTTTGTGTTCAAACATATAACAGTAGCTTGAATAAGAAAATAAATATCACTTATGAATTTAAATAATGACAGTCAATTAATTGTGGCAATCTGGAAAGATGCATTTTTTGGGTGTAGCCATAGCTAGCTAACTGCGTGACATAGTGGTATAAATGGGCCAAGAAATTCTAACTAAGTAACTTCCAATCGCGCCGGATAACTACTGATACGAAAAAAGGCTCAGTTCTTTAATAGTGGGGGAGGGGGCACTCAAAACTGTAATGGTTAAAAACAGTTTAATGCTATCGCCACAGTTCAATACTGTCATGTATAGCACATTATAGCGCTCCTATTGGAGACTCTCAGTACTACACATGACATTGAACTGCCAAACTGTCTGTGTCCGTCGTTATTGACAATCGATCGCCATCCAAAGCTTTACTAAAAGCATTTTTTATTACAAATACCACATAAGGTGTCGTTCTCACTCTTGCCCACATTTTCAGCAATTATCTTCAAACACATTAAATGTATCACGAAAGAGATTTCTGAATTCACTTCCATGCTAGGCTGTCCACTTGCTGATGAGCTGATGATGACGTTGGTCTTCTTGCAGACATTCTTGGTGCGCAAGTGCAACTTGAGCCAGAGGAAAGTTCTATGTGTGAGGGTCACGGCTGACAGGGCTTTGTCCTCTGTAAAGGAATGCTTCATCTGTGAGGAAGACTACAGTGAGTGCGGCCACAGCGGCACAGTGGCTGACGCTGGGGTGAGCCTGTCACTCAAACTCTGCTTCCTCTTCCGCCAGCGTTTGCCTTGGAGAGCTCGGCGCTCAGCTTCCCAGACTTGTGTCGCCTGGTGGCCTTCTACTGCATCAGCAGGTCCAGTGAGCTGTGGTTCTACTGAACAATACTAATGAAGCGGCAGCATCGCATCAGACTCCACCCACTTTGAGATTTAGCATTTTCATTCAAGTGGTTCATTCGTATTTAGGGTTGCAAAGTTCTGGGAATTTTCAGCACAATCTTATGCTCACGAGTACCCCAGTTAAACTTGCCATGACAATTCTGAGAGTTTACGGGAAACTTTACCGACATTTGCCTGAATCTTCCAACTCTCTGCAACCTTATTACTAATTTTTCACAACAATGTGTACGCTCGTCATCATTTGAAACAATCGCTCGATGATTTTGTCTGTAGGGACGTCTTGCCTTTCCCTCTCCAGTTGCCGGACGCCATCGCCAACGCCACGACGCACAGGCAGCTGGAGGCCATCTCGCACATGGGCCAAGGTGCACTCCACCACACGGTCATCACTTCTTCCGGTTAAGGCGGCAGCGGTGTGTTACTGTTGAATCCAAAAGCCTAACTTCTTTTTACCCTCCATCTCATCTGGTCTCCACGTAGACTTCTGGAACTCTCCGAGCGCTTCGGAACTTCAAAATGGACCTCTGGCATCATCGGGCGGCAGCCTGATCCAGGCGGCGGCGTCCTCAGACCGATGGCGCGCTCAGAGCCACAGCAGTCAAGGCAAACTGTGCTTTATAAATCCTCTCTTCCTGCAGCTGGAAGTCTGGAAGGTGGGTTGTCTCAGTCCGGAAGCGATCCCTATTGACTTTGGATAAGAGGCGGGGTTCAGCCTGGACTGATCCCCAGTCAGTGGCAGGCGATCTCAGTCCAGTTTGTTCTTAATGTAACCAGCCCCTAACGAGCTAGCGACTTTGTGAATCAGAACCGAGGAAGATGAGCTCATGCGGCCGTCTTTTCCGTTCCCGTAGCAATCAGAACCCCACAACCACAGTGCCTCCAACAAGCGCCACCGCTTCAAGCGTAGCATGCGGCTCCGCCTCTCCGAGTCCTCCATGAATCTGTCCCTCGAGGGGGTGGCCGCCTACTCCCCGCCCCCGTCCGTGGAGATGCCCGGTGGGTCCGAGAGGCTGCGCGGCTCCAATTCCCAGAGAAGAGTTCATGCCGGAGCGGCGGTCCTGAGGAGAACCCCTGCCGTGGCGCCGGGGTCCGCGGGGTCTGAGGAAGAGGACACGATGGCCGCGCGAGCGCCTCAAGTAAGAGTCTCGAGAAAAGAAAAAAAACGATATCTCATAATGATTTGCGCCGATACAAAAAACAAAACAAAAAAAAAGGCTTTAGTACAACAAAATCATTACAACACAGATGGACATGAAGTGCTTTGTATAAATTTGGTAAAAATCTTAAAATAATATTGTTGTGATTTATAAATTAGTTGACAATGTATCAGTTCCTCCTCCCCCAAATTCTTCAAATTCAAAGTCTTTGGCAGTGTTGTGACACTCAAGACCACATTTTGAAGGTCTTGGTCTCATCTTGGACTCCCAAAAGTTTCGGTCTTGTCTCGGTCTCGGACTGGCCGGACTTGAGATTTTCCATGGAGACCGATAGAGACCAGCACTGATGTGCTATTGTTTACATACTAAGGTGAAGCACTTGGTGGTCTGTTTTAACTACAGACCCAAGTGTGTGGAATTGTCAAGGTCAGCCCGATTATCATTACGTGTGTACTCTGCTTGAAGAGGAAGTCAACCCAAACATTTTTTTCAAGAATATGTTCTATGCAAGCCCACTAGTTGAAACAAGGCATTCTGATTAATATTGTGTTTGTGGAATAAGAGTTGATCCACCCGTTTTGAGCCATCTCTGGGGGCAGCCATTTTGTCACTTCTGTCAACTGAAAATGACATCACAACTACTCAGGGCTCATGTAACGACCAATCACGGCTCAGCTTCAGAAAACAGCTCAGCCCTGATTGGTCGTTACCTGAGCCCCGAGCAGTTGTGATGTCATTTTCAGTCGACAAAAGTGACAAAATGGACGCCCCCAGAAATGGCTAAAAATGAGTGGATTAACTCTTATTCCACAAACGCAATATTAATTAGCGGGCCTGCTGGGAACATATTCTTGAAATAAAATTATGTTTGGGTTGATTTCCGCTTCAAGGCGGACCATCCTCCTGATGTCCAGCAGCCGGTCCCAGCGGAGGCGCCTGCCATCGAAGTGTCTCTCCTGGCCCTGGAGCGCCGGCCGGCGCCGTCTCTGGCCGAGCTGGACAGCAACAGCTCCTTCAGCAGCCTGGATGAGGAAAATGATTCCGATTCCGATTCGGAGAGTGGGCTCCAAAGCCAAACTCGGGGCTCTCGGCGGCCGCCGCTGGTGCGCTCGCGAGGCCGAGGAGGGCTGCGCCGAATGAGCGAGGCATTTGTGTGTTTCTTCGCTCCGGACAAGCGTCTGGCGCGACTGGTGCAGGAGCTGTCCCGGGACAGGCGCTCCATTTTCGGCGGGATGGTCCAGGACTTCCTCCTGGCTCATACGGGCTTGTTGAAATCGCTCGCCGCCGCCTCATCCTCTTCCCCGCGTGTGACGTCTGTGCAACTCCTGCAGGGTGTGCGCCTCTTCCTGTCCCAGGCCAAGTGTTGCTTAGTGGAAAGCGGCGAGCTGGAACCTCCCATTGAAACTTTGGTGCCGGAGAACGAGAAAGGTAAACACGTCCAAAGCAAAACCAACAAGACTCATATTGTTTTGTTGCGCAGGCATGAATAAAAGATGTAAAAGTCACACAGCCCCGTGCGTAGGCTTCTGTGTATGTGCGTGCACGCGTGTTGCCTGGCAGTGCGCGGACTTCGGGGGGGGGGGGGGGGGTGGTATTGCTAGGCCGCTCGCCTTCCTTCCTTCCTGCACTCTGATTTATCTGCCTTTGCGTTGGTGGGAGCCATTTGCATTTTTTTTCCCCCTCTCTCTCGTTTATCATAAAAAGATCTCACAGGCCCACGCACGCTTGGAGAGCGCACGATTCAAAGGGGGTGCGGGTGGGGTGGAGGGGCGGCAGCAGTGTTACAGTAGAAACACGGAGTCACTTAACCATATTTGTAAGTGAGCAAGACGGACACATGAAATCAACTTGAGCACAGGCGAGAAAGAGAGCGCGAGCGAAGCATGCTGAGAATGGCAAAGGTGGAAAGTAACAGAGTACAACAAATTCTTGGCGACACTACGTAGCATATTTTTGTTCTCTGTACTTTGCTTATTTCCGTAAATGTAGCTAGCACTTGTGATGCCATATCATTGAATGTCATGTAATGTATAAAAATGTTTATGGGTCAGCTATAATATAATTTCTGATGACATTTTACTTTTGCTCCCTTCATTTGAATACCGATAGCTGGACCTTTGAATTCCTTTGTCAAAATAGGCTTGCTCCTTTTTCAACCTGGACGGGTGACAATTCATTAGCCTGTTTACAAGGTTAGCCAAGTTACGGGAGCATGCTGTGTTGTGCCAGTATAAAATATAGACTAGATATAATCAACTAGAAAACTTTTGTCTCATGTCAGCTGATCAACGGGTAACAGTAAAAATTCAGTTTTACTTTGTGTACTCGTACCTAAGTAATAAGTAAGTACAAGAGTCTTTTTTTTTTTTTTTACATAAGTATTTCTACCTAAAGTGGAAGTCAACCCCCCAAAATTCTTTGCAATAATATGTTCTATGCGCCTTCACTAGTCTAATCAAGGCATTCTTATTAATATTGCTGTTGTGGAATAAGAATAGAAGCAGTAAAATCCACCTGTTTTTAGCTATCTCAGGGGGGCGGCCATTTTGTCACTTCTGTCGACTGAAAATGACATCACAGTTGCTCAGGACTCAGGTAACGACCAATCACACCTCACCTGTTTTCTGAAGCTGACCCATGATTGGTCGTTATCTGAGCCCTGTGCAACTATGATGTCATTTTCAGTCCACGGAAGTGACAAAATGGCCGCCCCCTGAGATGGCTAAAAACGGATGGATTTTGATGCTTAACTCACATATTCCACAAATTAAATATTAATCAGAATGCTTTGTTTCAACTAGTGGGCCTGCATAGAACTTCTTCTTGCAAAAAAAAAAATTGTTGACTTCCGTTTTAAGTACAAAATGTAAGTATGCCACCCCTGGGGAATTGACAGGTAGAGTTCCAACAGTTCTCCTGGTTTGGCAGATCTTGCCCTGGAGCGTGCCATGTTCTCCTGCGTGCTCCGCCCCCTGAGGTCTCACCTGGACAAAGCCCTTGTGGCACTACACCAGCAGGATGGATCAAGCCAGCAGTTTAGCCGGAACCTCTTGCGTCTGAAAGGCGAGGGGACCGCGGAGCGGCTGGGCGTGCGCACAGGCGCGCCCGATGGCCGGCAGGTGGATAAGGTCAAGCAGAAGTTGGCGCTGATGCGACGCACGCACTCGCCCGTCGACAAGGTGCTGCTGCTGCTGCAGGTCTGCAAGTGCGTGCAGAAGGGCCTCGGCGCCCCGCACGGTAAGACGTCGGCTTGTCACGCATCGGAACGAGGGCTGTAAAGGGGTGGAAAATTTCCAGTTGTGTTCAAAGTTTGTAATGGGAATTCCCGGGAATGAATTTAAGCTGTAGCGTATCTGAAGCTAGCTGTTGGACTAAGTGATGGCTTGATTGTAACTTGAAATCTGTTTTAGTTATGCTTAAAGGGATTTTTTTTTTTCAAGAATATGTTCTATGCAAGCCCACTAGTTGAAACACGCTATTCTGATAAATATTGCGTTTGTGGAATAAGTGTTAATCCGCTCGTTTTTAGCCATCTCCGTGGGCGGCCATTTTGTCTTGTGTCGACTGAAAATGACATCACAACTGCTCACAACGACCAATCACGGCTCAGATTCAGAAAACAGGGCAGCCGTGATTGGTCGTTGTGAGCGGTTGTGATGTCATTTTCATTCGACACAAGACAAAATGGCCGCCCCCAGAGGTTCCTAAAACCGAGTGCATTTTGCTGCTGAACTTATATTCCGCAAATGCAAAATTAATCAGAATGCCGTGTTTCAACTAGTGGGCCTGCTGGGAATATATTCTTGAAAAAAATATGTTTGGGTTGACTTCCGCTTTAAACATATTTTCCCCAACTGTAATGAAAAGTCCGACTTTCAATTTTGTAAATTCCTTGTTCATTCCCATGATTTTGCAAGTTTTTGCAACCCTTGAAATCTGGACTGTTTGGTGCCCAGCAGGGCAGGAAGTGAGCTGGGAGGACTTCCTGCCGCCGCTGTCCTACGTGATCGTTGAGTCCAACAGGCCTCACATCCTGATCGAGGTGGAGTACATGATGGAGCTGCTGGAGCCGTCCTGGCTCGGTGGTGAAGGTTAGCGCTCAGTGGAACTTTGATGTGCTCAACTTGTCTGGACTCCACTTTGCTGCGCGTGTCCTTGCAGGTGGCTCCTACTTGACCAGCGTTTTTGCCAGCCTGCATCTGATCCAGAGCCTGGACCGGGACCAGCCCATGTCAGGCTTCCTCACATCCGAAGCCCAGGAAGCGCTGAATCAGTGGCGCAGCAGGCGAAGCCGCGAAGCTCAGAGGCAAAAGGAGAACCTGCAGAGCCAGGTAGCGGTGGCCACAGAATTCCACGCTGGTGCTTGTCGTGGGAACCGTTGAATCGAAATTGAAAGTGATTACACCTTAAAAAAAATGTTGGCTAGCTGTATGTGGATTTTAAAGTGGAAATCAACCCAAACGCATTTTTTTTCAAGAATATGTTCCCAGCAGGCCCACTTTGTGGAATATGTGTTAAGAAGCAAAATCCACCCCTTTTTAGCCATCTCAGGGGGCGGCCATTTTGTCACTTCTGCCGACTGAAAATGGCATCACAGGGCTCAAATAACAACCAATCACGACTCAGCTTCATAAAACTGGTCAGCCGTGACCAGCCAGTCGTTACCTGAGGCCTGAGCAGTTGCGATGTCATTTTCACCCGACAGAAGTGACAAAATGGCGGCCCCCAGACATGGCTAAAAACAGGTGGATTAACTCATGTTCCACAAACCCCAAAAAACGTTTGGGTTGACTTCCTCTTCAAGCAGATTGGGTTAATTATCTCGGCCCAGCAGATTGGGTTGAAAAAATTGAGTTTGGGTGGGCTGAAGCTTTCGTAAACTTCAAGTAACATTCTTGGAAAATATTGGTTGCCGGCTGGATGGCTCATCTGCTAACACCGCTGACTTTGGACACTGAGATGAACGTACTTGGTCAAATCCTCGACCCAATGCGCCGGATTAGATATAAATAATCTAGCATTGGCTCAGTCGCTTTTGAACCCAGCGTTTGGTTAGCTTTTTAACCCATTTTTGGTTGCTTTTAACCAATCAGTTTTCAGATTGTAGCTTTGGGGCCATTCAAAGGGAGTGAAAAACTTTCTGAGAACTCAGTTCCTTGAACAAGAGGTTCTTAAACTGGAGTCCGCGAGCTGTTGTTCGGGTCCGCAAAATAATTTGCATTTGTCAGAGGCCTGGGTGGGCGACCTCCGGTTTTTACGTAAACATGCTTGAAATTCATCTGCAGGGATTAGTTTTGAAAGGTAATCCTCTGATGTGGGCCGTGCATGAACACACGCGGACACACAAACACTTTCACCTGTTATCACACCGCTGGGTTCACTGTGGTCCCAGCAGATGCAGGAGAGAGAAAGAGAGAGCGAGAGAGAGAGAGAGAAGGGAAAAAGAGGCATTGTCAAGCACAACGTTTGCGTGCGGTCACGTGGTGCCTCTCCGGGCTTCAAATAGCCCATCCAAGTGAGCCGGCAGCCAGATTCTGCTCCGACACAGGCGGGCGATCCGTGAGGCGAGTGCGATGAGGAAGTGGGCGGTCAGATAACATGAAATTTATTGAGCTGCATCTACGCATCCAAGCAGGCAAACAACACAATAATGCACACGGACAGCGAGGAGCTGGGTGACTCTGTAAGTTGGACCTGTTGACATTTCTCTATCAGTGTGTGTTTGTCGTTCCAAACAGGAAAAGTGAGTACTTTATGTCTGTGTGCACTGTTCAACCGTTACGCCCTGCTATATGTGTTTCATCTTTAGCCCTTATGAACTATCACAGATTTTTAAGCGATCGTTTTGCAGTACACCGGCAAATCTGAATTTGGAGTTGTGCGCCTATCGTGTAGTACCAGGTTGTGCCACAAGATGGCGGGTAGCACTGAGCTCCACTGGATGCGCTGTCTTTTCTTGACAGCGAGAGAGTGAGAACAGGTGCCCAGGAGAAACGTTTGAAGGAAGTGAAATATGTGTTCAGAAATGTATTTAAAGCTTGTGGGAGGGGATACGACTATTTTAACGAATGATTAAAATATATATATATATATATCTCCCTGTATTGCGGATCACCTTTCACGTGTAGGTCTGGAATGTTTGACGTATATGTTTGACTTTGCCGTGGAGGTGGCTGTCCTGGCCCTGCAGAACTTTGGAAGCCATTCCATCCCCTCCTGGATCTCTAAATGTTGTTTGTGCTTCCCCACCGCAGAGGTGCGTTCGGATACTGTTCCAGGACGGGGAGCGCAGCGCCGTGCGGACCTTGCAGTGGCGAGTGGGAGAGAGTAGCCAAGCGCTGGCGCAGCTGTGCGCCGCCACCTTCGGTGTGTCTGACCCGCAGCAGTACGCGCTGTACTGGCGCAGCGGCGGCGAGATGCGCGCCCTGCCGCCTCAGGCCCAGCCCCAGGACCTGGCGGGCCACAGCGAGGGAGGCCCCTCCCTCTCCTACCTGAGGACCGACCACGACTTCAGCAAGATGCGGCGGCTCACCAGAGGTGGGGCCGTGGACCTGAGTGAGTCGGTGTGCGAGGAGTGAGTGGGAGCGGAGGAGGAGGGCGGGAGGAAGGAAGAGACTGATGCCCGCGGGGGGAGTAGGGGGGTGGGTGGGTGTGGGACTCAACTTGGCGTGAAACAGACTAGGAGCGCCACGGGCGCCTGGTGTGGAGGAGGCTTCCGCTTGTCTCAAGGAGGGATGACATCATGAAAACGCCCATCCGCTCAAAGACCTCGATGCCAAAGTTTCCAGCTTTTGACTTTTGAGAAGGAGACGTTGAAGGTCGGCTCGCTTTACGAAAAGCATTTATCCTTGATCTCCAGTTTACTAGTATGCAGGACCACAGCGCCACCTCTGGTGAGCCACTGCATGAAGCCTGCTCGTTTGAGAGGCCGAACGTCAGTCCAGCCGCCGTTGAGTCGATGAATGACAATATTTCCTGGCACTAATAAGACAACTCAGCACACTAGTAGAACAAACGTGTCTTACAGTAAAGTTTTTTTTTCCCACTACTAGCAACACTTTTGGCCCAGCGGTAAGACCTAAAGTTGGATATTCAAGAGATTTTGATTTTCCACAAAGCTAGTTAAGCATTTATTCAGTAGCTTAATTCAGTAATGAAATTCTGAAATTCCATTCTTTCATTATTGGAACCGCTTATCCTTAACGTTTACAACAATAAAGAAATTGACTGCTATACAATACTTTGTCTAATTTTACCACCGAGAGAAAAATCGGCAAAAATAGACCCATTTTGGGGGGGAAGGGCTATGTTTGAATTTGATTATCTTTGTCTTATGTCGTAATGTGTTACTGTTTAAAAAAATTAAAAATTTATTTTTGCAGATGTTAAAATTATCGTCCAGTTAAATATGCGTGCCAATTAATTTGTTGGGCCCCTCCTAGTGCAACACAACCATTCAATCTACGGCTGCCCCCCAAAGAGAATGACTGTCGTGACATGTTTTCCACTATTGCCTCTCACTGCTGTCTGAAATTTTGTCACATGTTACTAGTGACATCCATGCACGACTAATACTACTGGTTAAGTGCTAGATGTTGCCAACTGTTGTCAATTGCTTTCACACACTTGTCGACTAGTGCCCGTTTTTGACGATTACAAGTAAGACACAAGCTTTCTGCAATGTCTTACTCGTGAGGACAAAGAGCATACTAGTGCGTGAACCTTAAGATGGGAATTGAGAATTATGGGAAAATGATGAAACAGCCTCACTAGTAGGACAATTTTTGCATACAAGTAGGACAACTGCTGCTTTTACTGGTGAGGAAAAACTACTAGTAGGCTTTTGGTGCTACTAGCAAGTTTCAAGGGGCTACTAGTATGTAGTAGGGCCGAGTAGTGTTACTAGTGCAGCGCAGTGTTCACTAGTAAGGTCCTAATAGGCCAAAAGTGTCATTAGTGGTGGAAAAAAACAAGAGATGCTCGATACCTCTTTTTTTCAGACTGAGGCCAGTATGAATGCTCACCGATACCAAGTACCGATACCACTAGTAGTTTTGACACATAACATTTAAATTAACTCAATGACAGATATTTGGGACCAAATACCTTTCCTTCTTTCTTTCTGATGTACAAATCGCTGAAGTAGAGCACCAAATACTGGCTTTGCTGTTATATATATTTTTTTAACTTAAATTATCGCTGACTGGTATCGGTAGTCTCCAAGATTACCCAATACTTTAACAGAAGGCCTGTATCAACCCGATACCTAGTATCAGTACTAGATAAATGATAACAGTAAGACACAGTGGTTCTATTAGTGTGCCTTAGTCCTTCTACAAGTGCTTGTACGCCGCCCTCTATAGGAAATGTGGCTCATCCATCTTTTCCTTTGTTTTGGTTGTTTTTCTCCTTTCCCTGCAATTGTCGTAAGGTGTCTCTTAGCATGACGCAGTGTGAGTGAAGTTCTTCTTGATCACTTTTCTATTGTGGAAACACTATCTGAAAGTACAGCAAACCCCCACGATTCACCAGGCTTATGGACCAAGCCTGAACACAAATTCGCCACATACGCACACACCCTAAATGGTTACAATCGCCTATATTAACGTTTCATGCCTGAATAGACTTTTGAGTATGATTCCAAAACATTTAAGTTCAAACTCGTCATCCAACATGATGCTTAAAAAAATATGGCTTACAGATTGTTTTCGAAAATTCAGAGGCAAAAAGACAGGTGAAAATCTGCAATATAGAGATACCATGTTTTCGTTTCATTATTTTTTTTCTCAATAATGGGTGTCAATTGTTTTCGAAAAAAAACTTCTCCTATAATTTGCACCTTACAATATCCCTCCCACCAAATGGCATTGACATGTATTCCAGCACACTTTTGAAACACAAATTGTATTCCAATGCAACAAAAGCTACGTTCAACAGAACAATCTGTGATTTCTGAGTGAGTCAGTCTTGTATCCACAACGACTCTTTAACTTTAGTTGGCCACTTTTTATTGTAACTGACGTTACCGGCTGATCAGACCTTTTTTTTTGCTTCACCTTGAGAAGTTTACCACCCTTCTTTCTCCGGTGTCAACCACCCAAGGAGCCACTGGAATGTTCCGGCACACCGCTATTGGTTGTAACGCTAGCAAGCCGCTCCTGCCGGCATAGGCGAGTTTTTCAGCAAATAGATGTCAAGAAAAATTCACGATGAATGGCGAATTGGTGGGGGTCCACTGTATCACGCTGGCCACCAGCATGTCACCTTTGGAGTCAGCAGGCCGGCCGGAATATTAGAAGTTATTGGAAACTGTGACTTGAATGTGAGCGGAACAAACTCCCACTGACTGTTCAATTCCATGTTTTGTTTTGCGAACTACCTTTGAATGTTCAGCTTGCAGGGTGGATGTTTGCAGCACTGTGCAGGCTTTAACCAGCAAGTAACGACCATGATGTGTTTTGAGCATAACCGCATGCTTTTTTAAAAATATATATTTTATTTAAAGGCTCTGCGAAAGTGGCGTGTGCATGTTTACTGTGTGAGCTCACTATTCCTTTTCACTGTAAATGTGCCAGGTTCATTTGCAATAATGAATAAAAAAAAAAAAATTGGTGTTTAGCTGTGTGTAGTTTTTTTTTTCTCAAACATATTTAATACTCATTATGTAACTTCATGGCATAAGTTTAACTCATTCATTGCCAGGCATTTTCAGACCCTCTTTTACCGTTTGAAAAATTTGGGAAAAAATGTAAATTAAGTTCCTGGGATGTAATGGCTGGACTGTGAAAAGACAAAATTGTCAATGCCAGTGAATGAGTTTAATTGAAATACAGTCGGAGAAGAAAATGTTCAACCCCACCTCTTTCGATCCCTACAGTTTGAACCGAATTCAAAACATGAGTGGGGAGATTGAGCGGGCAAGCCTTTTAGCGAGCAACAAAATAAGGATCTGGTTTTGAGCCGGGGAGGAGGGCAGCCGTTTAACCCACAAGTGTCAAATGAGCAAATAAGTATTTCATTCATTCTTTCTTTCTTTCTTTCTTTTTTCGAGCAAATAATAACATGCCACCGCAAACAGAGATGACGTCACAGACGGACAAGCACATATGCACATGAGCATTTATTTCAGAAAAAAATCAGCTATGTAAAAGGCAAATTGTAACAGCGAACTGGTCTACACCGTCTTTGACAGGCCTTCACCTTTGACAATTTGACAGGATATTTCATACACATGAATCAACACTATTTAACACTAATGAAACCTAACAACAATTTAAACATTCCACGGGATGATGCCAAAATAACACAGTGATCTTGCTTGTTTGGATAGCTGAACTCAGTCGGCAATCGGCATCTGTAAAACATGTATTATTCGACACAAAAACGCACATTGCTGACTGCCATAGTGATGAAACATTTTTTTAAATAAATTAAAACAAGCCGCTCGAATCTCTGTTGTGACGTCAGAAAACGCCAGTCAAGTCGATTACGAAGATCGCCAGCAGTCGGCGCCACGTAACCAGTTAACAGAACAAGCCACGTGACCAAATGCGGAAATGGAGTGGCGAGGGGCGTGAGGAGACTAGCTGAAAGTGCGCTGCTCATAAATACAAGAACAAAAAACAGCTCGCAAGAGCAACTACGCACTGAACAAAGCACTCAGCTTGCGTTTGGGCTACGTACGTAAGTAAAGGCTTCTGGGATATGATAGTGCGCCAGTAGGGTTGCCAACCGTCCCTTGAGAAACGGAATCGTCCCGTATTTAGAAGTATAAGTACGCGTCCCGTATTGAGTTGTAAAGGGACGCACTTTGTCCCGTAATATCGAGAGAGTCAAAAATAGTCCGTAAAATGTCAATGGAATTAATGAACAACAGTTGTCTTTATACGACAATTTACGGTAATGGTCCTAGGCCCTTCTCTGCTCTATCACCAATGAGGTGACAGCATATTCATACACGGGTAAAACGATCCCGAATCCGCTTATTTTTTCTGGTCGAGGTAATGTCGCTTGCCTAACTCCGTTGCGGAAGACAAACAATGCAGCGTGAATGACACGGTGACACACCTTCGAGCAGCAATGCGACCGGCAGAAGCACTACTCCTCCGCAGAAATGATTGCAAAAATACAAAGGACTCGAAAGCAGAAAACACATGGGTCGAAAAAGTGAGAGAAAATATCTATCAAGTCCACTGCGCTGTTTGCCAGCGCACTTTTTTCATAGTCCATGGGTGGACTGACTGACCTCAAACAAACATGCACTCAGTGGTGGAGACAAAACTAGGGAAACATTTGTTGTCCACGAAGTAACGCCAGAGCTAGATACGGCATGTAAAGAATTATTTTTTTAACCCTCTGATCAAGGTTAATATGGGAATGTGCAATGAAAGTCAGCATTGTGTAAACAAACAATACTTTTGGGGTGGAATAAACAAGTACATTAAACAGACAGGTAATTCATTGATGAATAATAGCTAAAGAATACACACACACACACACGCCTTACATTAATTACAAGTTCAAACATGCATAATTTTTACTGGACAGGCAGTCGATATACTACAATTCAATTATGAATATAGTAGAAAAACTGAAAAAAAAATGTTTATTTTTTCTCTTATGAAGATGGAGTGGATAAATGCGAAAAAAATGTTCTGCTGAACCGATTAAAGGTGAGCTCGTTGTGAGCCTCAACTAGGACATGTTTTGCTCAGCGTTTTACTCTGCAGTTGTCAATGACAAACCGCTGCTCACTGCAGCAAGATCTCAGAGGATCTATAAATGGAAAAATAGGCTCCACATAATGTGGCATTGAGCTGTTCATAAGTTACAGGATGAATGTTCTGAAGTTAAGCAGGAAAGGTTTCTGTTTGAGAGATATTTATTTGGCTCAGTTAATCTTGTTAGTTTGTATTCAAGTAAATTTCTGGATAATAACTTTCTAATGTGTTCATATCATTCAAAAATACGCATCTTCTTATTCAACTCGGGTTTGAATAGATAAAAATTGTTTCACCCACAAAAAAGAGCCAAAAAAAAAATCACGTCATGAAGATTGAAGGTCAGTAGTCAGTATGGGCGATACCAGTGATTTTGGATTCGATCCGATACCAAGGCTGGACCAAATATCGCAATACCGGAAGTGACTTTTAATTTTTTTTATCCAAAGCTGGAAACAAAACCACGTGTACTGCCGCTGCGCTCACACCAACGGGAGGGTACACATCATCAGTTGAACCAAACTACTCCGAACAATTTTGTTATCACTTCCATGTCATCTTGTCAACAGTGGCATGGACTCCATGCAGTGCCTACGAGTCGTGGGCCTTCACCCTGATCGTTCTTCATCCAATCAAACGCGTTGACAAAGTTCTGGTGGGCGGTACCAGAACCAGCAGTCTGTTTCTGCCAAGGCAGAAAGCTCTTTGCCCTTGGCAACACGTAGCAAAAATGCTAATTAGATGACAATACAACTTTCTAAATTATGGATTAATAATGATATTATACATTATATATGAATTAATTGCAGATATCAATACTTTAGCTTGAGGATCCATACTTAAAATTGAACACTCTGGATCGGAACATCAATATTTGGGATTCGATCTGCCCATCCCTAGTTGAAGGCAGTCAGGTCGGCCGTCCCTGCCGATGAGGGGTCCCTTATTTATTTTTCCGGGAGTTGGCAACCCTATACGCCAGTGTTTGTATGTGAAGTTTGGTTCACTTTTTGAGCTTTTACTGTGAACAGTAAATCGCTGTCATGCCCCAGCATGTTTTTTTTCATTTACTAACTAAGGGATGTTTACATTCAGTTTTAATGTGCGGTAGCTGTGTGCAATACTGCAAGGTCTGTCACCAAGTAAATACCGGACTGGTATCGCCTATACATTTGAATACAACATTTCTAAAACGGAATGCATTTTCATTACCTTTAAGCGTTTTCTGCTTTTCCCCTTTTTTTGTATCAGTGAAGAACTTTGGAAGGAGCGCCATGTTACACCATCCACATGTTTTCCGTCGACATAAAACGCACGTTGTACTGTTGTCAAACTACTCCTGACTGTTTCACAGTCTATTAACACCACCTACTGGTGGAATGTTGAGACTGCAGTCAAGCAATGAGCTTTTCCCAAACCCATTTATTTCCCCGTGCTAGTGTGGGTGGTTAGTTGCTTCACAAATCAATACTATTGGTGTGTCTCCTCTTAACATTTTTTTTTACATATTATTATTATTAACCAATTTCAAGTGATTAGAATGATTATTTGTCATAAATAATTTTCAAACCAATGATGTAATATTGGATAATTTTCAGCAGTGGTCGGGAGTCACTGATGAGGTAATGAGAGCCAATGCAATAACTGGTGATGATGATGATGATGATGATGGATGAAGCCACCATCCAGCTAATCCTCTTATTGACTTGTTTTGCTCGACTGGCAGCACATCACGGCTGCCGGTGCGCACACACTCGCCAGAGTCCCATTCCACCGCTCCATCATTGCTTCTTTTTTTTTTTTTTTTTTTCCCCGCTCTCCAGCGTGCTTTGAAGGAGAGACGCCGTCGCGGCGATGGCCAAGCTGTGATACGGAGTTTCCGCCTCGCTCCCGGGATCATGGCTGATGCCGCCGCCGCCGCTGCAAAGAAGAAGAGTGAGTGTTCACTGGAAGACGCTTGGCATCCGTTAAGTAGTGATGTGGCGTACGGTGACGAAGGTTCATTTTGTTCAGCGTTAATTCACTTAAAAACGCCAATTTAAAGCTGTGTTGCCGTTACCTCATGCAGCTGGCGTCCAATGAGAAAGAGGCCGACTCGTTGTCACGTTCTCGTGTTCAAGTGTTGCGCTGTTGCCCCGACTGGTGGAGGGCTGCGGGGATTGTTGACTTTGTGGAACTTTCTCCCATCTGGAGCTCAGCCATTGTGATCTTTTTGAGTTCTTCTTGACCTCTCATCAAGGCTCTTTTCCAACGATTGCTCAGTTTGGCTGGACGGCCAGGTCGAGGAAGAGTTGCGCTCGTCCCAAACTTCTTCCATTTGAGGATTATGGAGGCCACTGTGCTCTTAGGAACCTTGAATGCTGCAGAAATTCTTTTGTAACCATGGCCAGATCTGTGCCTTTATCGCCACAATTCAGTTTCTGATCACCTTGGATAGTTGCTTCAAACTCATGATTCTCATTTTCTCTGACGTGCACCGTGAGCTGTAAGGTCTTATGTAGACCTTTTGCAGCTGCCCTTGGCATCCATAAAAAAGGGACGACGTTGCGTTCCACAGGTGCAAAGCTTTATATCTCCAATCTTGAGCGCCCTCAAACAAAAACATAGAAAAATACAATTCCTCTTCCACTTCCTATCTAAAAACACACATTTACACACATTCCATTGTTGATCGATTTTACAAGCTAGTAAATAGAGCCAGCAGCCGCCACATACCTCACTTCGCCTACCAAGGGTGCAAACCTCCCTTCGCCCTGCTCTCAAACAGCCGACGCCGAAACAACTGCGATAATCAACACATAGCCCGGAAATCAGGTACAAAAAATAAAACACAGGAATGGACCAATTGTGGGCACTTACGTCGTGCTTTTCCTTGACCGGCGCATCCTCCTCGCTACCCGACGACCCTTCTCATGACGGTGCGCAGGCAGACAGTCAAACGTTGGCGTGTGACGTCACCTGGTGTTATTTTCGGAGCACGCTGCACCCTGAAAACAATTAGCCAATTCACCAATTAATTTACCTATGCTGGCTACTTGCACCTTTCCTAATGAAGTCCAATCAGTTTAATTAAACACAGCTGGACTCTAATAAAGGAACAGAAGCATCGTATAGGGGAAGTCAACCCAAATGTATTTTTTTTTCAAGAATATGTTCCCAACAGGCCCACTATTTGGGACACGGCATTGTGATTAATATTGCGCTTGTGGAATATGAGTTAAGCAGCAAAATCCACCTGTTTTTAACCATCTCGGCGGGCGGCCATTTTGTCACTTCCGTCGACTGAAAATGACATCACAACTACTCAGGGCTCTGGTAACGACCAATCACGGCTCAGCTTCAGAAAACAGCTCAGCTGTATTTGGTCGTTACCCGAGCCCTGGGTAGTTGTGATGTCACTTTCAGTTGACAGAAGTGACAAAATGGCCGCCCCCAGAGATGGCTAAAAATAAGTGGATTAACTCTTATTCCACAATGGCAGTATTTATCAGAATGCCTTTTTTCAACTAGTGGGCTTGGATAGAACATTTTCTTGAAAAAAAAAAAATGTTTGGGTTGACTTCTGCTTTAAGGAGGATCAGAAGAAATAGCCAGCATGTGAGTTGAATATGAAGGTCGCTGCAAAGGGTCTGAATACCTCTGAGTATGACCATATGATATTTCAGTTTTTCTTTTTTTCGTAAATCGGCAAAAATGTCTACATTTACGTTTTTCTTTTCTGTCAAGATGGGGTGCTGAGTTTACATTAATGAGAAATAAAATGAGCTTTTTTTTTTCATTTTATGGCAAATGGGTGAAATGACACAGAAATTGAAAAATTTCAAGGGGTCTGAATACTTTGCGTACCCCTCTATACACACATAAATACCCGCGTACACGTACACGCATATCAGTACACGCAATATAATGATATAAATAATACCCACACATTCAGGCATCAGACTACCATTTGTGTTTCTTCTGGTGGTAGTTTGCGCTGTGTTTATCCGGGATTTGTTTCTTTGAAGCATTTTTGTATTGGCCTCGAATCAAATATAATCTTGCTTGCCCCTGGATTAGCGGCAGATGTCGAGAGAGAGTCATCGGAAAATAAGAGCGTTCAGTAGGCCGTGTGTGCATTTGTGTCTGTGTGTGTGTGTTGCTCTCCTTTTGTGTGGGATTAAGCCAGTGGTAGGCAAACTTGAGTGCTCAGAGGCCACATTTGATACAGGGCAGACAGGTCATTGGTGCTGGGGGAGAAAAAAAAGCGTGCACGTAAAATAGTTCATGATAAAATAAATCATGTTATTGTTTCATGTCATACTTTCACAATCAGTTAAATTACTATTAAGTAACATATTATTCATGGAATATCTGCATATTTTGGGCTCTTTCTGTGAACAAGATGCCACCACAGCGCTGGCTAATAGGAAAGTAGTAATTGATGCGGATGCAGCATAACAGTTCTAACATCTTTGTATATTCCAGAGGAACTATGGTGGGTGTAAAAATGTGACCCGGAACCTGCACAACTCAATTGCAATATAAGTAACTAAATTCAAGAGCGAAAGTAAAAATAAACTGCGAAAATGTAGTTGCACAAGTGCGCACACCCACCTTGAACTTTTTGCTGATTTGAAAATAGGAGTCAGCACACACCTGCCAACATTTCAAGTGCCTCTGGCAATATACAGATGTTCTAGTAGGCTTTTCGTCATGTGTTAGTGCAACACTTTCAGACTTTTACTGCGAGGAAAAAAAAGTGAAAGCAAAGGCCTATTCCAACATCTGAACTTTATTTGTCGTTAATCAGAGGCAGTTTAAACGGTAGCAGGTATGTACCGGCTCCAATTTAACATAAGTTTGAATGTAATTGCTTCATTGTGAGCACAGTTATAGGGTGTGCACACTTGTGCAACCACATTATCTCAATTGTTTATTTTGATTTTCGCATGCATACAAAGGTATTAGCACAGTTGAAATGCATCCCGTCAACACATTTCCTTGACACCATGCTAGTTCCGTTAGCCTGTCTATGACGTTCTGTATTATGTGTTAGCATTAAGCTAGCGGACTTTTGTAAGACATTTATGTGGTTTGCATAAATACGCAGTGTGTAACTTTCTTTTGCTTTCACGTCCCCCCTTGCTTTTTTTTTTTTTGTTTTTTTTTTTTGCAGGCTCTGCCAAGACGGGGGGCGTTCGCTTCTCTGAGAAAGCCCCGGCGGCAGGCGCCCTGTCCCACGTCCACTTCGACGATAAGCTGCACGACTCTGTCGTCATGGTGACGGCGGAGGATGACGGCAGCTTCCTGGTGAAGGTGACGCTAACCTTGCCGGCGCAGCTGTCGTCGGGACAGTTAGATTAAAGTTTGATCGGCCTTTAATCTTCTGTGTGGGGCGGGAAAGCTCAGCGCAATCATACATCATCGGCACGCCAAATCACCTCAGGCCTTGTTTGGTTTTTGCAATTGGGCCGCCCCGCTGACTCGAATTTCCTCCCGTCGGCGTCCAGTTGGGCTTCCTGAAGGCGCAGCACCGCTACGAAATCGCCTTCACCCTGCCCGAGGTCCCGGCTCTCGGAAAGGACGTGTGCCTGGCGCCAACGCCGAGCCCCCACCTCCGCGTCATCGATGTCTCGCCTGCTCCTGAAGGTGAGCAAAGTTGAGACCCAATACAATTGATTTAAATATGAAAATAAATAAATGAACAGAGTGAGTGAATTTAAAAACGCTTCACTTGCGTGGATGTGTGAGAGAGAGAGAGAGAGAGAGAGAGAGAGAGAGAGAGAGAGAGAGAGAGAGAGAGAGAGAGAGAGAGAGAGAGAGAGAGAGAGAGAGAGAGAGAGAGAGAGAGAGAGAGAGAGAGAGAGAGAGGAGAGAGAGAGAGAGAGAGAGAGAGAGAGAGAGAGAGAGAGAGAGAGAGAGAGAGAGAGAAAATAGTACACAGTACAACCGGGTTTAAGTTTCTTTCGGTTTGTTTGTCTGTCTGCCTACTAACGATCCATCTAATGTCGGTTAGACAGTACCTGTATTTGATTTGTGGATGGTTGTTATTGAATTCTTTTTTGGTTGAGTTTTTAACGACACGAGACTTTCTGTGATGTTTTGTTGTTTGAATCTTGCACACATTAAATACACTTAAAAAAAAAAACCACCCATACAAAAGAATAATAAAACACAATCTAAACTAAAACAAGGAATTTTGGAAAAAAAACTATTCACTAATCAAAACAAACACACCCATTTTGAAAACAAATTAAAACGGGCAACATTTTCAAAGCCAAAGACAAAATGAAAACAAACTATAGTGAAAATTCCAAATTCCAGAGTGAACAGGAAAGGACCCAGGACAGTTCCATGTGGTATCCCACTGCAGAGAAGCGTGTCAGACTTGCCGCCCTGTGTCCTACATGCTGTGGTCAGTTGGTGAGGTCAGTGGAAAACTGAAATGAGTTCATGAAGGATCCCACTAGAGGGCGCAAGTGGTGCTACATGTGCTGTAGAAATCCACACAGCAAAAAGGATTTCACTTGCACAAGGGAGACTCTTTCAGTCACACGTGAGAGTGTTTTTAGTCGAGAATATGAGAGGTAATAGTGTGTGTGTGTGTGTGTGTGTGTGTGTGTGTGTGTGTTGTCCCCGCCCCCTGCAGGTGGTCTGAAGGTGACATGCGAATACATGGCTCAGCAGGAGGGTGTGCTGTGTGAGCAGGTGCAGCTGCTGAGCGAGGACAACGATGACGTCTGCGTCACGGTCAAAGTTCACGCCAGAGTCATGGGTACGAGTCTCGGTTCACTTCATCGGCCTCCGTCGATTTACCGTCAGAAAATACAACAGAATAAGGTGCTATTAGTCAGACTTTTTTTTTTTTTTTTTTTTTTTTTTCCCCCCGCATGGTACGATATGAATTCGTTCCATGTATAAAGCACGTATTTGATCGAGACCAAACAATACAATGATTAAAAAGATGACAAATCCAGTGGCCGAATAAGTACCACAGAAAATGTGTTTTAGTAGGAGCACTTTTCAAGGAACGTCGTAAAGTGCAAAGAGTGAAAAGAAATAACGTGAGAGTGCTTTAAGTAACGTTCAAGCATTCCTACCATTTATCCAGTGAAAGTGCTCGTAATTAAACTGATTTAGAGGTGAAGTTTTATCTTTCTGCTAAATCTCGCAAGATATATGTACACATAGTCCATGCGCCTAAAAAAAAAAATCAACAATATAAACGATATACAGTAGACATTTCATATGGTATATCGTATTGCACAGCTGTACTCGCAGACATATATTCTTTGTCCTCTGCAAAGAGCAAGTAATATTACTGCGTCTTTCTCAGTATTCAACGTCTCCATGTGTCTCTGTATGGCTGTGTTATACGTACTGCCCCCAGTACGTCGAGCTGTGCACACCTGAAGGAGCAGCACAACGTCCTTTGAAATGAAGCAAAAAAATGGGACAAAAATTGCTTGCTTCCGTAAATTTATACCTCAAATTTAACAAACAGTAGTAAAATATGCAATTATCACGTTGGTTAGTTTTTTTTTTGTGTGTGTGTGAAAATGCTTTGTTTTAGTTTGGTATTTATTAGTTTTAGTATGTCTCGTTTTCTAATACAGTATACAGAGTATTTGTCAAGTGCAATGTAAAAAAAATAAATTAAAAAAAGCAGTAAATATTGTATGATAAAGTCAAGTCAACTACAATTGTCAAAGGACAATTTGACCGTCCAACTTCTGGCCAGACTTTAAGCAATACTGAAATCAATCCATTTAAAGTCAACCCCAAAAGGTCATGTATGATATTAACTGACAAAAACAAAGGAGATTTTTGCAATAATTATAGTTAGTTTTATAAACGTAAGCTGTACTTTTAGTTATTATTATTATTGTTTTTTTTTTTAATCATCTTCATTTGTATTTTGTTAACGAAAACACTTTTTGAGTTTTAGTGTCTTTGTGAATTTTGGTTAACTGTGATTGCAGTAGATAGACAACGGTACTTGAATGATGAATGTGGCATAAAGGAGATGTGTGTGTATTTCACGCTGTTCTTTCCCCGCCCCACGCGGCCTTCCCATCCAGACCGCCATCACGGCACGCCCATGCTGCTGGAGGGTGTCCGCTGCATCGGCGTCGAGCTGGAGTACGACTCCGAGCAGAGCGACTGGCAGGGCTTCGACTGACCCTCCTTATTGCACCGACACACACACACACACACACAGACGACAACAGCGACCAGCTTCTTTTTGCCTTCTTCGTCCAACTCACACTTGAGTTTGCGCCATTTGGCCACACGGGGGCAGCAGTGGCCCATCAGTTTGGAATAGGAATCAATCTGCAAAGGAAGTGTGCCACGTAGTCTTAACCACATTTAATTCAGTTGATCAGAAATATTACTTTGTTTCACAATTTGAAACAATTCTCAGGTGTCTTAATAACTAGTAAAAATGAAAGCATTTGCGCCTGTGGAGGCAGCACTTCAGATGCTATGCTTGCGTGTACGTGGCGCCGAAAGGCCAAACACAAATTGCTTGGCAATCGCAAACGCCGCTGTGTCCACAGCTTCACCAAGCACTGTGCTACTACTGTATGTCCCACTTATTACAAGCTAACAGCTAACTTAAATATGTGTCCTGCAAAATTCAATGCAACTTGGCTGATTTAAGAAACTCACACACACAATTGAAAATGTATTTGTTCCCATATGTTACCAAAATGCTCTCAGCAAGAAACAAGAAAAAGGAGGCGCACGTGATGTTCAATAAAATGCAATGTCTTCTTTAATGTTGCAAAAGCTCGCACTGTTCTAGGAGGCCTCCGGGTGTCCGCCTACGTGTGCCTTCCTCCTTCGTGCCACGTCCGGGATGAGGAGAACCAACACTCCAACGTTGCCACTGTCAAATCCTCGTCATTCCTCTTTGTGGTGTTGCTGTGTTGAGCCTTAAACGGAGAATCTTTGTTTCGTGACTGTTCCACTGCATTTTGTATCGTCTCCATTAAAGAAAAGTGTTTCCGTGTGACTTGTGGCAGTTCCTTGGATGAACGCTAGGTGGCAGTTAAGGTATTTGCTCTGCTGTAAGTGCCCATTAGGACACACTGACGCGCCACAAAATAATTACTTGTGATGGTTTCGAGGGCTGCATAATGCTCCAATAACGGATTGTTATTTTTAATAATTATATCAATTACAGATGAATCTTTCCCCCCTGTAACTGACAGAAATGTAACAAAAACGTCTTAGGCGCTATAACAGTCACAAAACAAACGTAACATGTTTCTGAAATTCAATAAAAAAAAATCTAATATATTAAAAAGAGTTTTTTTTTTTTTTTTACACCCGCCAAAATGTAATGCGTGGATCTGATAATCGGGATTCTAAGCAGCATTTTTTGTTAACGTTTATATTGCAGAAAATACATTGAACGATATTATTTGTGCCTGGGTTGACGCCTCGTTTCCCTTTTTAGCAGCAAAATGCCGATTTGAAGACGCCACAAACGTTTTATTCATAATCATTAGCAAGCGTGGCGTGATAAAACCCCAACGTGCTCCCGTAAAGGGGAATATAATCTGAAATTTGATGAAATACATCAGATCATCAACCACCATTTGTATTGTAAAAGATTGGAACTATACAAATTCTATCTATAGTTGAAAGCAGGCTTTTCTGAGACAATTAGTAAAGTGGCTGTGACTGCTCGTGATTGCGTATAGTTCACGGACAATCAATTGTCATAATTAGTACTGTAAAATGCGTTTTGCTTGGCGCGCATGGACATGGGATTGATCAGTAAAAAGAAAAAAAAAATACACATAAGCAATGTCATTTTTTTCAATGAGCAGGGAGAAAGTCTAGACTGAAAAAAATGAGTACTTTTTTTTTTTTTTTTTTTTTTTTACATTCGCAGTAATTGCTTCATAATTTGGCAACATTGTGGCGACAAAGCATCGACAAAGAAGCAGTTTATGGCATGAAAACACCGGCGCATAGCGAAAATGACACACGCACACACAACACACACTCTATCTGTCCCAAAATAAGTGAAAATACTCTTCGGCATGCGGGCATCTTCACAAAAGACAAATGTGGTGAAATTGTGGCAGCGGTGAATTGGCGTGTGTGAGTGTGTGCGTGCAGCAATCAGCCTCCTGTTGTCTCTGCTGAGTGCGGCGTGTGATTGACAGCTGCTGTTTGATGGCGGCCGAGATTAGGCCAGGCGAAAGGCGTAACGAGACGCCGCACTGTGCCGTAATTACGACCTTGGAGGAAGAAAAAGCAAAACTATAATTATATCATCCCGCACAAATACGCTTGTTTGCTGGGAAGCGTCACAACAACGCGCCGCAGGTGCAACACGACACATCACAACACATGATAGCAAGCCCACTCGTGACTGCAAGCGCTACAATCTTCCCGGCATCCCTTTGCTCTTCTTCTCTCACAGCCAGTTGCTTGGAAATAGCATTGCGATGATCATTTACGCGTGTCTATGTGCCACTTAAATTAAACTTAACTTTATATTTTCTATACAGACTGATTGCGTGGAATAGCAATGATGAATAATGAGGACAATTTTATATATATATATATATATATATATATATATATATATATATATATATATATATATATATACATATATATATGATTATATATATACATATACATATATATATATATATATATATATATATATATATATACGCACACACACACACACCAAATATGTAGGCGATAACTGAGTGTATAATAAAATCTCTCAATAATAATTTAATAATACACACAAACACACACGCACATTATATGTGTATATATATATATATCTATATATATATCTATATATATATCTATATATATAGATACACATATATATATACATTCATACACACACACACACACACACACACACACGTGCACACACAAAATATGTGTACGGCGGTGAGTGTTGCAAGATTTCTCGAGAATGATTTAATAATACACAGACAAACGCACACACACACATTATATATATATATATATATATATGTATATATATTACAGTTGCGTGTGCATGGATTACATCATAAAACATTTTTTAAACAAAATTAAATTTAAATAATAAGAAATTCTACAAAATCATGATGCACATTTTCTTTTTTTTTTAAATATCATATTTGCATTATGTTAAATTGTGTGTAGTTAGATGTATCTAATTGTGTATGCATGTCATTGTTTGCATCCATAATATTATGTGCGTTTGGTTGTGTCATCACTTTAAATATGTATGTATTAAATATACAGGAAGGTGCAAAAGTAGCTATATAGCAGCATCACATCTTTAAAATTAGTGGCATATTATATGATGAATGTTTTTTTTATCGTTTTTCTAAACTAGTAATATAATAAAAATATGTTTATTGTACGTGTTTTAATTTTTTTAAAATCTTTTGCACCCCTCTGTATATAGCCTATTCTACACAAAATTGGGGACAAAAATTCTACTCATTTTTCATGTTTTCAACTCCAACGATTGTGTCGCACATTTCCCAGTCAAGGGTTCCCTCTATTTACGACGGTCTCGAGATACGCCTATTTGGAGTAGCGTAGTAGTGTGTGTGTGTTGGGGGGCGGGGATTGCCGCTCGGACCGTATTTGGATTTCCGGCTGCGGGGCCACCGAGGCGTCATGTCCTCACGCGCTCGCCTCCAAATGAGAGCCAATCAGGGGCGAACCGGACGTGACGTCACTTAGCCGGCGAAGTGGCCTTTACGAACCGAAACGGAAGACAGTGGACACGACAAACTGGTGGCGCCCGAGTGCGTTTCGCCAATCAAGCGTTTGCACTTCCAAAGTTGCTTGTTCGCCTCACTACCTTGAGTCGTGTGGTTTTGCGTGTGAGGGGGCTGGTTGGGCCGCCTCCCCCCCAGCCCAAAATCTTCCTTACCCCCCCGCCCGACTCACTCTTCCTCAGCACCTTGTCGACCTTCCTTGACCACCTCTCGGCTTCCGTAGTGTCGCCCGGCTCGGCTCTCCTGACTGCACTTCCTCATCATGCCGGCCACACACCTGAGGTCCGCTCAGTTTGCCTGTCAGGTGCTTCCACGCTGAGTGGTTTTGCCTTTTTAATTTTTGTTCCCCCCCCCCACCACCACCCTCCCCGTGGGGGAGAGGAGTGGAGGCCATGCCCCCCGCTCCCCTCCAAGAGGAGGAGAAGAAGTAAAAGAAGGAGAGAGCGGAGGACGCGAGGAAGGAGCCGCACATGATGTTCGATGAGGCCGCAATGGGCGACGGGAGCCCCCACCGCTGCGGAGCCAAGCCGCTGTGCCGCTCGCCGCTGCACAGCTCGTCCGACGCCCCCGGCACGTCGTCGTCCACGCCCGACGACGCCCACGACAAACTTTTGGGAGTGGACCCCGACTACTGCCGGCGGATCCTGGTCAGGGGTGAGTGCGCCAGTTCGTCATCGCTTGCAAAAAAAAAAAAAAAAAAAAAAAAAGTTTAGTCGATCACTTCAAATTCGTTTTGGAGTGGAACGCTCAATTTATTTTTATGAGACACAAGGAAGACAAAAACATGGGGTGGGGGCTTCTGGTGGTCTTTGTGTGACAGCGAGATGTTACACTCTTACAACTATCGGCTTCAAAATAACCCAATTATTTTCATGTTTTTTAAACTAGTTTGAGGTTATTTTATTAAAGACCGTATTTGGTTATTTTAAGGAATTAAACATTTATCTGTCCACGCCCTCCCATTCAAAAGGCCACCAGACAGAGCAAAAAAAAAAACAAAACAAAAAAACAATCATGATTATCATCATGAATACACCCTAAAAACTGCTGGGTAAAAAAAAAAATGGTCAGAAAAACGGACCGCTACATGGGTCTTTTTTTTATTTTTTTTTATTTTTTAAATACAAAACAACCCAGAAAGTTGGGTACAATTCTGGACCAAAGTTGTTTTTTTAGCCCCCCTGAATCAAAAGTGCAATTGTGTGTAGGTGTGCAAGACATCTCAAATTAAATAAAAAAAAATGCAAAGGCATCGAAAAAAATGTAGCATAATTAGAGCAAATGTTGCAAAATGTGCAATAAACGTCTAATAGGTCGAGCGTTTGACGGAGTGCCCGCATGCAATATGTGTCTCATATTTACGATAAAACAGAACACAATGGTGGCGACATATTGGAGTGTTTTTATTTCGAATACAAATAAAATGTGTGCGCCCTCACACCAAATTTGTTGTTTTGTGGTGTGAGGGTCGAACAAAACGGCAAATAATGAAATGTGAAATTTGTCACTAGAAAATGTCAACTATGTTTTTGTTTTGGTTTTATTTTACTTCGTTGTGCTCCGTGGATGCATTTTGTTCTTCTTCTTAAGGCCGAGGGGTCACGGAGAGTTCAGCACACTCGCTTTCGTTGTTTTTTCCCTGCTAGCTGGGACTTGTGCAAGAAAAAAAACAAACAAAAACTGTTCCTCGTTGTCAAGCGGCAACAGCGCGTCCCTTTTTGCGTCACATTATGCCTTCAAAGTGCAAACAAACAATGAACAGATTTATTCGCAAGCTAGCAGCTTGACGTCTTTTTTTTTTTTTGTTCCCATCGCGCACGTGCTCTCGCCTCATTTCAGCGATTTGCTTGCATCATGTTTAATTCAGGGACGGCTGTTGATTTTTTTTTTTTTCTTTTTTTTTTTTTTTGGAGTGGCCGGGTTCCATATTTCATGACTTGAAAGCAGCTGTGGACAAAGACTAAGAGCACCTCTGTCTGACCAACAGCAACAAATTGACACTTGAATCTGTTCCGCTTCTGAAATACACTCATGCAAGAAGGGGGGGGGTGAAGTTGTGGGTATAGGGTGAAATGTTATCGTCTAAATTCAGAAAAATGTTTTAAGTGGACTACATCTACTTGTATCTGTGTATTTGGATCCAGAATAGTTTATTTTGTGCAACCACCTGACGAAATAAAAATTAGTAAACTCAACCATTTTTTTTTCAGTGTACTGATGACAATAATAATCATAATAATGATCGTCGTTATTATAACATGACAGACATACACTGAAAAAAATGGTTGTTGAATTTACACAATTTTACTATGTCAAATGGTTGCACAAAGTAAAAGCATCTATATGCAGATAGATTGTTAAAGTATAGATGCATAGACTACTTAAAAAAATCTATCTGGATTCAGATGATTTTATTTCGTGCACCCACTTGCCGAAATAAAATGGAGTAAATGATGCACAGCATATTTTTCAATGGAGTAACAATGATATTTTGCATTTCAACAATATTAGTTTAAATTTAAACATTGTTTATGCTGCTGCTTCACTGGAAAACGTTTTTGTTGAATTTACTCAATTTTATTTTGTCCAGTCTGGGTGCAGGTCATTTTTTAAGTCGACTAAAAACATGATCTGGATACAGATGATTTTATTTAGTGCAGCCACTTGATGAAGCAAAATTGAGTAAATTCAACATACACCATTCAGTGTACTTGTTGTAGTAGTAATAATAATACTATTATTATTATCATTACATATGTACAATATTCATATTTAATCATACTATATTGTGTAATATTATTATTACACACACAATACATTATTCTTTTTAGTAGTAGTAATAGTAACAATGTTGTTGTTATTATTATTATTATGATTAACAATAAAGTAGTACTAGTATTAACAATAGTTTGGGTAGTGAGTATAATGTAAATGAAAATAATAAATTGAAGTAATTGTTAGTAGTAGTATTATTATTAACAATAAAGTAGTACTAGTATTAACAATAGTTTGGGTAATGTAAATGAAAATAATACATTGAAGTAAATGTTAGTAGTAGTATTATAAATTCACACTTTTATACTACCACTACAAGTATCAGATTACAATCACAGTCTATAATCATTATTAATTTAAAAATGAATAGTGATAACAATAATATTTTGAATTGAAACCATTTTGATGCTTCTACTGCTGCTACTATAACAATAACGCTTGTGACATTGTCGACGTGGGTGACGATGATGACGTAAGTGTGCTCCTTGTTGGGGCGTCCCTGGCGGCGGCGGCGGCGGCGGCGGCGGGTGCGCAGACGCCAAAGGCACCATCCGCGAGATCGTGCTGCCCAAAGGTCTGGACCTGGACCGGCCCAAACGCACGCGGACCTCGTTCACGGCCGAGCAGCTGTACCGGCTGGAGGTGGAGTTCCAGCGCTGCCAGTACGTGGTCGGCCGCGAGCGCACCGAGCTCGCCCGCCAGCTCAACCTGTCCGAGACGCAGGTGAGATACACGTTCGAACGCGACACGCCCACTACACCCAGACAACGCGCTCCCTATTGGCTCGCTTCGCCTGCTTGGCCTCGCCTACTTGACTCGCGGGCCAATCAGAGCCCACCACTGGGATAGGAAAAAAACAAACACACACACACACACGCTCACAACGAGGTGTGTCGTTAGTCAAATCTTTCCGAATGATGATGCGTTTAAATTTTCAGCTCTATTTTCGCTAAAAGTAGCAATAAGTCGCCTTGTATTTATTGATAGCCTTTTTCTCGTTGGCTGAAGCCGCCTTTACACAATTATGAAACCAGTCAAAGCAAAATCAAACGCCGCACAAATGAGACTTTAGGAAGAAAAAAATAATAAGACTTAATTCATAATAACTATATATCTATCAAAAATCACCAGCCTGACTGTATATAAGGATGGTAATTTCATTCTTAACAGTGCATTATCATCAAACCATACGCAAGTGATCATCGGTTGCACTTGATGTCCTTAACTGATCGCGTTTCCAACGAAAAAAAAAAAAAAAAAATACACCAGGTTACCACATGATTCAACCACGTATGTGCATGTTTGAGTTGCAGTATTTTTTTTTTCCAGCATATATTTGCTTTTGGCCAGATAAAAACTGTGATGTCAATCCAACCAATCAATATACAGCTGACATCCAAACTATATTACCAAATGCATATTACCAATAAAGAAATACATAAATAAATACAACTTATATAGATATATAGCTAGATAGATCTCATAACATTGTTGTCTTTGTTTGTTGACTTGATTTTATTTTTTATTGTACCATTGCAAGTTTTAGGCCACTTTTAATTCCTTTTAGGTAGTAGAGTAGTTCAGCATTATGAGGAGGGTCCCTCGAGAAAACAAATAAAAAAACAACCTTTTTTTTCCCCCCACCATTAGTGACGTATGACCTTGAAGTCAATTGATATTTTCAAATCTGTTCCAGAGGCGATGCAAAACTAAACAACTGCGATCACGTGGGCGCACAAGTCTGCCCAAACTCTCCTCACTGTGTTCACATTCAAACGAGTGGGAAAGAAATTCCACAAAATGGGTACTTTAATCATTGCGCTTCTCTTAATTGCACCTGGGTTGGCTCACCTTAATCTTTTTGAGTTCATTTGAATAAATTACCAGGATTATGTGCAACTTAATTTACTTGGGTTGAATAATCTTCATTTATTCAACGTAGTACATTTTACGATGTAGTTTTGGTCTATTAAAATTCACAACTACAGACAATTTAGTCCTCACTGAACCGAGCATGTGTGTGTTTTTTTTGGAGGAAGCCAGAGTACCCGGAATAAAGTTCAGCTGTTCTACTAGACTTGCCCTGACATTCGAGCAGGTGTGCGCATGGGCTGTCGTTTGGTATGACGGAGCGTCTGATGGCGACCAAGTGGTGGCATTGTGTTCCAGCCCGGACGCGACATGACGCGAGTGGCGTGTGTCAAGGCAGACCGTGTTCTCATTGTCCTCTGTTGCGGCCCAAGCAGACGGCGTCCGGCCAGCAGGCGCGGCCGCCATGACGCATCGGCGGCCGGGCTGGCCCTACGATGGCGACAGGAAGCGAGACGGCTGACCACGCTTGGCCTCGCCGCAGAGGCCCCCCAGTGGAAAAAATTGTGGGAATTTGGTGAAAAGGGACTAATTCACATTTGGATACAGATTGTCCTCGGAGGAAGAGTATCGGTTTGTTTGCGTTCGAGGGCCGCAAAAATGGCTTTGAGTTTGGCACCAGTAGAGGTACCGAAAAAGTTGACAGGAACTCTTTGAAAGGAAATCAAAGGCCCCCATCCCGCTGATGTGCGAACGTTTTCCGACTGTTGGCGAAGGTAGAAAACGAACCCTGAACGAACCCTGACAAATTCAAACCTTAACGCAACATTTGCTACTTTCGAAAACACTCGCAATTGTTGGCCAACTAAAGTTCCTTCTAAAGTCTTAAAAGGGAAGTCAACGCAAACATGTTTTTTTTCAAGAATATGTTCTATCCAAGCCCACTAGTTGAAACAGGGCATTGTGATAAATATTGCGTTTGTGGAATATAAGTTAAGTAGCAAAATGCACCCGTTTTTAGCCATCTCTGGGGGCGGCCATTTTGTCTTCTGTCGACTGAAAATGACATCACAACTACTCACAACGACCAATCGTGGCTCAGATTCAGAAAAAAAGGTCAGCCGTGATTGGTCGTTGTGAGCAGTTGTGATGTCATTTTCAGTCGACAGAAGACAAAATGGCCGCCCCCAGAGATGGCTACAAACGGGTGCATTTTTCGGCTTATTTTACAATCCACAAACGCTAAATCAATCAGAATGCTGGGTTTCAACTAGTGGGCTTGGATAGAACATATTCTTGAAAACTCTTCAAAACAAGGCCTTCAGTCAAAAGTCTTGAAAAATTGTAAAATATCGTCGCTGTCCTGTGAAAAACACATTATGTCCAATTTTGGAATTTTTGGAAATGTTCACATTAATGCGATGTCCGTAACGCGGAAACACCATTCACGTAAAAATAAGAAAATTGAAAAAAATGGACATAAGTGTTTTTTCCATAGGACAGAGACGATGTGTATGATAAGTAAGAAAATAATTCCCATAAAAGTCTTTTTGCGCCGTCACAAAAGCAGAACGAACAAAAGAGTCATGTGGTTTTAGTCGGGATGCTCAAGAGCAGTCGCACGACATTTATGGACTCCAGAAACTTTGGACAACATTGCAGAAGTGGCTCTTCGATATGATTTCAAATTCAATTCCGCAATTGAGCTCGCCTGAAGCTGTAGGAACCCTGATGCATATATCGTCGCTGTCCTGTGGAAAAAAACACTTATGTCCATTTTTTTCAATTTTCTTATTTTTACGTGAATGGTGTTTCCGCGTTACGGACATCGCATTAACGTGAAAATGAAAAATCATTCCAAAATTGGCCATAAGTATTTTTCACAGGACGGCGACGATATACACGTGTAGATTATATACAATACATATATACGTATACATTAGGGGTGTAGCAGAAATTTGAATCAGAAAATTAGTTTTGATTTAAAAGATGTCTATTGAATCGTTCCACTTTAAAATATATCGAAATGCATATTGAATGTTCTTTTATTGGAGAGCTGTGTCTTGCCACATGAACAGTACTGACAAGTTCATTCTTTTGAAGCGGAAATCAACCCAAACATATTTTTTCAAGAATATGTTCCATGCAGGCCCATTAGTTGAAACAAGGCATTCCGATTAATATTGCGTTTGTGGAATAAGAGTTAATCCACTCATTTTTAGCCATCTCGGGGCGGCCATTTTGTCACTTCTGTCGACTGAAAATGACATCACAGCTACTCAGGGCTCAGGTAATGACCAATCGCGGCTCAGCTTCAGAAAACAGACCAGCCGTGATTTGTTCGTTACCTGAGCAACTGTGATGTCATTTTCAGTCAACAGAAGACAAAATGGCCGCCCCCAGAGATGGGTAAAAACAAGTGGATTAACACTTATTCCACAAACGCAATATTTATCAGAATGCCTTGTTTCAACTAGTGGGCTTGCATATCTAAAAACAGTTGGCTTAAAAATAAAACAATTTTGGGTCAAAGAAGGACCGATCCACTACTTGGGTCAATTTGAGCCAACTTTCTGGGTTGTTTTCTATAAAAAAAAATAACCTAAAAAATGGGTAGCTTTGTACAAAACAATGCAAGAAGGATTTGTGGATTGGTCCATTTTTTCACCCAAAAATGTGTTATTTTTAAACCAACTGTTTTTAGAATGTAGAAAATATTCTTGAAAGAAGAATATTAGGGTTGTCTTCCACTTTAAGATGATAAGAAGACCCCGCGTCATAACCTCTCCAACTGAGCCGTGGCATATTGAATCGAATCCAATCGTAATCCCACTGAATTGAATTGCTCCACTTGAAAAGAGAACCGTCCTTGAATCGTAATATTTTGTCAGTCTGGTCAGCGAGTTGGCAGCCGTGGCGAGAGTGCCATGCGGTTCAAGCGGAGGCTCACCTGAGCGCCCCCTCTGGCCAGTGTGTGCCATTGCGAGGGGGAAGGGCGGTGGGCCTCATAACCGTCCCAAGTGCTTTTGTGCTAAGGAGGGATTAGGGCGGCCATATCTATCAGGCCTTCTATAAGACGGGGTTAACCCCCGGCTGAACCTGGCTGCTCGGATGGCGACCGGTCCCGGTGAGATCTCCAAAGGTCGCTGGCTCTGTTTTTTTTTTTTGTTGTTGTTGTTTTTTTGGGGGTTTTTTTGTGCTGCCTTGCCAGGAGGGAGCCCAAGGTTTTCCCGCAAGATCACAACATCCAACATTTGGAGTTGGGATTTCTCTCAAAGGACCCGCATTACTGAAAAAGCAATAAAAAAAAAAAAAATTTTAAAAAAGGATCACGGCCTCATCAAATTTTTGAGTTTTCTGGGCCTTGAGGTTCTATACTTGAGCAATTTCTGGACGCGTGTGCAGTATTTAACCCGGGTTAGCTGTCCAAGCGATATCAGTTCCAGTATTGACAATTTCATACAGTGTGTGAAAATCCCGACAGCCTCCGGGGTGAATTAATTCTTAATTCTTGAAAATAGATGCGAGCAGGTCACGTGTCCTCAAACTTTTTGGGTCCAGGGGAAGAATTTTATATCATCGTAGTCCCAACACCTATGGAACCATGTGTGTCCCTAAATGCCATAGGAATGAATAAATATTTTCGGAATTAAGGAGGAATGTTGTTCAAATGCCAAATTCAGTTGAAATCTTTACGAGAGCAAAGACCTACTATTGTCGGGATGAAAAGGCGGCATCTTTTTTTTTTTTTTTTTTTCGGGACAAAGAAATAATTTTTGATAACTAGGAAAGTCATATTTCATATGCGTTTGGTAATTCAGATTTCTGTCACTCGTCCTTCCTTTGTAGCGAAACAAGCAAAGGAGTTTTTGTTATTCACTTACGCACTGCACAGTAGAGCGTCACCTGAGCGGGCTTCTCCCAGTTAAACCGCGTCGTGGATTCCGCTGATCTGAGCTGCGCTCTCTTGATCTGGCTTACGAGTTTTTAAAAAAAAAAAAATATTTTTTTGCAGCTGTGTGTATCCGTGGCGCCTGATTGGCTGACCTCTGCCCGACTGACCCATTCGTGTACCGCTGCCCTTGAGTTCCCTTTTTATTTAGTTTCACTTGTCTGGCACCTCACACAATTTCGAAGCTGCTTTTGAATCCGTTCAGGTTAGGCTTGGCTTGGCTTGGCTTTAGCGTAACCCTAATTAAGCTTTTGTCACACACACAAAAAAAAAAAAATCAACTCAAATACAAAAGTGACCTGAAAAATCTACTTAAGTACAGTAACAAAGTTGCTGTAGTTTCCCGTAATTAATAAGCATTTTGTTGCCCCCCAAAAATTAAAAAATGCTACCCTTGTATTGTACAACGATCGATTAAATAATAGACACATTTTCATATTATAGTAGACGTTTTTTTTTTTTTAAACACACATTACATTTCATACACCCGGTAACTTCACGTCATTAAAAGTATTCAATTGACACTTTATTGCTATATTTTGAATCTTTATTCGCTCACATGATACACTGTGATAATAAATGATACCAGCAAATCAGGGAACTGTATTATACATTATTATTTATGTTTATATATATATATATATATATATATGTATATATGTATATATATATATATATATATATATATATATATATGTATATATGTATATGTATATGTATATATATATATATATATATATATATATGTATATGTGTATATGTATATATGTGTGTGTATATGTATAAGTGTATATATGTGTGTATATATATATATATATATATGTGTGTATGTATATATATATATGTGTGTATGTATATATATATATGTGTGTATGTATATATATATATGTGTATATGTATATATATATGTGTGTATATATATGTGTGTATATATATGTGTGTATATATATGTGTATGTGTGTATATATATGTGTGTATATATATGTGTATATATATATATGTAGGTAGGTAGAGAGGTAGATAGAGATAGAGGTAGATAGATAGAGATAGATAGATAGATAGATGGACAGAGATAGAGATAGATATAGATAGATAGAGAGAGATATTTTTAAGGGTATTTTTGGGGGTTTGGCACATTATTCACGGGGAATTCCGGTAGTTACTTGTACTGATTGTGTTCCACTGTTGAAGTGAACTTCTATTTGCACTTGGGGCGGGTGTGCATCGGGCGAGGCCCCGGTGCAAAATACAGGTCAGGCCAGATCCAGATGCCGTCCGGTAATCCTGTGCCCCAGCGCTGAACCCTGGATCCCATTAAAAAGGATTTACGTGCAATAGTGTAGATGTAGCAAAGGCAGCTTTTCTTTCTTCTCCTCTCATCAGTTTCCCTCCAATCAAATCCCTCGCCATGGATAGTAGCGTAGGCCCCGCCCCCCTGCCCGGGCGCGTACTTAAAGCTTTCCATGCAACGTTTTGGCCGTTGCGCACTTTTCCCTGGCTTTGGTTTGGTTTCTCGCAATCTCATTATACATGTCATGGCCGCCAGCTGACTCATGAGCTCACTTTGCCGAACCTCCCGATGACTCCGCCCTCACCGTGCGCTGATACCGTCTCATGTAAACGCTTGATCTGTTCGGGGGCGGCGGGGGAGGTGGGGGGGGGCAGGGATCAGCGCGCCAGTCGCTCGGGATCCACTTTTCGCATGTGCTCGACACGCTGCACACTGAATTAAACATGGCCAACTAGGGCGGCAAGAGTTTGCAGAGATTTCCTCCTTGCAGATTAGATTTCACAATCCCGGCGAGTCTTCTCGCGTATCTTCCCTCTAGTGGCGGGCCAAAGTATCACCGCCTGAGTACGGTTCACTTGTTTTGAAGTATACTTTTCATTTTTAAAGTAGAAGTCAACGCAAACATTTTTTTTTTTCAAGAATATGTTCTATGCAAGCCCACTAGTTGAAACAGGGCATTCTGATAAATATTGCGTTTGTGGAATAAGAGTTAATCCACTCGTTTTTAGACATCTCTGGTGGGCGGCCATTTTGTCTTGTGTCGACTGAAAATGACATCACAACCGCTCACAACCACAAATCACGGCTCAGATTCAGAAAACAGGACAGCCGCGATTGGTCGTTGTGAGCAGTTGTGATGTCATTTTCAGTCGACACAAGACAAAATGGCCGCCCCCGGAGATGGCTAAAAACGAGTGCATTTTGCCCTATGTCTCATATTCCACAAACTCAAAATCAATCCGAATGCCGTGATTCAACTAGTGGGCCTGCTGGGATCATATTCTTGAAAAAAAATATGTTTGGGTTGACTTCCGCTTTTAGAACTGTTAGCTTTTCAACATGCCAGTTCAACCTATTTTATTTTGATGCGCTATACATTTTATTTACATTTTAAAGAAAAGTCCACTTGCCTAATGGCAATGCTAACTCATCATGCTAATTATGCAAAATGCTATAGACGGGCTAACGAAAAGTGTTAATTGTGGTGCAAAAAATGCCACAACCAGGAAATGCGATGATCTTTACAAATGAAGTGTTTTGAACATTTATTCGCGTTGTTTGAATTTGCCATCGACGTCTGATGCTAGCCAGCGTGCGCACAGCATTTCGCGTACGGTCAGCAGTGCGCGTCGATGCAATGCAACTTACTGCTTTCGGATGAGCCATAGTCCGTTTGTTTGTCTGCCGGCCGCTGCAGGTGAAGGTGTGGTTCCAAAACCGTCGGACCAAACAGAAGAAGGACACCAGCAAGGATTCCGACAAGCGCGCGTCGTCTTCTTCCGAGTCTTTGGCCACCTGCAACATCCTGCGTCTCCTGGAGCAGGGGCGCCTCCTGTCGGGCCCGGCGCCGCCCACCCCGAGCCCCCTCCTGGCTCCTCCGCCGCACCCCGCCAACGGTTCCCTGCTGAGCAGCCCCGGGGGCGGCTCCTCGGCCTCGCCCGGGATCAGCAGCAGCAGCGGCGGCGGCACCCCCCCCAGCTCGCTCCCCGGGGCCACGTTCGGGCTGCCCCTGCACACGTTGGCCGGCACCCCGCCGCCCCCCCGCTTGGCCGTCCCGCCGCCGCACTCCCTGTGCTTCTCCGTGCCGCTGCTGGGCGGCGCGCATCACGAGCTGACCTCGGCCTACGGCTGCGGCTCCTCGGCCTTCGAGCCGTATATGAGGATGGACCGCAAAGAGGCGGATCTCGGCGGGAAGAAAACTGTTTCTTAAAGTGACTTCTGGGACACGAGGGGGTACCGTGGGATAGACTCTCCCTTCTGTTTTTATATGCTTTTCTCCAGTGTGTGCGTGTGCATGCGTGCGTGCGTGCGCGTGTGTGTGTGTGAGTGAGGTGAGTGTCCGAACGGGAGCCAGAGCAGCATCAAGTGGTTTCCGCGCTGTGAAAATCCGCAAGAAGCGCTGAGGCTGTGTTCAAAATCACTTCCTATTCACTCGAGCGACTTCGCCATTTTGTGGTGCTGTTCAAATGTGCAGTGAGCGCAGTGGCATGGCGTGCAAAAGCGGGTGGGGGCGGGGCCCCCCTGCATCCGCAGCCCTGTCGCAGCCACGTCATCAAACTTTTTGCAAAATGCCACCCAAAGCATACTTTCCAAGTCCAGTGGTTCAAAAGAAATATTGACTTCATTTAAACATCGCTTTACAACAACATTTGAAATAAGGGGGACGATTACGTCAGTTTACCACATTTTAATCTTGTGATAATCACTTTAAGTCAATTCAAACGACTTTCCCTGATCAAGATTAAAAATCAGTCCATCAAAAACCAGGCAAAGTTCTTAATTCTTAAAAGCATATTTGATATTAGGGATGTAACGATTCACTCAAGCTTCGATTCGATTTTCAGTTCCCGATTTTTGATTTTTAAAAAAAACAACTCCTACCATGCTTGTCTCTGTGCACTAGTGTGGTTCTGCAGTCATCCACAAACGCAATACGCAATGATGTTTGCAAAAGCAGAATTTGATCTCCGCATTCAAAATGTGCTACGCATCTGGAATGAAAAAACATTCCAGGACAACATTTTCTAGATGAATTCAATCAACACGAGTTTTCGAGTTTTTGAATCGATTAATCGTGACGAATCGATTTTAAATCCATTTTCGATTGTTACATCCCTATTTAATATTGTAAGTTGCTGTAATATTACGCATTTTCTCCTAATATAGGAGCAAAAAAAACTAGTTAAGTAATGTTTCAATTCTGACATATAGCACTTAAAAATATAATAAAAAATTGTACCTGAATAACTATTTGAAAACAAACAATTGTGAAAAATTAGATGCAAATGTGATGTACTTAAAGGTTGATTACAACCGAACCGTACTTAATAAATGTACTAGATTTAAAAAAAAAAAGTTGGAACATTTTAATTCAGTGATGCTTTCGCACACCACTAGAGGGAGCCACATCCCATCATGGACAAAAAGTGCGTTGTTTGGATGCAATCAACTTCCAACAATAGGATGTTATGTTTGATTTATTTGTTCAATATTTATTACGGAAGTTCCTCCAGCTGATAATTATGTGACCGCAATGACATAATTAACTTGAGGCCCAAGCAGTGTTCAAAATAATTTTCAATGTCACTGATGAGTAAGCCATATAATAATGATAATAATAATAATAATAATAATAATAATAATAATAATAATGCATCAGTTTTGTATGGCGCTTTTGACTTCAAATAGTCCGCAATGGGGAATTCCTACAGGGTGATTAGGGAAAGACTTCGAACACAGCCTATGCTCGAAAAAAAGAATTGTAGCATTTGAATACGTTATTTAAATATGTTTGTGGTTCTTGATTTGCTCGTGTTTGTGCGTGGACTAATACTGTGGTAGGTAGCTCTAGTTCTGATAGTTTGGTTACAAATACACGAGGAGTGTAACAGCCCAGGCGAAATTGAGCCCCTCCATGATTTGCAAGGATCTTAGAACACTCGAGATGTATCACTTCAACCTACTTCCTTGGCACCAATCGCAGTGGACCCCCGGCGTACTCGTGGTTCAGCACCTGCTCGCTCACCTTCTGGCAGTTTTAATTTTTTGGGGTGCGATGCAATCTAAGGGCAGGTGATTTTAAAGTGGGATTATTTGGTTTGATTCAGTGGTATTACGATGCGATTCGATATAGTATGGCTCAGTTTGACGGAGTACGACGCAATGAGTTTCTTGTTGTCATTTTACAATATGAATGACGCTTTCACAGTAGGTTACTGTAAATGTGGCGTTTCCTTCAGAGATATAAAAACGTCTCGCCATATATTTCAAATTGGAACAATTTGGTTCAACTTAATGGACTCACTCATGTATATACGTGTATATGTATGTGTGTGTGTGTGTGTGTGTGTGTGTGTGTGTAAATATATGTACTGTGTATGTATATGTATATATGTGTATATATATAAATATATACATACATGTATGTGTGTATATTTATGTGTGTATATGTATGTATGTATGTATATATATGTGTGTATATGTATGTATGTATGTATATATATGTATGTGTATACATATATATATGTGTGTATATGTATGTATGTATGTATATATATGTATGTGTATACATATATGTATATGTACTGTGTATGTATATGTATATATATAGATATATATATGTGTATGTGTATATATGTGTATGTACGTATATGTATGTGTATATATGTGTATGTGTATATATATATGTGTATATATATATGTATGTACATATATATGTGTATGTACATATATATGTGTATGTACGTATATGTGTGTACGTATATGTGTGTACGTATATGTGTGTACGTATATGTGTATATGGGTATATGTGTACGTATATGGGTATATGTATACGTATATGGGTATATGTATACGTATATGGGTATACGTATACGGGTATACGTATACGTATACGTGTATATGTATACGTATACGTGTGTATGTATATGTATATGTGTGTATGTATATGTATGTCAAGAAGAATAATTGTTCAAATTCAATTATATGCCCATTTTTGCTATTCACTCTCCCCCACGAATATCAGGGGTCCACTGCCTGACCTTCCTATTAGCATTATTAGCATTAGCAGGCCTTTGGCACCAGCCTTGTGGCATTTCCGGGCGTTACAAAGGAACCCAGAAATACACCCATTCTGGAAATCGCTCAGTTTTCCAGAGAATAGCAGAAGGATAGGTTTCATCAATCAAAAATCAACCGCCAAACTGAATATGCGTTATTTTTTATTAGGAGCCATGTAGGAACTGCATTGCCAACTAGTGGCGTGTGTGAGAAATGCAAAATCCTCCAGCTCAGCTCGTCTCGGGTTATAATGTGTGAACCCCCCCCCCCCCCAAAAAAAAATGTTTCCCCACATTTTGGGGGCTGTTTTTGTTGTAAGTTCCTGTTGAAAGGGCCCTCAGTCTGAGCATCTCCAACTTGGTGGCCATGTTGGAAGCACTTTAGGTCGCCGTCTCCTCTGGAGCCGCCTCAACTCTTGGCAAGCAACTCGCTGAACCTCCACTGCAGTGACAGGCGCTTGCTCGCTCGCTCGCCTCCAACAGCCCGATGCTCTCCTCTCAAATGCAGTTTCTTTTCACGTCCGCTCCAAAGCCTTCAGTCACAGACTCAAGATCAGTTTGGCCTTTGTTTCACGTGTTTATTTTTGGGTCATCCACCTTAGCCTCCACTCGTTCAGGAATTTTTCTGGGAGCTTTTGACTTCCTCCGCGACCTGCACTTTTTTTTTTTTTTTTTTTCAAAGAAAACGGTGACGTCTGTAATATGTGCGAATCGCTCCTTTTTGGATCGCGATTTATCGGGTCACGGTCTTGGCAAAGCCTGCTGCTGTTGTTCAACATGGTGTTGTTGTTGTTGTTGTTGTTGTTTATAAGCGGCAGCAAATATTGAGCGCGCACAGCCATGGAGCTCCGGAGGCTTGCTGTGACGTCGCCCAAAAGCGCACGTCCACGCCAACATCCAAAATGTCATGAGAGAAAAACGGCGTGCGCATCCGAAGGCACCTCAGGGACATAATTCCTGATTTCGTCTCACACACGTACACACACCCCCCCCCACACACACACACATACGCCACCGAAACACACTAAGGTGATAATAGGTCATGAAATCAACCAACCAAAATGCTTTTAAACAAACAAAAATGAGCTGAAACTACACCTTGCATCTATTAAAAAAAAAAAAAAGAATGGTGCATTTGACCGAAACTCTATTTATTAAAAAAAATAATAATAATAATGTTAATTGAAACTAAACTTGAAGCATTTTCGGAAAAATAACTGATAAAAACGGACAATCCTACAAAAACTCATTAAAACTAATGTAATGAAAAAAAAACCCAGTCCAAACAAACTAAAAACTAAGGAAAATACAGATTTTATTTTTCTCACTCATATACACTCCTAAAACGCTCTCATACTCGCGACTAAAATGCTCCCGCGAAGACGACCGCAATTTAGCTCACTCACATTTGCTACTTAGCCGCTCTCACACACATTACTGAAAACCGTCATACTGACTTAAGTTTGCATGCAGTCAATATTCGGGTTAAGCTCAAAATTCCAATTTCTGAAATATTCCAAAAAAAAAAAAAACAAACAAAAAAACAAAACACTTATGTGCGTTAATCGACGGAGATACTCCCGCGTTTGAATAACCCGATTGAAACGCAAATAGGCGTCATTTCCGCTCGTTCCTTTCTACCGTCAATAAAACACACTCTATTCATGTCGCACACGGCAGGAATAAAGCAGTCGCTTTCCTCCGCCGTTCCAAAAGTGTGCGTTTCTTGAGTTTTCGCCATGGTTGTTTACCACTGCTTGGGACATTATTACAGACTTATACACACACGCGTATATGTGTCTGGATACACACTGTGTCATTTTTGTCATAAAGATAAAAAAATAATGCAAAAACGCCGCAGAGAAATCGATATATTCAAGTTTAGGCCTGCTACGGCGAGGATGCAAGCACTTCCTGTACTACGAAGACCAACCTTGCGCTTGAGCAAGTGCAGAGTGTCCGGCGCTATCGGGGTATTCCGATTGGCTTATACATGCGTACACATTCGGTTTACAAAAGGGGTAACCGAGACAATTTTAAAAACCCGAGTAAGGGCATTTTTGGGTTAATTGCTTGTGTTTACATGGCTTTTAAAAACCATAATACTGTCAATATTTGGGTCTCATTGACTGCATGTAAACGTGACTGATTATGGTGCTGTTTCTCCACATACACTCCTGAAACTCTCACACATAAACGCTCATACTGAAACACTCCCACACACTCATAAATTGCTCAAACGAACACTTTTGAATTTATTTATGTGCACTTCGAAAACACTCTCACATGCACACCTTTGAAATGGTCTCACACAGGTTTTTTTTTTTTTTTTTTTTTTTGCTCTCACACAAATCCAGATTTCTTTTACTCACATACACGAATTAAAACGCTCACACATTACCACAATGCTCATACAAACATCTGAAATACTCTCACATGCACTCTAGAGATGATGATTTTTTTGCTTTCTCATACACTCGTAAAATGCTCTCACACGCACGACTGGAATTCATATTTCGATGGCCGTGAATGAGAGCGTTTCAGTGGTGTGTGTGAGCAGGACTCTTGAAGGATCTCCCTGACGGCGCCTCGACACTCATTGAAGCGCATTTGCTCACATTTGTGCTTTGGGATGGATTCTTGTTTACTCGGCCTGCCGTCTGCCCCTGCACCGTCATCACTTCTTTTCTTGGAGCACGACTTGTCACACTAACTCTTTTTTGTTGTACATAGCTCGAAATGTGTCTACACTCTATCATCATATACATATATATATATATATATATATAAGTCAATCTTTCTGTGTGGTTGACAAAGAAAAGAAAACGAAAACAAATCCTTTCAAGATATGCTTTACAGTACTTTGTCTCTTTAACATTTTGCACTTATTTAAAGGGGATTTTTGTCCGTTTTCTGGGCTGGCCTTTCGATTCGCAATCAGCCGTGATTATTGTACAATATTGTAAATGTACTTTAATTGATATAATTATACGTCTATGTCATTTGCCTCCTGTGTGCGGTGTCGTGTGTCCTCCACTCTCCTTCACCTGAAAGTCGCCTTTTACTCGAAGTAAAGCTTTTATATATATATATATATATATATATATAAAGGTAGACAAACACACACACCGCGGGTCATTTTACTTTGTTTTCACAAGCTCGACATTTGGTGGGCAAATCAAAAGTTCATTTGCGCACTTTGCCAAGCCAAATTCAAATTGCGTGTGAGCCGTGCGTCCGTGGCACATCACTTTTGAGAATCGATTCCAGGAGAAGATGATAAAAATGCCCAGGGCAGCTCTGATCGTTTTGTTCCAAACTTGTAATTTACACGAGAATTGTATTCGAGGATTTCAAAGACGGCGAATTGAATTGAAATATTCTATAAATAAGTAAATATCTGTTACAAGCTTTGCAGGCGATAGTGGAAGTCGAACATTTTTGATTAATCGCCATTAGTTACGTAATATTGTGCGATTTAGTTTTGAATGGAATCGCTTCACAGCACTATTATATTTATTCATTTATTTTTACACACACACACACACACACGCGCGAGAAACCTTGCCGATATGTTCACCTTTTCAATCCTTTCCAATCCAATACCTCCTTCGCTCTGATTTTTCATTTTTATTTACCTAGCATAAACCGACGTGCCCTTGGGAGTTTAACTCAGACAAATTGCAACACTTCACCGGTGGTTCAGTAGAGAAAACTTTGAGTCTTTGGACAAATAGCTGAGAGCTCCCACATATTAACCCTTTCACGCAAAGTGGTCACTAAAGCGGACCGCTATTTAAAAGTTGCTTTCGCCGATTATTAATGAAAGTAAAAAAACATATATTTATGTTTGATCTAATAACATGAAATCATAATCAACGCACGAAAGGGTTACAAATATTTTTTAAAAATTTAGATGAATTCATATGAGCAACTTTGAAATAGCTGTCCACTGTAGTGACCACTATGCATGAAAGGGTTAAAAGGTTGCCATTTTTCCTGCCTCGAGGGCCAATGACTGGATGTATATTCCTCCAAATTTCACCGGATGTCAAAAAGTAGTTGCAAGGCGAAACACACACACATAAGGTGTACACACCAACGTGCACGTCCTCGGCCCAGACGTCAGAATGAGGCACTCGCGCACACTGGGACAATTGAGCGGCTGGGTGCCAATTATGGTGATTGGCACGTCTCTTTGAGCGAGGACAGGCCTGCCAAAAGGGGACCAGATGGGTGGCCTGTTGTGGAGCGCTCGGCCTCGGCCAAACACTTCACAACATTGTCACCGCGCAATTGCGAGTCCCGTCAGGTGCGCCCTGGACACCGTTTTGTGGAAAACTGCCAAAGGTACCTTTGTGAGAACACACGTATATTTAACCCCCCCCTCCCCTCTACACTTGGTGTTGCATTTGTGCATACACGCACTTTGAGTATTGGGCCCGAATTTCGGAGCAAAGACGGCAAAGGATATTTTTTTCGAATGTCTCAGAATGATTAGGATTATGGTGTGGTGTGTTATTTACACTTTTACAATTACCTGGGAAAAAAAATAACTTGGTTACTTTGCTGATTACTCAGTTTTAAAGGTAACTAAATGAGATGGAAAGTTATTGGCACGAACTCAAAATGCTGCTGGAAATGCAAATCTCGCTCCTTCTTCCATTTTTGGCTGCTTGGTATGCATACGCGCGTTGCGCACTTGGTGAAAACGCGATCGGCAACTTGACGGCATCCCACATTGCCTCAGGTAAAAAAAAAAAAATCCCTCTTTTGTGTTCCATAATGCACAGTTATTCATTGTGACTTTAGTAGAAAAATATGGCGAGTGCTTCATTCACATTCCAAAAATAAGTCAAGATTAGGGTTAAACATTTTTTTTTTTAAAAAAACAGATAATGAATTTTACCCGTTATGTATTTCTTAAATTAATTGGCCGATTGATCGTTTAGCAGAATTTTCCTCTGCCAAATATCGGATTCGGGATCGGCCTAAAAAAAAAAAATCAGTATCGTTTGGGCTGCATTCAAGATGTTCTAAATCGATACGTGTATACTTCTCATTAGAGCAGAACAACGTTCAGGTCAGCTCGAAGTTGCGGCAACCCTTCAGGAATGCATCCCACAACGCCCCCCCCCCTCCCCCCGTCCCCAACTCCACCCCACCCCACCCTCCTTCCTGCATCCCTCTGTCCTCTCCCTTTTCTCCAAAGCGGCTCAGCCTCCCAGCGGGTGGGTGGTGAGGGCCTCCACTAATTAGGGTCACTAATTGGGGGTCGGCTGGGCCAGGGACCCCTCCACACCTGCATGGTCATGTGACAGCCGAAGAGGTGCGCAAAGGTCAAGGGTTTGGATTAGTTGGATTGGGAAGGCAGAGAAAAAGGCAGGAAATCCAGTAGAAAGGGGAATAGGTTTTCAGGAGGCCTGTTGTAAAAGAGCTCCAGATCCTGATCAGACACGATTAGAAAAATAGACACACACACACACATCATATACATATATATATATATATATATATATATATATATATATATATATATATATATATATATATATATATATATATACATATATAAGTTGCTCGGCGTCTCATTGGAGAAATCCCAAATAATTTGCACACTTTGCACAGCCAAATTCAAATACCATATTAGTTGTACGTCTTTGGTGTGTCATTCAACAGTTGCGTTTTACAGGAAAAGAATCGTATTCAAGGATCAAAGAAAGCTATTAGAACAGTCTTTCAATCGAAATATACTTTTGTTTTTTCCCACGTTCATTCCAAGATTTTACTCAAGTAGATATCGCTTCCAAGCTTTGTAAAGAATTGTAGTTGAAAAATACGATTAATCGTGATCAATTATAGAAAATTTTGCGATTAATTAGTTAAGAAATTGTAATCGCTTGACAGCACTAATGTATATATATATATATATATATATATATATGTGAGTGGTAGTTTGTCGAAGTTTAAAATGATAGTCGAACCAGCCTATAGTCGATACGAAATCTATACATATGCAATATGTATGTATATATGTACAGTATGTGCATTTATCCCTGCGAGTTGCCTCTAAGTTATAGTGAACCGTGCAACAGGCAGACGATCGCAGAGAGGCGCAAGACCACTCGCAGGGGATTTCAGGCGACCAGGTCAGAGGTTAATTGCCAGGTGACCTCGGTGGGTGTGGCCGGCTCAGCATTGGCCTCGAGCCCAGCCCCGCCCCTTGCGCTGATGTCGGCTTGTTATGACAGCATTGGCGCAAGTGTCGGCTGAAGAAAAAGAAAAAAAAAAAAAAAAAAAAGACTCCCGGCTACATTCCTGTGACCCTTCCAGGTTGAGGAAACGAGGCTCGCTGAATAGAAGCCATTTCCATTAAAATATTTACTAATGCAGCTTTCATCATGTCATTGAACAGTTGGCCTTTGTGGGGCTTGTGGAGTTGTGCCGCCGCGGCAACCTTGCATTTTCCTCGTTGATGAAAATATTTGAAAAGGCGCACGTTCAGGCCAGCGCTGGCACGGCAGAATCTTGTTTGTCAAGGCCCGGCGCAGGTCGACACAAACAGGCATTTAGAGCGAGAATTGTAGCCTGACCCGCGGCGCCCGCATTTTGTGGCACTTTCCAATTTGTTGAGCTTTCAAAGCACCAAATGAATGTTCAGTCCGCGCACAATATTGCACATTGTGTTTTTGCCCTTCTGCACAATGCAACTGGTGGATGAGAAGGCGAGGCCTCGTCTCCCGCTTTTCAGGACCCCAAGCTGCCAATTTACCCGATTCAAGGCTGCCCGGCCTCGTGTCCTGACACGCATTTGCATGGAAGCTCATCGCACGGCCCCTGGGCTATTATAGCGTAGTCTGCAAAAGTCTTGCTTTGCTGTTTTAGCAATGCTGCGATCAATTCATAGAACTACACTGTAAAAGAGACACAACTTGCGTTTTTGGGGCCCAAAACGGTCATTCGTTGGAAAAATACTGACATTTATGACAAGAATATGAGTTAGCGCTACAAAGCAGGCAAATTTACTTCGAGTTAGGAAGTTAACCCCAAAAATATTTTTTTCAAGAATATGTTCTATGCAAGCCCACTAGTTGAAAAAAGGCATTCTGATGAATATTGCGTTTGTGGAATAAGAGTTAATCCACTCGTTTTTAGACATCTCGGGGCGGCCATTTTGTCTTCTGTCGACTGAAAATGACATCACAACTGCTCACAATGACCAATCACGGCTCAGATTCACAAAACAGGTCAGCCCTGATTGGTCGTTGTGAGCAGTTGTGATGTCATTTTCAGTCGACAGAAGACAAAATGGCCGCCCCCGGAGATGGCTAAAAACGAGTGCATTTTGCTGCTTAACACAACCACAAAATTAATCAGACTGCCGTGTTTCAACTAGTGGGCCTGCTGGGAACATATTCTTGAAAAAAATATGTTAACCTCCGCTTTAAATCTTGAATTTGGGGTTCGATAAAAGGGCCAAACGTTTACCTTTCAACTCTTGTTTCTTTGTTGTGAAATGCACGAAAGGCAATTTTCACAGCAGAAACACTTCAAACATTTAGTCAAAGTGCCCAACTTCAAATGTTATCCAAGTCTGTTTCCTTGAATTTTTGATTTCAACCCAAATTTTCTTTACAGTGTAGAATGTAACTTTTCTCAAACTTTTTGGGTGCAGTAAGAAATTCTTCAAGGGCCCACTTACCGGTGTTCATTTCGTTGACTAAGATTATTCGTCATTTATTTTATCACAAATCATTTTTATTCTGAGGAAAACGTAACGAAAACTAAAACAGAAATCATTCATTGCTACGGTAACGACAACTACATTGATTCACAATCTCGTCAACAAATAAAAGACAAAACGAAAAAAAAACACAGTCACGAAATCGGACTGGGTTGGAGAAAACAACCACTCCGAAAATGGAACAGACGCTACCGTGATGAAAGTGAGGGATAATGTCCGTTATATAACATCTAAATAATATCTAAATCTAAAACAAAATCGATGAAAGTGGGAGAAAGAAATCTGTGAACATGCGAATCCGCGGAACTTTCAACATTATCACTTAAATTATCATTAGCCTAACTCAAGGGTGCTCACACTTTTTAATTAAGCATGTGAGCTACTTGACCGAGTCAAAATGATCCACCTACCGGGTAGGGTATGTTTTGAATTTTTGTAGTGGGTAGGTCCTACTCACCTACAAAAATGCCGAACATACATTTCTTTTCAAATATATTGAGGATTCTTTATCTGTACTATATACTGTATGTTGACTTACCTTGCATAACCGCATGAGACAATATTGCGCAACACAATCAACTATCAACTAGTTTTTTTGTTTTTTTTAATATCATGCGATCTACCGATGCTACCTTTGCGATCGACTGGTATATCGCGATCGACGTATTGAGCGCCCCTGGCCTAACTAGTCTGCTAGCTTGACGCTAACATGGCAAACGCTATAGACAGGCTAACGGGGTGCTAACGTATGCTACGAAAAACGTGTTTTTTTTAAAAATACGGTCTCCCCGTATCGCTGTATATTAAACATAGCGAGTGTGTTTGCAACCTATCACTCACTCAAGTCAAATCGGGGAGCAAAACACAAGTAGCGAAAAAGCGGCTGAAAGACAAACGCAATGAACGTTGCATTTCCAGGCTTTCTATTAAGCCTTCATTCGGGCTTCTCGCTCGTAGGGGTCACAGCAGGTTGCCCTCATTAGTACCAGGGGGTCAGTCCGTCACCCTGCTTGCCCCCCCCCCCCCCCCCCCCCAAAAAAAAATCCACAACGACCACACACAACACAAACGGGATGGTAACCTCTAACCTCAAGATCTTCACAAAAAAAAAGGCAAAATAAGGCCCAAAAGATACAATCACTTCCTGGTCCCGCCCTTGGCACACACACACACACACACACATGCATGCAGAGGGCACTAGAGAGGACCGGGCAGAAGTGGGGAGGGGGAGTGAGGAGGAGGCCTCTCTGTTTTTCAACCGACGTGTGAACAAAAGCTTGGCCGAACTGGCGGAGCGCAGCCCGGGGTGTTTACTGCGCTTGTATCTATAACCAACAAATCAGCCGTGGCACCCTAAACCACACACACATATTCACAGCCACACTCCCCCCGCTGCCCCCTTTTTCCCGTGAGCGGGCCAGCTTCATTGGAAGCCTCGAATGAAGGAAGCGTCCATCTGGGTGTGATCAGCAATTATGGAGGAAAGCTGTCAGCATGCATTAAGGCCTGCAGGGAAGGCGGGCGTGTTCGGGCGGCTTTTATGATGGAGGCGAAGGGGACGTGGGGGGTGGGGGACAAAGTGATATGGTGAAGAAAAAGACTCTTTTTTTTTTTTTCCTTGACTCGGCCAAAACTATTCAAATCTACCTGGCCCTATGTGAAAAAGTACTAGGGATAGACCGATTATCGCCCGGGCCGATTATCGGCACCGATATTTGGCTTTTTGACGAATATCGGCATTGGCCTTTTAAAAAAAAAAAAAAAAAAAATCATCAATCAGTCATCCATTTTGAAATTTTCATTTACTGTGGAAAACTACATGGAGCTATTTGTTTAAAGTTTTCATTTATCCTTTTTAAGACATGCCCCGGGTGCTCCCTGAACTTTTTGTTAGAATTTTGTAACAGATGTTTATTGTCAAAAATGTCTTGAAATAATAATTAAAAAAAAAAAAAAAAAAATCAACATTACGCAAACCTGAAACATTGTTCAATAAAGACACTTAAAGACGTTGCAACAAAGTTAAAAGTTAATTTTTCTTTAGATTCTGATGCCAATATTTTCCATTTTACTGAAAATGAATATCGCCTCCAAATATCGGTTATCGGCCTTATTGACTACTAATAATCGGTATCGGCCCTGAAAAAAGCATATCGGTCTATCTCTAAAGAGTACATGGCGCCTTAACGTAAGAACTGGTTAGGCCACCCTCATGTCAATTGGATTCAAAACCGGACTTGGACTAAGCCACTCTAAATTTTCATTTGGGTTTTTCAAGACATTCCGAAGTTGTCTCGCTGGCGTGCTTTGGATCGTTGTCCTGCTTGAGCTTGAGGCCACAAACTAAAAACCGACGGCCGAACGTTGTCCTTCTGTATTTTCTGGTCAAGAGCAGAATTCATGGTTCCGTCACTCACGGCACGTCGTCCAGGTCGTGAAGTAACAAAGCAGCCCCAGACCATGTTTGACTGTTGATATGACTTTCGTTTTTCCCAAAGGACTTGTTCCATTTACCCCCGATGTAACGAGGCACACCACTTCCAAAAAATTGCACCTGTGACTACGATGTGGCCCGCAACGAAAAACAAGTTTGACACCCCTGATGCAAAAGCGATATCAATATGCTCGAAACTTGACGCAGCTCGTGGCTGGCCCCCTTTTGTCGCTGCTCACTGGCACAGGCGGTGATTCCCTGTAACACTTGCTGCTGCCGCCGGAGTTCTCAGGGCACAAAAGCGCCATCATTAACTTTTTGCTCCGTCGGAATGCTGAAACACCGCGGCGAACCCGCCCTCTCCCGCCTCCCCGCCTTTCCCTCGCCCCCCTTTTCTTTCGGCTCGCCCTCATTTGCCAATGCCAGGTGTGCGGAACCACAACAAGAGTGAGGGCGGATGCGGGAGGGCGGGGGTGGGGTGGGAGTGAGGAAGCGGCCATCAGTGCACACTATTCACTGGTCTGTTTTTCAAGGTCTGTATACGGTTGTTTGTCGACTCAACTCTCGATTGGCCGGCGAGGCAAATGAAAGGTCCGGCGCGCCGGCGAGACAAAGGCGCGGCGCGCATTTTGCGTCGGGGCGCTCCGTAGGCATTCGTCAGCCGCGATGCAATCAAGCTCAGTGAATGCCGCCAAGGTCACGGGTGCATGAACCGAGGGGGCGGGACTAGTCGGAGGTCGTTGAAATTTGCAGGTGGGAGAAGCCTAGCGGATGTCTATCGTCATCGCTCCCGCACATATACGTTTTGTCCCGTTTTTTGTTTTGTGGCGTGTGTCTTGGAGTGTCAACGAAGTTCTTTTTTGCGTGTTTCTCCTCAGTGACATTGTGCGCCCGTGTGTCGTTGCTGGATCGGATCCGGGAGGGCTCATGTGCAAGAAACTGTGAATTCTGTGTGATGTGTCACTTTGAATCCGGTCCCAGAGAATGTGTGAATGACTCATTGTGTGTGTGTGTGTGTGTGTGTGTGTGTGTGAGGGTAATTGGAGGGGGAAGGCGGGAGGGGCACCAGGCGGGCCTGGCAGGTTGAGCGAGTTGCTTAAAAACTCTTTTCAGGGGAGACGCAGCGGGCGCGGAGGGAGGCGGGGCCGGCGGGGGGTGTGCTGCGGGGAGGGAGGCAGGACGGTGGGGGAAGAGGGGGGGGGGGGGGCTTTCCAGGACTAATTGGCACTAATTGAATTGGATGTGCTGATCAGATGGGAGGCTGTGGAAGTAATCGGAGTTGTCACAGTAGATAACGCAGGGCTGTCCTAGAGTGTCCGCCTCATGTGACAGCCTGTAACATAGCCTGTGAGAGGGCAGCGGCCCCTTTTGTCCGCGCAACAAAGGCGAGCACTGCAAAGTTGCCAACTACAGCGAGCGGCGAGCGGGAGGCGGGGTGGGGTGGGGTGTTATGCCGGGGCATACAGGCGAGGAAGTCAGCGAGGAGAATGAAAAGGACGCTCCGAAGAAGCGGAGGCAGGCTGGTTACAAATATCGTGAAAGACCGTCCATCGCGCTGGGGGGGGATTACGTTTCAGGCCCACACGGGTTCTTGTTTTTGCTGAGGACTTTTCATTTCCTTTGCTATCAGAGCGAGCGGCTACAGCTTTTCTGTTTCTTCCCGACCATTGACTGAATCAAGTAATGAAACTTGTTCACGATGCTCGTGTTCATGTTTGCTCGCTGGGTTGGTTTGATGGCTTACTGGCTAATTTGGTAGCCAGTTAGCTTGCCAGTTAACCCATTAAGGCCTAGAGTGCCTGGTTAAACATCTCTCTAAAACCTAAGGTCGTCTTTGGATTCACCCTCGAAAATGTTCAATCCCAAACACAAACGTAAATTTCAGTTCCAGCTAAGTTGACGAAAAACAAAAAGCGTTATCTAGCGGCATGTAAACTTTCAGAACATTTATAGTGCGGACCTCAAAAATCCCAAACGAAACTCAGGACTCCTTCATTAAATTAAAAAAAAAACCAAAAAAAACATTACTAATATGAATAATATTTTATATGATATTAATTCTTTTTAAGCTTTTCGGCTCCGCTCCTTCCGGCTGACATATGCCGGTTTCTGGTTCTGTTTGGAGCATAATAATTCTCAGATTCCACACACTTATTAATTGTATTTATTTATTCATTTAATCAATTTTGTTGTTCAAAGTTGGACGTTCTCCGCTTTAATGCGAATCCTGCCAAGTTTCTGTGAAAAGTCTGCTGGATCCCTCAAGCACTTAATTCCGGCGTTAAAAGATTATGTGTCAATCTTAAATTAGCTTCGCATTGGAAAACATTTCAGTCTTCTGTTAATTACTCCTCATCACCCCTTCGCGCGAGCAATACTTGTCAGAAGTCCAACTTAATTTGCTGCCAAGGGGCCAATGCTTATGACCGAAGGGGCGAAGCCGCAAATGTGTTTAGCCACACTACCTAGCCAGCCAAAGTGCATTGCTAACAAGCTGGCGTGGCATAAGTAGCGCTGAGCTTGCCTCGACGTCCGACTACCTTCACGTTCGACCAGTCCAGCCAAGCCCTTTGGGACCGTTCAATTACAACAACATTCAATTATCGGGAGAAACTTCGACATTTGAATTCTCATTTTTTGCGATTCAATGTTGTTTGATAAGGCAAATTTTGACTGAATAGGGAGTGGCCACTATGTGAGAGAACGGTGTATTCCTTAGTGCCGAATAAGATCAACCAGTCAACTGCAAAAGTGACGCTTAAAAAAAAAAAAAAAAGAATCAAACGTGTATTTCAACACCAAATTGATCAACCAAACCATCTGATTTTGACTTACATCCTCTAGCTTAATGCTAACATATAATGCAAAACGCCATGGACTAGCTAATAACAATTAGCATAAATGTTACTTGCACTCGCTTGTATACCGAGTCGACTCGTTTCTGTTTCGAAATTTTCCAGGCGTGGGTTCCCAAAGCCGGAGCGAGACCGGCACACAGCCGGTGGGTCTTTCCCAAGCCTGCAGCTGTCCAATTAACCAACATTTGTCAGCGTGCACATCTGACTCGCGCACGCACATAAACACACACACACACACACGCACACACACACACGGTGGCGACGAGGGAGGGGTTAGCGACGCGGACTATGAATTTGCGTCGGCTCGCACACCTCGGGGGCACCGAGGAGCGCGAGTGCGCCGGACTAAGCCCTGGCGAAACCCACTGCGAGGGTCACCACCTTTACAGAATCAGCGCCTCTGCATGTCAGGCCTAATGGCGGGGCCCCAGCAGCTGCACAGGGAGGAGGAGGAGGAGGGAGCAAGATGAAGAGCGGCGAAAATGAAGACAAAGCATGAGATAAAAACCAAGGGAAGTTTGAGATCCGAGTGGTCGAAACTCCGAGTGCAGTGTTCCCCTGCTTGATTGCGATTACACGTTTGTGGCCGCCGCAAGGGCAGTAATCATTTGAATTGTTTTTTTTTTTCATTTGGACTTTTGTGTTTTAAATTCAGTTCATTTGAATTCCAGAAGGTTTGTTAGTTTGTGTTATTTTTTTGTTCATTTAAAATTGCTTCATTTTTAGTTTTTATTAGTGTTAATATTAATTTGAGATTTTGGGGGTTTGGTAGTATTTGCTGAAAGTAAAAATTATTTTCTGTTGACATCATGATATTTAAACTGGCCCGGATTGGTCATTTGGATTTTCGGGCAATTTCCCGGTGGGCTGGCCATGGTCACTATTCCAGCCCACACATTAACTCACGGACTCATTTTAAAAATCAACAAATAAAATGTAGTGCTTGAATTTAAATCTATTATTGCTTTCTCATACAAACAGGATATGCTGTTACGTTATATATAGCATTTACTGCACTACTTTTGTTACTACAGGTGTCACTTAGTTGCAATAATTTAATACCAAAAGTATCAATAATTGAATACACGACTAGAAACAACACCAGTATAACAACATTACACCCTGTCTGTACAAAATAAGACATCAAAAATACATAACATAGTCACAGGTTTTACTTGTAACGGCAAGAACGGATGCTGGGAAAGCCTCCGGGCCGTTGTGAAGTAGCGCACCCAGCGGAAGTGGTGTGAATAGGTTTCACAGAAGAGCACTAACAGGAAGTGCCATGTGAGCTGCCTAAATTTGGCCGACTTACCAACATTGAATAAATCTGCCTTTTTAAGTGCTCTGTACACTTGCCTATTGGCCCTACTCGCTCTTTTTGTCCATTTCACCTATTGGCGTTCTCACGCTTGTTTGCTGGTCATCATCTAGTAAGCGATTTTTGTTCAAATACAATATGACTGTCGTTGGAGGGAATGGTAACCTAGTCTAGATTGATACACTAATAAGGGTAAAAATTGTATCGACGTGAAAAGGTTGTGAACTAAAATGGGTCGGACTGAGCCATGAAATTCCAGGGCTGATTTTTTTTTTTTTTTTTAATGTATTTATTTATTTACTTACTTACTTACCCACCCAGGGCTGAAAATGAGTCTCATTCCGGCCCTGCATGAAAATCATTGATGTGCGTATGGTGTGCCTCTTGTGGCGACAAATGAGGCAGTTGACCTTTTTTGCTAATCAACTATGAAGTGAGAGGTTACAGATGTCGCGCAAGTATGGCATCTTCGTCTCCTTTTTTTTTGGTTCAAATAAACTGGCTTTACATCAAAGTAAATTAGCATTCTTAGAAGCAGGTCAGTGACGGTTCATTTGCTTAATGTGCCTTAAAAAGGGCGCTACTGTTTAATTATACTATTCCTGTATTGATACTTGAATTCATAACACGTAACATCTTGTTCATTTACATGCTCAGTCCAGGCACGTTTCTTACATTTTTTTTTGGGATTATTATTATTTGCGGGGTGTGGGGTGGTTGCAAAGGGCAACTGATTGTACAAAAATGCAATACTGTATAATTGCATGTGACAGTCCCATGTGCATCATCTGGAACAATTCAGAATCAATATTTTAATGTCTGTTTTAGGTAGATATTTAAGACTCTGATGATTTTGACATGGCAACACACACAGGCTGAAATCTGGGGGGGGGCATGATTTGTTCAGATTTGGTCTCGCTTTCCATTGTGGAATGGAGGCAACAGGTGGCAGATGGCAGAGTTAGAGTGACACCTACAGAGCTGACTGCGGTACCGATTGGAATAATACTGCAGTCAGGCTTTTTTTTTTTTACATGCACACAGAGGAAGTGGTTTTTTTTTGCTTATTTGAAGTTAATATGCATATTTTTGTGGTGAATGTCCATTCAAATGTCTCCAACGAGCTTTGGCTGTCCAAATGAGAAATGTGAAAACAGGAATAGATTTAATAGAGCGCAAGGAAACAGAACAAACTCGATTCTTTTGTCAGGAAAAATGTCAAAAAGGACATCGTTTCAAATGATTGGGCAAAGGCTGTTTTTGTTCATTTTCCTAACCAGTCAACGTGAGGCGTCCACATCTTCATCCAGACCAGTGGTCGTCATCCTTAAATACGCAGACATTTTGGACGTCTACAACAGAGAAAAAAAAATGCCAGAAGCCACAAAGTTCTTCTGATATCTTAAGTGAGAATAACACTACATTATATATATATATATATTTGTTTATTTTATCTTATTTTTTTTTCTACTCTGTATGAAAAAAATGTGTGTTGCTTTTTTCAAAGAACACAATATGTATTTACTCCATGAAACGAAAATGCAAACCAAAAATGCAGTCGCATGTGGAATGTACGGTCAGCTCTCCACTTGAATTAAAAAGGACTATTTCACTTAACAATGTAAAATATAACGATATATGTGCAAAATAATAGCCAGTTAGAATATTTCTTTTCCCTGGCTAATGTGATTTTTTTCCTCCATTACCTGCATTCTCACACGTGATTGTCAGCTGAGAGGTATTTGTTAACAATATAATTTATGTAGCACAGAGCACTAAATGTTCTTTTTTTCTTCACAAAGTTTTTTTGTGTTGTATTAGTTATCCATGGTTTGGGGGTCGAATAGCTCAATAAATCTTCGCTTCCACCGGGTCTTCTCTCTCCGAAATATCATGAATAGGAAGCAGTTTATATGTTGAACAAATTTAAAGGCAAGTCCATCTACCTACGTAGTTTGCTTACGCCAGGTAGCGCTTAGCTCATCTTAATTTAGCATACAATGGACGTGACCGGGCGGTTATTATATCGCACAGATTTCAAGCCAACAAAGTACAACATAAACGTAAGGCAACCGTTCATTAAGACACACGTTCACGGAACTACACGTGACATAAACACACTCGAAAAATAATTATTGTCTTTATAAAGGCAAAAAGATATTCAGCATTGAATGCATGCTGGGAACCAAAGTTAATGCGTGAAATATACTGAAGCTGCCAAGCACTAAATAAAAAAAATTACACAAACAACAGCGACTTTTTTCTTCGCAAGAACCATTGACAGTTCGTTTGAATGGCAGTTTTTATGAAGAAGAGTTTGTTGTTGAAGAGCTGATCTTTTAGCATTTGAGCATGAACTATATTGATATACTGTGATATACATGGGTTCAATATATATATATATATATATATATATATATATATATATATATATATATATATATATATATATATATATATATATATATATATATATATATATATATAATCATGTTTCCGCATTACAGAATCCAAACTTTACAGTTTCCAAAATTGGAGATAAGTGTTTTTCACAGAACAGCAACGATTAAGCCAGAGTAAAACGGTTTTTATGCACTCATGAGCGCACCGCAATCATTTCCCCTATCAAGATTGGTAAATGGGGAAATCAACCCAAACATATTTTTTTCAAGAATATGTTCCCAGCAGGCCCACTAGTTGAAACACGGCCTTCTGATGAATATTGCATTTGTGGAATATGAGTTAAGCAGCAAAATCCACCCCTTTTTAGCCATCTCAGGTGACGGTCATTTTGTCACTTCGGTCAACTGAAAATGACATCACAACTGCTCAGGGCTCAGGTAATGACCAATCATGGCTCAGCTTCAGAAAACAGGTGAGCTGCGATTGGTCGTAACTTGAGCCCTGAGCAACTGTGATGTCATTTTCAATCGACAGAAGTGACAAAATGGCCGCCCACTGAGATGGACAAAAACGTATGGATTATCTCCTATTCCACAAACGCAATATTTATCAGAATGCCTGGTTTCAACTAGTGGGTTTGCATAGAACATATTCTTGAAAAAAATATGTTTGGGTTGACTTCAAAAGGCAGCATCATGCATGACTGCAAGCATCTGGGGAATCTGGAAAGACAAATTCCATTATTTTTTTAACTAGTTTCCATTCCTTTAGGAATACCGAGGCCCATTTCTTCCTAAATGATGTGGATCAACTGCGTGAGGCGCGATCCTGTTTTTAGGCTCATCTGGAAAACGAATTAGCGAACCTGTCCGATATTGATATCGGTGATCGAAAGAGCGAAGAGAAACAACACCAGGACCTCTTTTTGAGTATTTTATGACGTAGTGGATGGCGAGAGAATAGTGTGGCGCCATGATGATGAATCCCGAGCAGTGTGCGAGCGTGTGAACGGCGGCTACAGTGGAGTCGTCAGAAGGCCAGCCGCGTCTGCGAGGCGGCGCTGTCAAAAAGTATCTCTCGTCTCTTTCTGGCATCCTCCTCCGCCACTTCCTGGGAATACGGATGCCGTCCGCCACCATCTTGCCAAACGACACCACCGACGTCTATCATCGAGCCGATCCCGGTGGCCTCCCGCTGACCCTTGAGGGGAGTAGCCGTTCTGTCAGCTCTCTAAGGCCAAGATAATCCAATCACGCAGCCGTTGCTGAGCCGGAGCAGGTGAGTTTCTTTTCACGCCTTCAAAGATCTCGACGGCCACGTGTTTTAACACCAGACGGCGTCATGGTGTCAGTTGTGTTACTAGCCACATGTGTGCGTATATGCCCGGACACACCGGTACGTTCCCGAGGTTACCCGTAGCTGAATGCAACGCTGGGAGCTAACGAGGTATAAATACTTTGTTACTGCGCTTAACCCTCCCAGTCTGAATGGTAGACGTTTTTTTTTTTTTTTTAATTATTTTTTTTTTACTGCTTTTCACTTATTACCCGTGTCTTCTTCTTGTAAATACTGAGCCACCCAGTTTGATAATTACTTTTCCAAATGAGCATTAAGGGAATGTGAAGGGTCCAGCAGGACGCATTTTTGTCTGATTGATGGCTGAAACTTCAGCAAGAAGGTGGCGGAGTGATGTTTTGGGTTGGAATAAAGGCGACTGTGATTGCTAGGCCCCATGAGTTCTGTTCAGTCCAGTTCAAGTCAAGTTTATTGGTATAGCTCTGAAAGGGGAACTCAATAACATCAAACATTTGAAGTTGGGCCCTTCAACTAAAAGTTTGAAGTGCATTTCACAACAAAGAAACAAGATTTTAGAAAGGTAAACGCTTGTCCCTTTTACTGAACCCCAAATTCAAGATTTAAAGCGGAGGTCAACCCAAACATATTTTTTTCAAGAATATGTACCCAGCAGGCCCACTAGTTGAAACATGGCATGGCATTCTGGTGAATATTGCGTTTGTGGAACATGAGTTAAGCAGCAAAATCCACCCCTTTTTTAGCCATCTCCGGGGGCGGCCATTTTGTCTCTTCCGTCGACTGAAAATGACATCATAGTTGCTCAGGGCTCAGGTAACGACCAATCACGGCTCAGCTTCAGAAAACAGGTCAGCCGTGATAGGTCGTTACCTGAGCAGTTGTGATGTCATTTTCAGTCGACAGAAGACAAAATGGCATCCCCCGGAGATGGCTAAAAACGGGTGAATTAACTCGTATTCCACAAACGCAATATTTATCACAATGCCTTGCTTCAACTAGTGGGCTTGAATAGAACATACTGTATTCTTGAAAAAAATCGGTTTGGGTTGACTTCGGCTTTAATCACAAAAGAGTCAAAGAGTCCTTGATAGATAATATTGCTTTTGGTCCGAATGTTGGCAATGGGCCGAGACTTCAAATTTGATGAAGTAATGCCCAGACAGACAGAGCAGTGGTATAAGAGAGTACTATTACATTTGAGGTCGCCAGGCCACAGGTGACCAAATGTAAAGTTCTGTATTACCATTATTATGGGTCGGTTCATGTATTAGCTGCGTGAAACCGAAAGTAACAAGTAGTGTCTCTCAAACGCCGCGCAAAGAGCTTCCGACAGAAAAGTCATCTGAATATTAATGTCGCCCATGATTAATATATTGTCGGCGCAGTCGGCAGCGCATTCAGGAAATTCATCTAAAAAGCCAGAGCACAGGCCAGCGGAACAGGAGATAAAACGGCAACGGCGCCACGGGCCACCTAACGAGAACCTCGAATGTTTTAAATCCGTTGTTGGAGCTTGCGCTAAGGCTAAGAAGAGATTCTGAGATAAGGTCCATCACTTTTCGCGACAAACTGAATGGTAATCGTCAGCACGTCAGTTAAGTCCGTCAGAAGTCCGTCGGTCCGTCAGTCGGTCCCCCACAAAAAAAACGTCAGAAAATGGGTGTCGGCCCGTGACGGATGACGATTGCAATGACGGATGAAAAACCTTCCCGTCATTCGTCAGTCGTCCGTCAGTGACGGACAGACTGAGTCTGACGGCCATGGAAGACTCGAATGGTAATCTGTGTTTTTTGAGAGAGAGAGAGATGGGTTTTTTTCCCTGTCAGGATACACAAAGAAGAACCGCGTCTTCTGCGGTAAAAATAATTCTCGTGCAAGCTTTAGCTTCTATGGCTGTAGAGGGAGGAAAACTCTTCATTGAGAATCTGTGAAGCTTCCTTGATAAAGAGGAAGTCAACACAAACATATTTTTTCCACGCAATGAAATACGGCAGTCTGATTAATATTGCGTTTGTGGAATATAAGTTAAGCAGCAAAATGCACTTGTTTTTAGCCATCTCCTGGGGCGGCCATTTTGTCTTCTGTCGACTGAAAATGACATCACAACCGCGCACAACGACCAATCACGGCTGACCTGTTTTCTGACTCTGAGCCGTGATTGGTCGTTGTGAGCCTTTGTGGTGTCATTTTCAGTCGACAGAAGACAAAATGGCCGCCCCCAGAGATGGCTAAAAATGAGTGGATTAACACAGAACATATTCTTGACTTCCACTTTAAAACTTAACTGCTAGCCAGTCAATCGCAGGACATATCTAAAAAAAAGCAAGCAAGCATCCATCCATCCATTTTCTGCAGTGCTCGGGTCGCAGGTGAGCCGGAGTCAGCTGACTTTGGCCCCTCGCAATCCAATGGCAGGAAGTTAAAACAATGAGAGCACAATTTGAATCACACATTCTGGTCTCTTGTGGATGTTCGTGCATGCGTGCGTGTGCGGAGACGGACGAGGGCCTGCAGCGGCCCGTGAACGTCTTCGCCTACCAGGTGTGATCGCGTGGCACCTCGTGTTTTGTCATACGTTCGCACCTACGGACGGCCCGGAGTGACAGGGCGTGCCAGCGGATGCCAGCGCGAGCTGACCTCGGGGCGCCCGCAGCCAAACGCAAGGTGGAGGGGACGCACGGGCATCATCGTAGAGTCACAGATGAGATGATGCTGCGAGACAGGATAAAGGGGCTCTTCTGTCTCCGTTTTCACTCGGTGCACACTGCCAAGGCGTGCGCTTTTATACAAAAACACAACATGTGCTGTGCGTCATCTGGACCAGCATTATAAAAGTTTGGGATTTTTCAGAGCAGCTTTGTGAATTTTTTTATTTTTTCAAAAATGCTGTTTTAGTATTAGTTTTAGTTTTTTTAATATAGGGAGAATAAATCGATTTTAAGATTCAAGAAAAAAAATATCACTAAATATTGTCCAATAAATTAAACTACAAGTTCCAAAGCATTGTTTGACTATCCTTCTCTTGTAGCTACAAATGCAGAGCAATCCTGAAATAAATAAATATAAAATGAACCCTGAAAGCTCATGAAGGAAATTAATGAAGATGAAAACGAAGGACATTTACGCTATGGTTATAGTTCATTTTAGTTGGGTTTATAAACATAAGATTTTTTTTTTTTTAAAGCATTTTTCCTTTGTATTTTATTTAATTCAATGAAATGCTTTTTCAAGTTTAGATGTAGTTATTTTGTTAGTTTTTGTTGACTTGGTCCAGACCAGTTTTCAATCAATCTTAATCTAATATCATGACCATAAAAATGAACCCATATTTTTTCAAGAATTTGTTCTATAGTTGAAATAAGGTACAGTGGTACCTCTAATTATGAAATGAATTGGTTCTGGAAGAAATTTCTTAAGTAGAAAATTTTGTAAGTAGAGACGGGTTTTCCATGTAAATGCCCTAATCCGTTCCAAGACCCCCAAAATTCAGACATGAATGTTTTATAAAGCATAAAAATGCATCAAAACATGTAACAAATACATGTTACAATTAGATTATTGCACAATAAATGAGAGTTGTGCATAATGTAAAAAAACAAATAGAGCAAGGAATAAAAATGATGGTCGTTTACCTTTTAATTGCTGTCCTCATTGCTTTTTGCCCTCTTTGATTCATGTTCTCTCTCAGAAGTGGTTTTTGCCTGGCGTTTTGTAAACAACTGATTTAATAACGTGGCGACTGTCATATTCTTTGGCGAGATCAACCAAACGCATCCTCCTTTCATACTTTTCTATTACCTCTTGCTTTGTTTGTATGGACAAAAGAAAACGATTTTCTCCTTTTTTTCTTTTCCTCGTTTCTAATTCACGTAAAACTCTCGTAAGACCTCATGGCCCGAGGGGCGAATGACGAGGACGCTGCATAGACATATCTATCACATATATATATATATATATATATATATATATATATATCTACCTGTCTATCTACACTCATAGAGACATACGGTACAGGTCCCTCTTAGCCAATGGGATGCCAGGAAGATGCTAGGTAATAGCCACTGGCAGAGCAGCTATGAGTATGTTGCGTTCAGGAAACTCTGGAGCTGCGAGTAGCAGCCCATACTGTATTTTTACCTTTCGTATCCTGAAATTTCTTTCGTAACAAGAGGCAATATTTTCATGTTGAGGCGTTTTATAACTTGAAAATTTCGTATGAAGAGACGCTCCTAAGTAGAGGTACCACTGTATTCTGATAAATGTTGCGATGGCTCAGCTTTGGAAAACAGGTCACCCTGAGCAACTTATTGTCATATTCAGTCAACGGAAGTGACAAAATGGCCGCCCCCTGAGATGGCTGAAAATGGGTGGATTAACACCTCTTCCACAAACACAATATTAATCAGAACGCCTTGATTTAACTAGTCGCCCTGCATACAACATATTCTTGAAAAAAATATGCTTGGGTTGACTTCTTAAAATAAAATCCATCATACTCACCAGAGTTACTGACCGCTCGGCTGTAACAAGTTTTGCTCTGGCGAACCAATCGGAGCATGGAACAATGCGTGTGTCTTTGATGTGGACAAATTTGAAATCTGATTGCTTTAAAAAAAAAAAGGATCCGTTGCTATTATAGTTGAAATTACATCAGGCAGCACTACTGATTCTGAAGGTCCTGGGCAGATTAGTTTGACACAGTGACGTGTAAAAAAAAAAAAAAACTGTGTGAACTCCAAATTCCAAGGCAACAAACTGCGATAAAATTTTAAATTGGGTAATTCAAAAAAATATTTTAAGTTTTGTTGTTGTGATAATTGTTTTGTCCCCCCCCAAAAAAACAATTCAGCAAAGTGTTATGGCGCAAACAACTTGCTTGCTTGTCGTGCTAACTCACATTACTGACATAAATGTCAATAATTCATATTTTAAAGTTGTTTCAACTTAACTTACTGCTTGAGCCCCCCAAAACACAAGATTTGTGTTTTTTAACAGTGATAGAGGCTGAACTCGATTTAGACAAATCTAATGCGATGGCCCGCTACTGTTGGCGCGTCAAATGCAAAGCTTCCGTCCGAGGTGTTCACACACGCGGGACAAAAGCGGCACACTCGTCGCCACATGAGAGTGTCACGCGGCCCAGCTGCTGCCCTAATGAAGGAGCTTCCTTTGCAAATGTCCGCCCCTTCGCCTGTAATTAGTGGTCATCAGCGCGGCTGCAGAGAATGGCCAACCTGTCTTTGGCTGACACCTTTGCATGTCAATTGTGGTCTTTGTGATCGGCGTCTTACATTTAGCCCACATGCGCACAATAGGCTGCCTGACCGGGGTTCCCTACCTGTGAAAGGGGCCCCCCGACGTGTCCCCCCCCCCCCTTCAGTCCCCTTCCTCTCAGGTCATTGTCGAAGACGCCTCATTTCGCTGCACTGAATGGCTCTTGTGTGCGTTGCTATTTGTCTGTTTTGGTGTGTTTGGAAAACAGCGGTCATTCACGGCAGCGTGGTGGTGCCGCGCCTTTTAAACGGGAAACCTTTTTGTGGGCCCTGCACGTTTTTGTCCTTTTGTGTGTTTGTATTTGCGGCAAATTTGAGGTGTCCCGCTTGGTCGGCCAGAATCATCTCGGGTGTTAGTGAAGGCGCTTGTGTTTGTTTTGGTCCACTCTGCGTTTTTGTTCTCTGATTCTGGGTTATTTTTCCAAAATGTTCTTTAATCAGCGAGTGATTGGATGGCACACGCTAACAGCGCAGTGGTGGGGAGTAACAAATACTTTGTTACTGTACTTATGTCGAATGTTCAGGTATGTGTACTTTGGGGCAAATGCATTGTCTTGTACCGGCCTAAAAAACGCCAGATCTGTTGTTCAAAAATTCTCCTTCTAATTTGAAACAAACACATGCAGGTAAGGTGTATTCTTTCATTTGCCGATGTTAGCTGTTGTTGGTAGCTGTCAAAAATATTTTTGTTCTCGTTGTGCCAACTCGATCAAAATCGGTGTTGCACACGACTGAGGGTAAATTCATTTTTAATGTTGTACTGAAGTAAATGTCTTTTTTTTACTATGACTTAAGTACTATGTACTTATGCAGAGTCTTTTTTACACAAGTATCTGTACTTCTACATGCAGTTACAGCCCGTAAGTACTTTTGCTACCTCCTGTTTTTAATCTCAACTAAAATAAGATCCATTAGTAGCAAGTACCCTTTTGAAAATAATATTGACTATGTGTGATTTTTTTTCCCCCCTTCAATATTGTGATTTAATATGAGATTATTTTTTTAAGGTCCTCTTCCCGTTTATTTTTTTTAACAAACACAAGCACTAAATTAATCTGTATTACAATAAACAATATCAGACTTACACATAAATGTTTCGGTCTTAGAGTTTAGGCTTACCCTACAATAAAGGCGAATGAACCATGAATTAATATGAAAGACACTTTTGACCTACTTCTGTTGGAGTTGTTAACGTGCTAGGCACTTTGACTTGCAGTCTTTTAAGTGTTCACTGTGACAACTTCAAAAATTTCTACCAAACAAATGTGGTTTAACCCTAAATCAGTAGATCATACATTTAGATTATAACAATAATACAGAAAAAAATCAATGGCCTTATCATCAAATAATGTGGAACATGGCGACTACACCTCTAAACACTAAAACTATTTAAACACTATATAAACAAGTAAATAAGCCATATATATTTAGAAAAAATCACACCTACAACTGAGCCAAATAAAGCCGTTTTTGTCTCCTTGTCATCAAACTCAGAGAAATACAATCGTGATGCATTCAGGGGAACTTGTTGCATGTGAGGCCAATGAAACCAAAGGCACTGGCACGTGGCTAATGTCCACCATCACGATCCTGCTTTAAAGCGAGTCCAAGTGCGACTTTAAAGGACGGCGCCATTAAAAAAACAACATTCTTCTCTGCCGAGGTGTCGGCCTGTTCAAGCTCGGCCCGGCAGAAAGACGGCGACCGAGACGCATTTAAGCTCTCAGCCGAGGTAAGAGATTGACACGCTTCATCCAGGAAGGATTCGGAGATGCCGCAGGTCGGCTTTTGTTTTCGCACCTCCACACTTGATGCCGCACATGTGTGCTGAGGCGCGCATAAATAAATCCTCGCGTGCCTTTCTGCCATATAAAAGCATTAGTCGCACCTTTGACTCCGACGCCATTTTGGCGTCTTCACACCGTTTCACATTACGTATTAACTTTATTTAGCGCTATCTATGAGAAGCCCTGCACTGCCACTCTCTAGTATTCATTTTTTATTGTTTTCCTCCACCGAGGTGTCAGCTTTGGGAATCAATTAATGAGTAATGGCTGCGCTGCGCTTGCGAGTGTATGCATACGGTGTGTGCGTGCGCGTGCGCGTACGCGTGTGTGTGTGTGAGACTCACACACAGAAGCGAGAATTGATTCATGCATGCTGACATCACCAAGAAGGATGACACACATCTGCTTGGAAATGGCAGCTCAACTCGCAACAAAGTCCAAATTGTCCAGGTTTTGAGTGACTAAAACGTTCTTACAATTTTCTCATGTGGGTCATTCAGAATTAGAGGACAATTTAGACATCAGTATCTTTGAAAAACTGATTCGATTTTTTAAAAGATGTTTGCAAGAAAAACAGGTTATAAACTATCTTGTAAATTGGTAGTTTTTTTAAACCTATTTACCTATTTAAAATGGTACACATATTTTATTCATCATTTCATATATTCTTTTGAATATTGATGAATATGTCCTTTACAATAAAAGTTACATTTGATTTCAATATTAATTTCATTTTGCTTACAGTAACTGATTTGCAAATAAATGCTAACATTAGTGTTTTTTTCTAGCTGCGTTAGCTGCTATGCTAACTTGTCAAGAACCAACTCTGCTACATAATGAAAACTAAATTTGATAGTAAGCTTTCTTTTCTGATCATGTGAGATGCAGGATTGTGTTGGTTTCAGTGACTCACTTCATTACGTCTGAAAACAGAAGAGCGGACTTACTTTGAGTCTACCCAGGTTGAGCGCATTTAGCTTGATGATGTCATTTCCACTGAGTCATGTAGCCTTAGTGAGCATAAGCCGTACATAGATTGCATAGAAGGATGGACGAATCCCTTTTAGCAAAGCTACAGTTTTATCTTAGGAAAATGATCATTTACACAACAACTGCATGTTTCTGTCTTTTTGGGCATGGATCATTTGAAATTTCATGAGGGGGGAGAAAATGTCCTCCATTACTGAAATGACTCACATGTTGTACATACTTTGCTAAACAAATTTATTAGACAACCTGCCATAAAAACAAACAAGGTGCAACCACCAAACAGGCGTGTAAGTTGAATTTTATATCAAAAATCAATGAAAATTGGGGCAAGCAAATGCTAAAGTAGACTTTTGTTCGATTCATATTAAGAAGAGACTACGTGCAACACTTTAATACAGACTCTTTCAATGTGTCATTTTAAGACTTTGAAATTGAATTCATCTTTTTACGGGTACGTTTCAGCCAACTCTTCTGCGAGACGTCAGACATCAATTATGCCAAATATTGAGCCAAGGCGCATATTTGACCCAAAACAATCTCAAGTCACACCACCAAATGAAAATGTCACAAAAAAAATGGATTCACAGGTTAATTATGTACCTTGTACCATCTGGTGGAAGAGCATTTAAATCTTCTGCCTGTCACCACATGTCACTGGCATAGATAACTGAACAAAGATAAATGGTCTGGAGTACATAGTTTGATAATACGGAATTAAATAATGATCATTTAAATTCTTAGTTCTTAAATGTGCTTTGCTTTTTTTTTCACCTGTTTTTTTGTTTTTTATTGTAAGTTGGCAAACATGTTTTAGCCTTTAAAATATCATTTTTGGGAGGTAAGAGCTTCTATGTCCTGGCATATATAAATAAAAATGTATTGTATTGTATTGTATTGTATAGTAACCATGACAGAAACAACATGATGATTTTGTGAATCAATACTCTTCATTTTCAGGCAGCTGTGGCAACCATTCTTTTTAAACGGTTGTGTAGCCTGTAATAGTTTTCAACACTGTGTTTTGAGTAATTTCACCAAACATAATAATGCTGTCACTGCGGTGGCTTTGTTCAATAAATGCCCACTTATTGTGGTGGCCAATACAAAACCATTGATGACCAAAAAAATGTATTCACTGTAGTCGTCACCCCGCATCAGTGCTGATGTGCTGCAACATACAGTATGTAGACAGACAGCATAAGCATATATTCTTTATCCTCTGTGAATAAAATATTACTGCAGCAGACTGACCTTTTTTTATGTAATTACTGTGTATTATACTGCCCCGTGGTGGCTAAAGTGCACATGTCAGAAGGAGCAGCACTATGTCAATAGGCATTGAAGCATGAAATCATTATGCAAAAAGTGTTTAACTATTTCCTTTCTGTTAGTTGTGTTACAAAATGCAATATTTGCGCAATGCATTTCCATTCATTTCAACATGGAAAGATGGTTGTTTGCTCTTGAAGAGATTGTGAATACATTTTTTTCTTGCTTCAATTAAAAGGATTAAATCATTTGTTCCATTGTGGAATAAATTCAACAAAAGGGAACAGTTTATTTGGTATAGCAGTGAAAACGTTAGAAATTTGCTCAAAATTGTGTTTGATGTATACTTGATGGATTTTTTTTTTTTTTTAAGCCCCATGTTGTTTTTTTCTTGGTACATTTTCTTCTCTCTCTCTGTCTCTCTTTTTGTTTGTTTGTCTTGGGCGATCATTTTAAGCTTGTGGCATGAGATTTTGCCGGAAATGTTCTTTTTATTAATTAAAATAAATCCCTTTTCGTTTTCTGTCATATGTATTTTACACTTTGTTTTAACATTTTTCACTACTACTACTTTTGCACAAATTGCATTCATTTTTCTCCCCTCAAATCGGTTAACTAAAATGTACTCCTTTTTTTTTAACGAATTCAGTCATCCAAATAGGTGGTAAATGAACTTAATGTAAGAGATCAAATAACCAATATTAGTCAAATAAACCATTCTAAAAACACATTTTCAACATTTCAAATTAGATAATTGTTTGAACTATTATAACGAAATTGATTATAAATGATGAACACGAAAACATATTATGAAAAACAAATAACATTTTACCGGTATTTCCATTGTATTTTTTTTTACCTCATGACTTCTGGACCATTTTTTTTTTACCTTGAGCACCAACAAATTGTCCACCCTTAATTTATGGAAGAATATTTTTAGACGTTTTTTCCCCCAGATGGATGGATGGATAGATAGATAGATAGATAGATAGATTCAATTTTTACATTGAAATTTAAGGCCAATAGCAGGCAATAACTTAATGAAAATGAACAGTGCTATGTCATATTTGAACAATGCATACAAATGAAGATGACCTGTAAATAAATCAAATGCATAATCATGTAAAAGTTTATCGAATGCACTGCACATAACATGTAAGACCGCTGTTGTCCTCCAGCGACAGGTGGCGCTGCAGGCAAAAGAAAAGCCTCCGCGGGCGCTCCTCCAACCTTCTCGTCAGCCTGCGCTCGAGAGAGAGAGAGAAAGAGAGAGAGCGAACCTTTGACCGGAACTGCGGTGCCTGTTAGCATTGCTAACTTAGCAGCTAGCTGGCTTTTTGTTTCTTTCCTTCTCTTTTATTTATTTTTACGTGTCCTTTCTCATGCGGAGCGATGTGGTTTATTTATTTGCTGAGCTGGCTGTCGCTGTTGATCCAGGTGTCCTTCGTCACTCTCGCTATTGGTACGTGCTCGCAACCGCCAGAGTGGCCCGAGTTAGCGAACAAACTGCTAGATGATAGCCGTGTTTGCTCGGCGAAGCTGAAGCACGTCGAAAATCTAACAGTTCACATTTTAGGGCAAGGGGGTGTTCGCTGCTAACTTGAGTGACTTTACTAGTTGAGCTTCCAACATGACCAAATCCATCACGTATTTTATGAGCGTGGTCATAACTAGAGGTTGCAACTTGTGTAAGAATGATAGATTAGATTTCTGAAGATGGGAATGTTCTTGTATTCATGCGGGCATTTTGGTGACGAAAATCATTCAAGAAATGTGGAATCTGGAGGTCAATATGCAAAGTAGATCTTCATTTGGGAATTTTATTGTGAACATTTGGGGAATGTGATAAGTAGTTCACCAGATGTCCTGAATGCACTGAATATGTTGAAGTATTTTTTTTTCTCTCTAATGGTTGTTATCCTTTAATCGTATACTAAATAAAAAATAAATAAAATTAGGGACCGATCAATAGGGATACTTTGAGGTTGTTGTGTCCCAACTCTCGCTTCTTCTCGCGCACTGAATGAAGCAAATGTTGCAGAATCTCTTTGATCATTTTCTTAACCAAACAAGCTTACTCAAATGTGTCCAACATAACCATTTGCACTTACTGTTTCATGAATATCCAGACTTTCAATCTTAAAGTGACATAATGCTGCATGGCGCTCCTTTCCCATACGTGAAGGCATGACCACCTTAACTGTGGCTTTTTTTTTTTTTCCTCACTTCAGCTGCTGGTCTATATTACTTGGCAGAACTGATAGAAGAGTACACAGTGGCCACCAGTCGAATAATAAAATACATGATCCTGGTAAGCCAGTCGTCAAGACATGCGCACGTGACCGCATGCTGGCGGGCGTTTCATTTCTTGGTTTGTGCAGTTCTCGACAGGTGTGCTTGCAGGTCTGTACGTCTTTGAAGGCTTCCCAACATTGATGATCGCGGTGGGACTCTTCACCAACCTGGTCTACTTTGGCCTGCTGCAGACATTCCCATACATCCTCCTGAGCTCACCCAACTTCATCCTCTCCTGCGGTACGCGTTGCGCCATGCCCTTAACTTGCCGGCCGCCATTTGATGGCGCGCGTGTGTATAAATCCTTCTCATTTCCACTCCGCAGTGCTGGTGGTGGTCAACCACTACATGGCCTTCCAGTTTTTTGCACAGGAGTATTATCCTTTCTCAGAGGTAACTTCCGCGTACATCTGATTCCATTGTGCTGTATGGCATTATTGTAAGTGTTTTAAATTATATGATTAAAATGAATACATGTTTTGAAAATGTAAAATATGAGCGCAACAGTGTTTTTTTTTTTTTTTACCAGAAAGTTAAAAACAAACAAACAAAAGGCATGTAAACCATGCAATCCCTTTCCAGTCTTTTTAGGAATGACATCTTCAAGTATGTATATATGTAATCATCATATTCAGGATGATTTTTTTCTTCTTCAATGTTTACATAACTTGAGTAGGGCTCAAAAAGGAAAGACAATAATTAAGCTTTTTATGAATTTGTGGAGGGGAATAAGTACTTCTACCCATCAAATTACATGGATTAATTCAAATATCTTGAACACAGTGAAAATAAAAACCAGGAAGGGGAAATACTTAGCACACGTGTATTATTTTATTTATTTTGTGTGTGTTTTTTCTACCATGGTTGTTGTATTCTGAAGAGCAAATATGAAGTAATTTATCTGTTTGATTTGCTCTGAACGTTTCGTGTGGCGTTTGTTTGTTTAGGTGCTGGCGTATTTCACCATCTGCCTCTGGGTGATCCCCTTTGCCTTTTTCGTGTCACTGTCAGCGGGCGAAAACGTGCTTCCATCCACCATGCAGCAAGGTGGTGAGTGACTTTGTGCTGCAGCAGCTCTTTACAGTGACATACAATCGAGCCATTATGGGTCATATTGTCCCACGTGTGCAAGTCAGAAAAAGGCGTGCAGCTGCACACTTTTCAGATTTATTTTTTCCACTAACAACTGCAAGGAGTCATTCCTTAAACACGGTGCTAAGGGCCGGCATTAGAATTTCTCCACCCTCGGCCAATTTTGACTTTTTCAAGTCTGGGCTACTCAATTTTAATTTGTTTGAAGCTGGCGGCTCAGGTTGCGAAATAACAAACAGCACCTCTTTTTTATGATCATGAAAGATATCAGTTGGTGAGCACTTGAACAAGTTCTTTTCATATAACTACCACATAGACTAACCTAAACCCTCCATCAACCTGAGAGACTTGGTCCATCATAGGTCACGATGACAAACATACTGCTCAGGTCTTGGAGTGGTTACACTTTTGTTGGCTCAGGGGGACTCAAGGGATCCTCAGTAGTGCCCTTCAAGTCCACGCTTGCAGGGTTAGGGTCGACCATTGCAAAAAATGACAGTTGGCCACTCACCCACACACAATGGACGATTTAGTATAAGGTCCCCTTGCGATGTGAACTGTGCAAGCCTATGTCTCTGTCTGTCTGTCTGTCTGTCTGTCCGTATCTATCTATCTATCTATCTATCTATCTATCTAATGTATATAAACACGTATGTGTATATATATATATATATAAATATGTGTATATATATATATAAATGTGTGTATGTATGTGTATATATATGTATGTATATATATATATATTTATGTGTATGTGTGTATATATATGTGCTTATGTATATGTATGTGTATATATATGTATATGTATATATATGTGTGTATATATATGTATATATATATGTATATATGTATATATGTATGTATGTATATATGTATGTATGTATGTGTATATATGTATGTATGTGTATATATATGTATGTATGTGTATATATATGTATGTATGTGTATATATATGTATGTATATATATATATATATATGTATGCATGCATGCATCTATATATATATATATATATATATATATATATATATATATAGTGCTGCTCAGAAGTTTGTGAACATAACAATTTCCAAAATGTTGACAAAATATTTTTTTTACAATATGTTTAACTCATAACATGAAAGTAAGGTTCATAATATAATATTTAAATTACAAAATCGTGTAAGTAAGGCAAGTGATAGGACATGAATGTTCAATTAATTAATTTGTCACTACCTGAGTTTTTTGGTGTGTTTTTTAGATGACGTGGTGTCCAATTACTTCACCAAGGGCAAGCGGGGGAAGCGCTCTGGAATCCTCCTGGTGTTCTCCTTCCTCAAGGAGGCCGTGCTGCCCAGCAGGCAGAAAATGTACTGAGGGACTGGACTTATGGGGGGGTCGGGTAGGCATGACTGTGGGAATCGTGTGTATGTGTTTGGGATGCCAATGTAACTGCGGTTCAAGGGGAAAGAGGAGGGACCAGTGATGCGCGCAGCGCCTCCTGCCGTGCCAGCTGAGGATCTGAAGAGATCGTAGTCAGCATCTGCACTACTTGCTGCATTGGACGTTAAAGTGTTTCCAAGCATGTTGGATTTTTGCGACATACAACCAGAAATCTCGCCCCTTGATTACCCGCCTCAGTCGCGTGAAAGTTCCACGAGAAGGTCGCAAGATGAATATTTATGAAACCTTGGGAGTACTTGGGAGTAGTTCAGCAATTTAGGAATGTATTACAATGGCTGCAATTCAAAAGTGGTGATCGAGACACATCGCAGCTTAGAAGACAGTCCACAAAAGCACTTGGCAAAGTTGGATGAAAGCCACCCGTCATCACGTCTGCCGGACTGTTTTTTGACCAGCACATTTTCTACCTTGATTTGAGCATCGAACGCACACGGAGCCCGAAGATGTCAATGCGAAACTTTTGTAAGAGAAGCTGCTCAATTGCTCTCTCCAAATCATACAAAAGGCGCACTTTCATGCAGTCGCAAATTACTGGAGGCAATTGGAGTAAAATCATTCTTGACTGCTCTGAGGATGTGCCTGAGTTGGACTTCTTTCACTATTTGGTGCTTCTTGGCATTGGTCCATTTCACTTCCAAATTGCTGGCGTCAGGCCAAAACCTCGTACCTCCAAATTAGTCACTTTTCAGGAGACCTCAAAAATGCCAAGTTTGTTCAATTATTAGCATTGCATTGTGAAAGAGAGCAAGCCATTTTCAACATTTCAGATTGGTAAAAAAAACCAAAAAAACACTCACGCATGTGAACTGACCGATAGTATTGATTTTTTTTTTTTTTAAATAAAATATGAAATTCATCATCTAAATGTGACTTATGAAATTTTAGCCCGACGCCAGCAAAATGTTTGCATGATCTCTCGTTTCCACAGGTGGGCAGCTCGAGTCACATGACTTGACTTGAGTCGAACTTAGGTCGACAATATTAGGACGACGGACTTGCTCGGCTATAGTTTAGGAAATAATCCACTTGACTTGGTATTCATGAGGTTGGTTCAGGACCATTAACTCATTCACTGCCATTGACATATTTATTTGTCTTTTCACAGTCCAGCCATTCAATCCCTTGAACATGTTAATATTTTTTTCAAACATTAGGGTACAAGAGGGTCTGAAAATGTCTGGCATTGAATGAGTTAAAAATACTTGATTGTGATTTTTTTCTTAGTTCGGCTAACTAATGCCAGTACAAATACTGAATATGAAGTGGCTAATTGAGTTATTGACGCAACTTGCTGGAAATTCAAAGGTTTACTCCCACCTCTGCTTATTGCATGATAAAACCATTTTTGGGCACTAACCCACCATCATTTGTACCTCTGATCACAGCTGTAGGCTTACCAGTCATGATTTATTCCACTCGCTCATTGTCACGAGACTGAGTCAAGGACGGGATGCAGTTCGGTTTGTCAACCTCGCCAGTTGAACATTTGTATTTTCTGGGCAAAGCCTCAGTCGGCTTGTATTTGTGTGCATGTGTGTTGCGCATTAGCTCCAGAAATTACATCAGGCGAAGCAGATTAGTGATGTGAGCTGTCCAAACCTGGTCAGGGTCAGAATGAAAACGAGCTCATATTTTGCTTGGCGCGTACTACAATCTCATTTTAACTGGTGGCGCAACATAACTGTTTGCTTTCCTCACCACTAATCGGCTATAATGTCAAACTGTGATAGAGGTGGAAATTACTATAGTAGTATAGAGTGGTGGCAGAAGTACCTCATGAAAGTACAGCAAAAAGTCCTTGGGTTTGACTTCGGCCTGTCGAGCAATGCGACCAAAACTGACCGAACTGCTTGTTGCAGTGTGCAAGGTTCGGCAACTACCGTTGTTAACGTAAGTGGCTTATCATCGGCTACTAGATTTGCTGCCATTCAAAATTTGAATCGCGGGTGAACGCTGCCAAGCCATAGCGGTGAGAGTCTGTCACCAAAATGCCCAACATCAATCATTGCCCATATCCTCTAAAAAAAATATCTACTCCACTTTATTCGAGCCCTTCTACTCTCTTTGTGGCCGTTTTCCTTGACAATCGCTTGTTAGTTTCTCTGGTTGGTTCAATAATACAGTTCAGTAGCTTAATTGACCAAGTCTTTTATTGTCCCAACATCAATCAAAAATACCAGTGTGCTCGCAATCTGCAAATGTTGAATCAAAGCAACAGGACTGTTATTGTTTGTTGCAGTTTTTTCCTGTTTTCAGAAAACGGGAAAAATGACTAAAGAAATTATGCTGTTAGGCTAATGAAATGTTGGTGGAGATGTGCAGTCTATTACTATCACTTGCTGTGTGAGTGTGATTCACCATAGTGTCATTTTTTTTTTACTTCTGCACCGGTTCATTTCAATTGCTTTTGGCTTGCGTCGTGTGATAAGCGGCAGGCCTAAGTTAGAGAGCAAAAAAAAATACAGAAGCTGAAATGTTGCTTCGGGCTCTGCAGCTCTTTTCAATTATGTTCAACAGGTGTTCTCAAATTCCTTCCTGCCAATCGAGACGTGCTACCAATGTCCAGTGCGCTTGCGCACGCATGCGCACAACACAAGTGTTTTCGTGGGAATTTGATAGATTTTTGTCCGACCTGTAGAAAGTGGTGAGTAGTTAATATTTTCGTTTTTATTGAGTCTTATTTCACTTTTTCATTGCCTCAAAAATATTTTGGGCGTGTTTTTCCCGTCAAAGCTTTTAAGAATCGTATCTTGAGCATAGTGACCACATTCACCTCACAGTTTATCTTTACTGCACTCAATTGTCAGGACGTACTAGCTGTTTTCACCTCTGTGTTTTTTTCCGAAATGATTTTAAGAAGTTCTACCCATCAGTCTGCATCGAAACAAAACAAACTGAAAACGCGCGGGAGTATTTTGGCTGTCAAATTAGCATTGGTGGAAAGTTTCGACGGGATGAACAATTTGGCAGAACATTCACATTCTTCCAGTAAAAACACAGTTTTTCAAATAAAGGGAGTAAAAGTAAAAACATATGATATATAAATAAAACTTAAAAGTCAAGTAGACCCACAGAGACCTGAGAAGTCTGAAGTACAGTAACCACTGATTGGACTTCCACAGGATTGGCGTTTGTCTGACTCTGCTGCCCTCTGCTGATGAGTTTGGTGAACTCTAAAGCCAGAAGATATGAAACGAGACGAGTAGCCCAGCGAGCAAACGGCCCTGGATGTGTTTTCATATTTAATGAGCAACCTTGCCCTGGACCATGTGCCCTCAGGGGGCTCCCGGACTCCACACGTGTTCTGTAAGTGCGCTAAATCCCTCCCTCATCCCTCGACATTTTGAACATCCTCTCTCTTGTTGCCGCTCGCTCTTCCTACTCGCTCCTCTCCCTCCCTTTCTCCTTGCCTGTGCGCTAATGCACCATGGCACGTTCAGCAGCTTGGAGTCACAACGCGACTCAGGCTCCGGAGGGTGACCGCACAGCGACCTCCCTCGGCATCGCCGGCCGGCCCTTCTCAGAGTGAGATTGTGCACTCGCGATGAAAAAGAGGGCACCTAGAGACTCCTTCAAAAGAGGTGACAAGCCGGCTGCGAAGATGTGAGGAATTTGAATGGCGTTATGCTATACGCCACTCACAAAAGGTTTGGGATATTCAGCTTCCGGGTGAAATTTCAGGGTGAAGCTAAAATGCATTACACTTTAGAACTACTGGGTGAAAAAGCCAACTCGGCGTCGGCTTCAAAAATGCTTGATCATCTGTGCCCAGTTGGGTTGTGGAAGATATTGACCCAACAAGGGGTAAAAAGTTCAATAAACTTCCCATACTGATGAGTTATAGCAACCAAGAAATTGGGTTACCAGGTTATCAGTATACTGTAGCTGTTGTCCTAATCCAATTTTACACCCGATCTGTTGGGCCAAAAATAATTAACCCAACTTGCTCAAAATCCACAGCTGCCCAGCGAGTGGGTTGGGAAATCAACCCAGCATTTGTTTTAGTGTATACAACCTTTATGGGTGAACTTTATTTGACCGCTCAACTTTTTTTATTTTTATTTTTTTTTTACATATGTCCAACTTTTCAATGTTTCAGTACTTTTTGCACAGCTCTCTGTGCGCCAGGTGTATAATGCACGAATGGACCTATCAATTTCCAGATCCAATTAGAATTGGTATTTAAACAGTCCTCTTCCGCCTGCGCTTCACATTTCGACATGAGGTCAAGACAACGCTGAACAATTGATCAGCAGTACTGTGAAAAAACATAATTGACACTCCCCTAAAAAGGTTTATGATTGGCTATGGTTGCTACAAGATGGCGGCAAAACACCATTTTTTTTTGTCTCAACGAAGTTCCTCAACTCACTAAAACATAGATCCTCAGCACGAGGATGTCACAAGATGGCAGCACGATAATACAGTTGGGACCCTTCCGTACTTGCGACTTGTAATCGTCGCATCTTTGTGAAATTTTCTAATATTTTTTAATCCCGTTTTAAATTTTTTAGGTTCAACTCCAAATGTTACCCGGAAGTCCAATGTCTGTAACTTTTGTGAGTAGCAAAAGTTACCCCGTGGTGGACCATGCTCTCTGGCTTCTCATCGTGCCCCCATTCCGAACTCCTCCTCACACACCCAAGGGGCGAAGGTGGAGAAAGTAACATGATGGCTGTTTAAAGGTCAGTGTTTTGTAGGTAAGACGGACGAGGTCAAGGACTGATCCTCAAGGAGGCTTCAGTTCCGCTAAATGTAGACGTGTGTGTTTGGCAGAAAGGATGCGCCCATAGCGCCACCTTACGCCAGACTAACTACAGTATGTGGTTAAATGATAATCAATTTCATTGGCCACAACAAATGATTTGATAAAACATCAAAATCGCCTGAAAGGCAGTCAACGAAGCATCTGTACTCCCTCGCGCATGAGCAGAACACTTAAAAGGCTGCACGAAAACGCAGCTCGCCCGACACGCCACATCGCCGCTGCGCGTGTGCTCGCGACGAGTATCGTTACGTGGCAGAGCCCTTCTTTTAGTATCCAGGTCACAGAGCATCGGGCCCGGCCCCGGTTCGGCAGCAGGGCAGCGCTCGGTAAAAAGCCCATTGTCTCATGACGCCTACGCAGATGGCACGCTCAGCAGGGCGCCGGTAGCGATGACATGACGTCGTAATCCGTAGTACCGATACAATATTTGACACATACACCAAACGCAACGCTAGAATGCTGTGGCCCATATTAAATAGTCACCTCAATGCCAGGCTACCTTCTTGAGTCCATATGTCTCTTGTCAGACAGAGAGATGCAGCAACAGAGGATGACTGGCTTTTTGTTATTTGGGTCACAACCCACAACTCGTGACCTAAGGTGAGGGTGGCGACGTAGAGCGGCCGGTCAATTGTAAGCTTCTCCTTCTGCTCGGCTCCTTCTTAACCGCCACAGACCGATAGGAAGTCTGCATCGCTGTAAACTGAGCACCGAGCCACCTGCCCACCTCCCGCTCCGTCTTGCCCAAACTTTTGACCAAGAGCCCAAGACACTTGAACTCCTCCACTTGGGGTTGTGTATTACGACCTTTTACTGTCTTTATTTACTACTATTTGTAAAGTGCTTTGTTACAGCTCTAGCTGTTATAAAATGCGCTATGTAAATAAAATTGTATTGTATTGTATTGCGGCTTGATGAAGCCAGCAGAACCGCATCATCTGGAAAAGCAGAAATGCTTTGCACTGAGGCCACCAAATCGTACCCCCTATACAGTTGCACGTAGAAATTCTTTCCATAAATCTTATAACCCGAATCGGCAGCCTTGGCCGAGTCCAAACCCCACTGAAAAGAATTCCGATCTGTCTCATCCACCCCCCGGGACCTTGCACACAAGGAGCTGTTGAACCACCTTGGTGACCTCAACCCCAGATATCAGAGAGCACAGACCCCAAACTTTGCTTCCTCACGGGAAGGCGTGTCGTTGGAACCGAGGAGGTCTTTGACGTATTCTCCCCGCCGACTCACAATATCCCGAGTTATATCCCGGCAATACACAGCGCCGATGGCGCACCGCTTCCCCCTGCCGAGATACGGGCCGGTGGACCGGAATTTCCTCAAAGCCACACGGAATTTGTTCCTCTGATGGCCTCTGCACTCCGCACCGTAGCATGCTGAAGGGGTTACCGGGTTCGCATGCCTTACACCCCCCAAAAAATATTTCAAAACAAAACAAATGCCATACGGTCTAATTCTTACAGATTTCCAAATGGAAACAGTCGTGGAGTCAAAGTCATGTCGAGTTTTACCCAAGCATGTCCAAGGCATAAATCTGACTCGAGTCAAGTGACTCAAGTCCCTCACTTCTTGACCTCCGGTGTGTACCTAACCTCCTTAACCCACCTCTTAATACCACCGCTATTACGTTGCAATTATCGAATCCATCAACTCTCGACAAAAACACAGTACAACAACTCACAACTGTGCCACGTACATCGACTGGAGCAGTTTGGAATCAAAATGTATCAAATGACATGACAGACATTCAAAATGCAAATAAAATACCTCATACTGATGAGTAGGACTGACATGCTGATTAATAATGTATATACCGGTATGTATGTCACGTCTGCAGATTGCTTCAGACATATTTTGCAAGTCGAATACAATCAAGGAACAGAAAAACGCTGACCTTTATGTGCGCCAGCTAGCTGGCCCTATGAGGCAAACCTCAAATCGGATTGGGTAAAAGAGTCCCACTGCTCATTTAGTGTACGTTAAATCGGCCGATGCTACTGGTTCTAAAGGTCCAATGCCGCCGTCCGAGGTCAAACGCTCCGATTGGCCCAAGAATCTGCCTCGCCTCACGCCGTTGCGCGGGCTGTGATGGAGCTGTGTGGCCGAGCTATTTCTGTTGATGTTAATTTGCTCCGTGTTCGCTGAGCAGTTCACAGCTCGGTCAGCCCTCCCTGATACTACACTGCCGCTTGCATCAGTAAAGGTTCTCCCGTCACATCGCATTTAGGTCGAGATGCCGCTGAACTGTGAATGCACCGCGCACGGGGACCCGGCTGCCCTGCGGCCTCCGGGTCCTGGAGTCCTTCGATTTCACTAGGAATCTCGTTCAGGCTCAGCTGTATGCTCTTCCGCGTCTTTCGGACTGTGTTTCTCTGAAGCATCCCGTCCCTGAGTTGTTGCAATTAAAAAAAATAATAATAATTTTAAAAAAAAATATTTTATATTTCCTGTTAACAAATAGGACACAGGCAATAGTTTTTAGACTAGAGATTGAGATGTCCCAAAACCAAACAGGGATACATCTATCTCTCCATGTATCCTATATATCTATCACAAGGATCGATATAAGTGGTTTTGCTTCACGTTTTGTAAGGCATTTTGTTTGCATTTTCTGTGCCTCATTAAAACACATTAAATGGCAAAACTGAGAATCAAACACCAAGACGTCCCAAAAAGCTTCACTGGCCCCGCGTCGCTCACGTCACCCTCTGCGGGTAGTTGGAGGTTGAAGCACAGCTCGATGCTACTTACGCTGCACCAGCTAGCTATCAACGCAGCTTCGGTTGGCTACTGCTGCGGCTGAACATGATGCGGAGTCACTCATAAATCAATAATAATCATCGCCTCCTTGGCAGTGTATAGGCCACATTTCTGACAAGGATCATTCTGACAAACGGAGAAGCCGTGCTAATTTCTAAGCTAACCTAAGACTGCCACTGCTAGCACGTTTAATACCAGTATTAAAAGTGCTTGGGCGATCGAGTCTACTTTTCACAGACGCCTGGCTGGAACCAAATTAAAGCGGACAACATCCACCTTTGAACAGCAAAATAGGCACATTAATAAGTGTCTGGACTCTGGTGAGAGAATCCACTAGCTAAACATAACTGGAAATGAATTATGGTACGCTACACCATACCTCAGCGAGGTGTGGCCTATAATTTTAAAAGTATATTAATAAGTATAAAATATTTATAATACATTGTTATTTGTTTGTTTTCACAATAGAGTCCTGAGTTTTGATTATGACTTTTGAGGGTCTGCACAACAGTTCTCAAAATAACATTACTGTCAGATCATTTCTGTTTTTTTTTTTATCTTTAAAAAAAAAAAAAAAGAAGTAAAACATGAACACACAGCTCAATACTGAAAGTCAACTGTGACCTTTTCGAGAGGAAAAAAGGTGATTTCCCCCCAGCCCCCTACATCTGAAGACATCAGCAAATACTTCATGTGAATTTATCACCCTTAATTGAACCCTGTTGGAAGTGCCCACACATAAAGAGTCCTCTGGAGGAGCACACACAGCGTCATAAACGGAGGTCAAGTCAGCCAACAACATAATTGGGTCACATTCGTCCCGACGTTTTGCTTCCAAGAGATGCTGGGCAAGATTGTTGCTATGAAATATACAAAAATATAGGCAGTACTCTTTGGCATTTCATTTAAAATTGATGGAACATCCACACTTAGCAGGTCCTGCTAAAGGGTTAGCCGCACCACACACACATGGCGTGAAAACCAGCTTTAAGGTCAATTGTTTGCGCCTCCAATATTTTATTTATTTACGTGAGCTGCAACAGAGTCACAAGCTGGACTATCTGCTTGGCACTTGGAAGGGGAAACATCTGAGCTTTGGGTTGTCACTATTAGTGTGATATCTTGTAATGTTCATTTTTTTTCATTTTAGCTTTTTTTAAACATGACCTATGTATTGTAACTTTCAACTTTAAAGATATTTTCAATAAAAAGTAGTGAGATACCGTGTATTTTTTTTGTTAAATTTTAATATTTAAAACAATGTGTGACTCATTTATATTTCATGTTTTAAATAATTCAAAATCAAAACAGTGATTATTTCTAAACTTTCCAAAACATTTTTAATAAAAATTACTTTTTTAAATGAAATTAAAATCACATTCTTTTTTCTTTTAAATTGTTACAAAATGTTGGCTTTTTTAAAAATTAAAATATACCATTGTAAATGGGAAAAATCATGTGACAACTTAAAAAAAATATAATTTAAAATGTAAAAAAAAAAAAAAAAAAAGAAGTGTGATGTGTTGTCACTAGACTAAATGACCGGTAACTAACGTTATTGTTTTTAAATTATATTTGTATTTGAAAAATAATTTTTTGTACTCATTTAGAAAATAAATTAAAAATGTGTCACATTGTTTCATTTTAAATTGTAAAAAAAAAAAAAAAACAAGACATTTTTAAAGGAAAGGTCAAATGTTACTAGAGTGGTTATTCTAAAATAGGAAAAAAAATATCACGTGACAAATCATTTTTTTTGTCATTTAAAACAAAAGTTTGATATCTTGTCACTGTTGATGTCACAAAACATCTCTATTATAAATGTAAAAAATATTGTGATATCTTGCTATACATATATGATATATTCATTCTCTTTTTTTTTTTTTTTTTTTTCTTTTCTCTACATGGGCCATGTTTTGAATTTATTACATGCAGTCAACCCCAGCTGGCCCCCATGCCGTACTTTGGACACCACTGTGTTACATGGTTGCACTATCCGAGCAGGTAGAGAAGGGAGACTCAGAAAGGTCATTGCTCTCCAGTCGACGTCTTCTTTTAGGTGGCAGCACGCAGTTGCCATGACAACAAGGGCAGATGTGGAGGGATCCGGCATGAACTCTTGACCCAGTAGTAATGGATATGGATTGGGGAGTGTTGTACAGCTTTATTGTCGCTAACGCAACCCGGCACGCCATATGCCACCGTGTGCATTTTTTATGATGTCATGCTCGCTGGAGAGAGCTGATTTTGATGCGGCTGCTTACGGGCAAAGGACACAAGTACAATCACGTGCCATTATCATGAGGGCTGCCTAGCCTCCTTTAGTAACATTCAACAATTCCCCTCCAATGCTACGCATTTGACCTTGAGGACTTCGGTACGGCTTAGAAGAAATTCTGGCCCACCATCCGACGTCTCAGGATGAGGGAGCAGTGACCATCAACACCACATAAACCATAGTGGGGATGGGTCGCCGTTGACCCCGACTAATGATGATGAATTAGTGAGGAAAATACAGCGAAGACCTCCTCAATTCCATCCACATACCGTCCCATGAGGAAGCGGAGTCTGGGGTCTCTGTGGCGGGCTCTCCTATATCTGGGGTTTAGGTCTCCAAGGCGGTTAAAAAGATCCTCATTGGCAGGCTGGATGAGATCCGCCCGGAGTTCCTCAAGGCTCCGTATGTTGTGGTTGACACGCCTCTGCAACACCGTGTGGACATCGGGGACGGTCTGCGGGGTGGCGGTCCTGAAGTACGGGCTACTGGACGTCCCAATGTGGGCTATTCGGTCCCTGTGCGACGGGTGTCAGTTTGGTCCGCGTTGCTGGCTGTTAAGTTGGAATCGTTTTCAGTGAGGATTGGACTCCGCCAAGGCTGCCCTTTGTCCCCGATTCGCTTCATAACTCGGACAAAATTTCTCGACGCAGCCGAGCCGCTGAGGGTGTCTGGTGTGATGACATCAGCATTTACATCCCTCGGCTTCATCGAGACGCATTTTCAACTCTCACCGGAGTGTTGTGCGGCCGAACGTCACGAGCTTTGGGTTGTGACCGAAGGAACGAGATCCGGGATGCCAGCAGCCGAAATGACTTTCCTACGCAGGGTGTCTGCCCCTTTCTTAAATGCTTAAAATATGAGAAAGATATTTTGAAAACGTCGACGGAAAATATACACTTTGCCCAAAGCGCGTGACAATAGTATTTATGACCCCCGCGCAATGAGTTATTTAACATTTCATCCTCTCCTCACCTCCGCCCATCCAACTTTCATGAAGGTAATGGAGCCAAAGTGGGATATTATTTTGTTGGAACTCTTGATCCTGGCTGCCGGGCATTGAGACGAACTGGGAAGCTTTGATGATTTTTTTTGGGCCAAACGTGATGATGCGCGCTGACTCGGTGACCCCGTTCTCCCAGTTGTTTGGAGCCTCCGCCCACGCCCGCTCCACTTGAGCCCCCGCAGGCATCTGCCACCATGAGCTGATCAGAGGACGCTTGCCTAGGACATGGAATGCTCATCGTTCCAACCTGACCTCCAGCTGAACCCCGGCCCCCTCCCGCCATGGTGCCGAGGAGCCCACGGAGACGGAAAAGCTCAAAGTTGCTCAGGCTCACGACCGCCATCACTTGTCAGAAGCCTTCAACACGTGCCTTCTGCCTGCGTTCGCCGTCAAGTCAGCGGCGGTCGTTTTCACGCCGGTTGCCCACCGCGGAGGTTTTTCGTCGGCCGTCTGCATAATCGCCCCAATCCGGGAAATTGCAAAAGCAGTTCTTCACACTCGCAGTTCAAAGCAGTCATGCTCAAAATATGCGCAGGGCGTTCCGGATGAGAGGTCGCGACTTTAGCACATGGTAACAAGTACTGGATTATTCATGTCAGCAGCATGTTGCTCTCATTGTCCCTTTAGATATCTCACTGAATAAATAACATCTATAGAACCGTCTTTATTATTTATTTCACAGCAAAGTAAGAGATCAAAGCGGGGGAGAAAAGGGCCTTTCTCGGCGGCGATGTTATCACGCATTCAAGCACACAAAAGATCGCAAATAGGTCAATATTTCAGAGGAAACATCGCTTCGGCACCAAGGAATATGTTGGGTGGACGGGAGGAGCTTCATTTCGACGGCTCGTCGCCCTGCCTAATAGAATAGTAAAAGTATGATACAGTACACACTCGCATATATATTTAAATACAGTTGAGTTGTATTTATGTACAATACATATATTTTCAAAATGTTTTTTTTTTTTTTAAATGTATGATGCGTTTCTATTTACTACTATAATATATTTTAGTATTAGTATTTTTTATATTTTTGAGGTGGTAATTACTGTGAAAAGCTTTGAGAGATTTTGGGACATGGTGAAGGGTTAGGATTGAAACAGGCATACTCTGTGAGGAATATTAATATTGTCAAATTAACATTTTTTATTTTTTTTTGTACTGCATGGCTTTATTGGACTTTGTCGTTTGGTCCTTCTTAAATGTTTCCGTGGTGAAATAGTCGCTATTCTCGCTTATGAAAGCTGCCAGCTCGATTTGCAATGCTTCCCGACAGCCGCCCCGTCAGCCAATCATATCAGTCCTTTCACAGACGCTCCACCAATGGCATGCTCGGAGTCCTGGGGGTGTGTGTCTCATTAGCTAGATTCCAAGACCTGGCTCTGGCCCACTGGACGCACTCAGCCGGAAAGGATGGCGTCCAGAGGGGGATTCGTCATCTGCAGCATCGGCTCCTCTCTCCAATTTCTCTGCCTTTTCAGGAACAGCCGAGGCCAATGAACAAACGCTCAAGTATAAAGCTGACGCGATTTGGAAAACCTATATGACGATTTGGGCTTTCATAACGACCGTGGCTGACCGTGTTACCCTAAAAAAAAAATAATAATAATAATCTGGCCGTGTGTTTTAAAAATAATTGAATTTTTAGTCTTCACCAATGGCCTTTTTTTATCCCTGTCTATTGACATACATCAATTTGCATGTTTTTGTCAAAGCTTGAAAAAGCAGGACTTTTTTTTTTTTTTTTTCTTGGTGGGCCGTCATAGCTGGCAAGGCCTTTTCTGCTCTCCTAAACACATCACATGCAAGCGCTGACCTACATTTACAGCCAATTCTAATATTTGTTCCATGAAATTCCTAACAGCCTATATTAACCATTTTGTAGTGTTTTTCTTGGCTGCATGGCTTGGGATTGTTTGATTTTTTTTTTTTTTCTTTTTTAAATGCATTTTGTTCAATAATGGTGAAACCACAAATGGATAAATACCTGAGGTGTCACACTGCACCAAAAAAAAATCACAATGAACTCATTCACTGCCAGACATTTTCACACCCTCTTTTACCCTAACGTTTGAAAAAAAAAAATTGAAAAAATATATAAATAAATTCCTGAAATTGAATGGCTGGACTGTGAAAAGACTAGTAAATTCGTCAATGGCAATGAATGAGTTAGGTACATAGTAAGTGATGGTTCAGTTCACATTGGGTACAGTAAGAGAACAAAATGCGACACAAACTGCTTGTGTTTTGTGTGAAGAGGGACACTTAATGACATTCCAAATGAAACATTAAAAGCTTATGTCTGTTCATTTTAGTGTAAAAGTCATTTTCAACCGTGTGACTTATTTTATAAAAACAATAGTAACTGCCCCATTTGAAAAGCGCGAGCTGTTAAAGTGCCGCTGGAAGTTATATTTCAGCGACGCTACTTAGGATCTGCCATGTTGTTAGCTATGACAGCCGCTAGCAAAAGCTAGCTGCGCTATGGGCGTGAAGCTGGCCACCTGTGGCCTTCGGGGTGACATGACAAACATGACCAACATGGTTAATTTTAGCTTGAAAAAACATACCGGCTCGTATGTACGTGTGTTTCCCGGCAGCCGGGGGCCACTAAGGTCCAAAGTCGCTTGAATGGGTTCATGTCAGTGCCGCGAGCAGGTTAGACAGACTAATGCGACCTAAATGTTGCCTCTGGGTGGCGGTTGAAGCAGCTCCTCACGGCCCATCGAGTTTGAGACAAGTTCTACCCCCCCCCCCCCCCCCCACGCTTTCAGATACCAATGCTGACCTTTCCTGTAGTTCTCAAAAAGTGTGGAGGGAGCCCATTTATATTCATGATACACAGGCTCCCTCTAGTGGCACGCAAAAGAATCACTGAATTTAGGGAACTTAGACCAATCGACTCAAGTACAACATGAAAATACAATTTAAATGTATGAGAGTAAATTAATGGCAAGAAAGTGAGAGGAGATCATCTACGTTTTTAGTACATGATCTCCCCTCACGAAGTATAGTCCAGTTGTACTTTTGCTATAATATATTTGCATTTCATTTTTATGAATGGTTTGTCTTAAAATATTTATTTTGGTACAGTTTCTTTATTTTAATGGAGTACCTTCACAATGTGTTTGCTTTCACATTTTCATCTTTAAGTGCATTGGTGTTGGTGAAACTGCATAATGTTACGGTATACTTTTTTGACGAACCCTTAGGGCCCACTGCACTACTGTATTTTAACTCATTCACTGCCATTGACAAAATGTATTTGTGTTTTCACAGTCCTGACATTCAATCCCAGGAACTTAAATTTTTTCAAAATTTTTCAAAGGTTAGGGTAAAAGAGGGCCTGAAAATGTTTGGCAGTGACTGAGTTAATGTCGGTCATTATGGTGGTACGCGGAGAGTTAAGAACGTTTTGAGGTGGCACTTGGTGTAAAAAGTTGGGGAACCACTGCTGTAGTTTATCTATTTTCATTAGAGGGGGGGGGGCAAACAAAATAGTAAGTGTGTTTTTCAATGGTTGCACAATGGATAATTTCTTCCAAATGAAACATGGTTTTTTTTTTGTTTTTTTTTCACCAGCAACACTTCAATTCCACATAAAAGGCACTAGCCAGCATACTAATTAGGAAGTCAAAAATAAACCTTAAAGCCACTCAAATATTAATGAAGGTGTTAAAGCAAAATGGAATTTATGTCCTTCCTGGGTCAAGTGCTGGAAGGAGCGAACATGGCGAGAAAGACCATTATTCAAATGAGAGCAGGCAGACCTTAATAAAATCAGCCCAACCATTATCTTGTGCTTTAGCATGCTGCTCATTTGTAGACATGAAAATGCAGCCCACATCTATACACATCTATAAAAGCCTTGCGCTCAACCTTAAAAGGCTCCAAATGAGAGTCAATCAGGGCAACCGTGTGGCATTACTTTGAACTCATGCTGGCAGGAACCAGAATAGCAAACATGCCTTTCTCACAACAAGATGTTCATAACCACCTTTTGTCATCGTTTCCTCTACTTGGTCATAGTTGTGCGCAAATGTTTTATGAAAGAGCTTTCTGTCTTTTTGAGACTGTTGAACAATTGAGCTGACGAGGCTAAAACTAATGATGAAGGCCACACACAAAAATGCTGGGTTGTTTCCCTAAACCACTGGCTGGCTAGCTGTGGATTTTTACTGGATTGGGTTAGTTTGACTGATTTTGACCCAGCAGATTGGGTTGTAGATTGGATTTGGCCAAGCTGAAAAGCTCAGCTACTTGGCCTTAAAGAACATTATTTCCAACCAATATCTGATTTTCTACTTGGGACAATTTGACCCAACTTTTTTCCCTGCAAAATAACAACCAAAATTGGATTTTTTTTTTTGAAAACAACCTACCCCAAAATCCGGATCGTCTTGTACATAAAAAAGGTCAATTTGACACGTAGCGGTCAGTCCCTTTTTGACACATAATTGGGTTATTTTTGACCCAATTGTTTTTACGTTGTATTCTTTTTAACCACAGCTGTACTGATAACCTGGTAACCCATTTCTTGGGAGCGTTAACTCATCACAATGGGTTGTTTTTCCCATTGTTCCACCAAAATCTTGACCCAACATTATGGGTCAAATTCCGCAACGCAGTGTGCTGAGTATAAATAACCCAGCATTGGTTGAATAAAAACAAATTAGTCTAATTGACCCAAGTAGCGGTCGGTCCCTTTTTAACTCATAATTGGGTTATTTTTGACCCAACTGTTTTTAGAGTGTGTTATTTTTAGCCACAGCTATACTGATAACCTGGTAACCCATTTCTTATTTGCTCATTTTTACATTTTGGGTCAAAATGTTGACCCAACGTATATATTTTGGTCAAATCCTCCACCCAGTGTGCTGGGTATAAATAACCCAGCATTGACTCTAACCCTTTTGGACCCAGCGCTGGGTTAACTATTTCCCCCAATTTTGGTTACTTTTTTAAGAGTGCATGAATCCTTGCTCTTTGCAATCCGTCTGCTAGTCAAGAATTCACATAAGAGCGAGTCTTATGATTGCTTTTTGTTGTTGTTTTCAACATGCATAAACATGGGTCTTTTCTTCAGTGAAGATCATTTCTTTTCGATTTGAAGGAGGCGGCATACCAATTGTGCCTTAAAAAAAACATCCAGCCTCCATGTTTGCAGCACTCTCTAATTATCCGGGGAATGATTGCACACAAGCGATTTCGAATGTTGCAACAGGAGGCATCATGTACCCACTCTGCTGTCAAAAACTGCATTTGGAGGAAGATGTGTGGCTCTTATCCAGAGTCCTAATTTACTTGTCACAGCACTGGTGCTCCAAGCGTGGACGAGGCACCCCGCCGTGGTAATTGCAAGATGTTTCCCCCCCTCCTTTTACAAGTAGATGTTCCACAAAAGAAGAGAAAAAAAAACCATTTACTGCTTGCCACTTCCGCTATCAAATCCTAGTCGGGTGGCGCGTGTTGCAAGACTTCCATCTAGTGGGCAGAAGCAGAACCTCGTTCCTGCCAAGTCAGCTCAGGTTCCTATACAGCTTTCGATGGATTTATTACCTATTGACTATTTATGGCTATGATGACAATTAATGATGTTGCTGTATTATTCGTTTGTATTTGTGTGTGTAGTAAACCTACTCATTTGTGGCCACAATTTCACATTTTTTACTCATTTACAGCCATGAAATGGGCGAAATGTGCCATTTTGTAGCCACCAAATGCTAATCTAATATGGGTCGTTCCTGAATTGGACGACAATTTAGGCATCAACACTTAACAAAAACCATACCTACCTGTCAACCCCGGGCTGTGCTGAATCTTACAAAAGTTGTCATTTGCCCGCACATTTTTTTATTTAATCTTACACATTATCCATGTATAATCTTACTCAGTGTTTATCGCTCGACGGGGGGCCAACTTTGCTCGTGAAAGTCGGCCGAAGTTTGCACTCGGAATCGCCAACGGACGCTACGGATTAGAGCCGAAATGATTAAAAAAAAACGTATAAAATACGGGGAACACGTACAAGTTGACAGGTATGCAAAAACTAACCAAGCTTTGGCGGGCGCTGCATTTTATACCTGGGCCTTCAGTGACCTAGCTAGCTAGTTTGCGCTCATAGGTGCTACCCGGCCAACACTCCTGAGTCTGAACATTGTCGAGGAGGTCCTACAAAGTCAATATACGTCTGTGCTGTGTTTTTTTGTACAAGTCATAATTTTATTTGGAAGGCTATTATGAGGTTGCCCCTGGACATTTGAAAATAAAGAGTAATGAAGTATTTGTCCTGTGACCACTGTTTCTCTCATCATGTGGCCTTTGTGGGTTTTTTTGCGCCGTCATCCACTGACAAGGAGGAGTCGGACCAAAACGTGCCAAGTCCCAAGGTGAGATGAGTAGGTGTGCTAACAGTCCACTGTGTTTGCACCTTCAAACATGCCACATCTGAGTTGACAAGTTATGCCTCCCTTTCGGCTTCATATGAGCACAAACAGGATCAGCCGCGCACATAGGCGGACTCGTGTTGAGGTCTGCTGAATATTAGCGTGATGGATGCCCTGTCAACAAGTCAACCGCTTCCTGCAAACGGCAAACCGAGGAGGGATGAGGAAATGTTTTGTTTTGTGGCCAGCGAAGAGAATGATCTCGGGTCACTTTCCTTGCGCCGGAAGGAATGTTAGTCAAACTGGTGATGATTATGTCTTTCATTTTTCCCAGCAGAAGGGAAGCAATACCAAGACCTCAGATTCCACATGTCCTTCTCAAAGTTGGGCCGACTTTCTTCACATGAGGGGGTCCCACCCTGCTGCAGGGTCCTGCCCACCAGTGGAATAACGCCCACTCATACGCACAAGGGAAGCTACGTGGACTATTTAAGCAGAAGAGTGTGAGGAGGTTGGCGCAAGCTTTCAGTCTTTCACCAAGGTTGGAGATCCTTTGCACACTTCCTGGTGAGAACCACTTTTAACTCGCTCTCGTGATGTCTTGCCAATTTCTTGAGAAAATGTTGTGTATGTGTGTGTTGTGATTTTGTTGTTTAGGGATACTTAAATGTTGATTGCATTGAGTGTGCCAGTGAGGATGTGTCACAACCATTTTTGTGTAAACAGCCTTGGACAGACGTTGGCCACTCCAGTTCATGTGACTGTACACGAGTCAGACTCGAGCGGCCAATTTGGATGAAACTTAGGATCGACTTGACTTGGTTTTCGTGAGGTTCGACTTGAAACACATGAGTAGGCAAGTCCTTCTTGATGCCAGTTGAAAATCTGCATCAACAACGACAATGCTTTAACTTCCTGCCCTGTCCCATAAACAGCACTTTCTCATCCAATCACAGGTCAGGACTCTGCCCATTCGTGGCCTTACAGACCGTTGGAATTTATAGAACTTAACATTTCACATAACGTATAGTGTAGCTGCCAGTATGAGTTATGCGGGGAAGTTGTGTGGCAGTAAGCAGCCAGCCTCACCTCAGATTGTGCAATCGCCCCCCCAAAGAAATCTGAAATTGCACAGTGGCAACAGCACCATCTATTGGTAAAATGACTCTACGGAATCAGATATTGGTTGGAAAGAATGTTCTTTAAGGCCAAATATGTGTTTAAAAATAATGCTTATATTATATATGCAGACCGATAGCAAGTACTGACACCCCTCGTACTTTCCATATACAGCATTTCATTTAACACAATGCCAAAAAATTGTGAACAGAGGCTTTTCTTTCTGACGCTGATGATGACTCGTCGACGTGTCAAACTGCCGTAGTATAGCGCCGACTACTGCTGAGGAGGACACATTCCATGTCAGGATTATTATTTTTTTGCCTTAATTATCGGAGGCTGGTATCGGCAGCCTCCATGAGTGCCCGATACCTTAAACTAAGGTCTTATCGGCCTGATACAGATGCCGATACAGGTACCCGATATCTGTACTCGCCCATGCCTAAAGCGCGGAAGACACTTCTTTGTAGGTCGGTGAGTATAAAGTCAGCTCTGGAGAGTTCATTTGCAATTGGTTGGATATGCGCTTGTGAGTCAGTGAGAATAATTGCAAGCATGTGCGTCACTGAAGTGAAGGCCAAACGCTGACTGTGTAGACTAATGCTGTACAGGCAAGACAGCAGAGACCAAACAGCACCTTGATTTGGTTTGTTTTTATTGCAGGGGCTCTCAAACATTTTGGTTCAAGGGACCCCTTATGGGGTGGACATATTTTTTCAAGTTGTGAGCGTGTGTGTGTGTGTGTATATATGCGTGGTTTTGAAGAGAGAAACACGAACCAAATACAGATTGGTAAATGTACCCCAACAGGGTAGCTAATAGTAACCCTAATTGAGTGTGATAGCAAGCCCGGCGCTGGGTCCAAAAGGTTCAGCTCGTCAGCCCGCCCAAAACCAATTTTCAACCCACTCTGCTGCCTCAAAATAATTAACCCAACTTTGGGTAAAAGTAACCCAATCTGCTCAAAATCCACAGCTACCCAGTGAATGGCTTGGCAAAAAATGACAACAATCAAATGAGTACAGTTACTTACCCTGTCAAACCCCGGGGTTGATGTGTTGAAAAGGTGTTTCCACCTGTACAAATTATGCCGAAAGTGTACAACTTGACAGGTATGCAGTTAAAATCAACAAACAACTGTTGAGTTAGCAACACTTACACAGTTATCATACCACTTCCTGCGACGCGCTCTTATTCTGAAAGGCTAAGCGTGCCACTTCTGCTCACCAAACTTTCATCAATAAGCATCCTGTCAAAGCATTCTGGTGCAACAATTTAGTGGCTATTTGACCTGTTTTAGGGGGAAAACAATAATGCAGCAAAAAAGGCAGGCCTCTTGACAATGAACATACACTGGAGACCCATGCATTGACATGATCCTAATCCAAATTTAACCCAGAACCAATCCTAACCCCATGCTATGAATTAGCCAAACGCCCCACCATACTCTGCCTACCACCGGTTGCGAATTTTCATTCTCATGCGGTCAGTCTGACTCACTCACTCTCCTCTCTTGCAGTCCTCAGTGAGTGAAATATCGCAGTGATGTCTGATCAATCTGATCCTCCTACCGGTGCCTCGCCCGCCCCTCCCACTCCTGCTGGACTCCGTCCCAAGGTCAGCAGCCGAGGCCGCACCGCCGGTCCTGCCGCCAACTCCAACTCGGACGAATCCGACATCCCCGAGTTTGAGCTCTTTGGTGCAGTCGGCCCGAGAGGACTTCCGCCTTTGACTGGTGAGGGGGACGCTTTGTTTGGAGCTGATATTTTATTTAAAGCGGAAATCAACCCAAACGTAGATTTTTTTAAGAATATGTTCCCAGCAGGCCCACGAGTTGAAACACGGCATTCTGATTCATATTGCGTTTGTGGGATATGAGTTAAGCAGCAAAATGCACCCCTTTTCAGCCATCTCAGGAGGCGGCCATTTTGTCACTTCTGTCGACTGAAAATGACATCACAACTACTCGGAGCTCAGGTAACGACCAATCATTGGGCTCAGCTTAAAAAAACAGGTCAGCCGTGATTGGTCTTTACCTCAGCCCTGAGCAGTTGTGATGTCATTTTCAGTCGACAGAAGTGACAAAATGGTCGCCCCCAGACATGGCTAAAAACGAAATGAGTGGATTTACTCTTATTCCACAAACGCAATATTTATCAGAATGCCTTTTTTCAACTAGTGGGCTTGCATAGAACATATTCTTGGGAAAAAAATGCTCGGGTTGATTTCCCCTTTAAAGTCATTGACTCGATACTTCTGCTTTTACCAGAGTCATTTTGACACTGTAATCTGTCCTTCTTAAATGTTTTTTTTATTAAAAATTTTTCTTTAAAATTTTAAAGTGTTTCTTTACTTATTTTCTGCTCTTCCTGTCTACATGACTATTTTTTTTTTTTTTTTTTGCCTATTTGTTCTCATTGCTGCTGGAAATGCAAATTTCCCAGAGGGAGTCATCCCAAAGGGATCAATAAAGTCAAGTCTAAGTCTAAGTCTCTTAAATAAAGAGGGTGAGTATTTTTGCCACCTCTGTTGAACAGCACAATTTCTTATCATGTAGCCAACATGCAGGAGTTTGTGCGCGTGATTGACAAGATGAGTGACAGCGCAACGACAGTCAAACAAGATCAACTGCGCTCAATTCCGGCAGCGTGTCACCTCGTCACGCGGACGGCTTTTTGGCGCACGGCTGGCCAGGCGGATACGCCATCGCGATTGACAGCTGATAACTCGCGTGGCTAATTGTAGTCCAAACGTGTAACTTCATTGTCGTTGTGCTGCCTCATCTGCCAGATCCGGACCGCCACCTTGTTTTGAATGGCCCGCAACAGCTTGTCACAGTTTCTCTTTGACTTTTCAAAAGTCGCATTAAGCAACAATGCTCAGTGACAATTGGTTTGTTTGGAAAGTATTGTAAGAATATTCTTTTTTTCAGGCTTTTTCATGATTAACATCTGCAGCAACAAATGTTAACTAGTGCATAGTTTCGAATATCGAAATGAATATCTAACCGAAATGCTGCTCATGGCTCAGCTTCAGAAAACAGGTGAGCGGTGATTGGTTGTTACCTGAGCCTTGCGCAACTGTGACGTTATTTTCAGTCAACAGCAAGTGACAAAATGGCCGCCCCCTGAGATGGCTAAAAACGGGTGGATTTTGCTGCTTAACTCATATTCCACAAATGCAATATTTATCAAAATGCTGTGTTTAGACTAGTGGAGTTGCATAGAACATAATTATCGTAAAGAACATTTTGGAGTTACTTAAATACTCTTAAATCCATTAAAATACTGCCTAGAAGTAACCTAAATACCTTAAAAGACACTAAAATACTACGTAAAAGTTACCTAAATAGTCTTACATCTAAAAAAAAAAAAATCAACTTTAATAAGTTGCCTTAAAACTCTTAAATCTACTAGAATACTCACTAAAAGCAATCTAAATACTCTCAGGTGTACTAAAATATTTCTTAAAAGATACCAAAATACTTTTGAATCCACTAAAATACAGTGCAATTGTCCAGTCCTGTACCTGAGCTTATATTGTGCAATACTCAACATTCCCCACTACTGTATTTTTATTTTTATCCAATGCTGTTCCTTATATTTCACTGCAGCACTGTCACTTACTTAGAGTATTTCTCCTCTGTACTATGTACAGGCTAAAATGAGTGTTTCTTCATACTTTATATGTAGATGTATGTTGGTGTGTGTGTATATACATGTGTATATACACATAGTTACTGCGTATATTTACATAGGTTTGGTTCTGAATGTTTGCTGATAATGTTGTACATTAATGGATAAGATAAATTATTTAACCCTTTCATGCACAGTGGTCACTAGAGTGGACAGCTATTTAAAAGTTGCTTTCGCCTATATTAATTAATCCAAAAAATATATTTATATTTTAAATAATTACATCAAATCACAATTAATGCATGAAAGGGTTAAAATATTTTTTTTTAATTTAGATGAATTAACATAGGCGAAAGCAACTTTTAAATAGCTGTCCACTGTAGTGACCACTGTGCATGAAAGGGTTAAAAGCTACTGAAATACAACCTAAAAGTGACATACTCTTAAATAAATCTTTGAAAAAGTTACCTAAATACTCTTAGATGTACTCAAATAATCACTTAAAGTTATCTATATACTCCTAAATGTAGTCAAATACTTCTTAAACGTCAACTAAATCATCTGAAGGTGGTAGGAAAAGAAAAATTGTATTTTAAATATTGATTCCTAATGTATTCCACATAAGTCCAAATTGTACCTGAATAAATGTTTGGAAGCAAACAATTCTACATGATTCATTACAAATGTGTTGTATACAACTGAACTGTGCTTAATAACGGTACTGTACTGGATTAAAAAAAAAAAAAAAGAAAAAAAGTTGAGCACTGGTCACTGTTTGAAGATTAAATTCAGTGATTTGTTGGTGTCGAACGAGACCACTCGAAATTTTTATTTATTTATTTTTGCCGTTATCCGGTGCCGATGTAATGAAAGAATGAAAATGTGTGTGCAGAGTTCCTGGACATTTTGGACGTGGACCTGATGAAGAATCGAGACCAGAGCAACAAAATTGCGCACCACACAGACGCGTATGAGTCCGACTATCTGATCGTCCGTCGAGGGCAAGAGTTCCAGGTCAACATCACCTTCAACCGCCCCTACGAGCCAAACAAGGACAAGTTTGCCGTGGAGTTTGTCATCGGTGAGCACACGCGTGCGGACGTGCACCTCATTTGATGTGTCCAAGGCAACAAAGCACCACGCGGTGGATAGCGAAAGTCTACACACCCCTTTCAAATGAGATTTAACAGACCAAGATCAATGATTTCAAACTCGGGTGAAATTTTCTCCAAAACATTTTCAAGAGCAGTGAAAATAACCAGTTTGAGTTATGTCCTCGCACAAGTGTGCACACCCTATTTTAACTGTAAGAATGTCTGTCGTCCTCCCGCAGGTTCCAGTCCTCAGTACAGCAAGAACACGTACGTTCCCGTCTTCCCGGGTGAGAAGGACAAGCGGAGCTCGTGGCTGGGCTCGGTCATCCAGACCTCGGACAACGTGGTCAGCATGGGCGTCACGCCCGTCTCCAACTGCATCGTGGGCAAGTACCAGATGTATGTCGCCGTGGCAACCCCATACGGCATCCGCAGGACCCGGCAGGACAAGAGCCGTTACATCTATGTTCTCTTCAACCCCTGGCTGGCGAGTGAGTTCAGCCTCTGTCAAGACCACTCAAACGCTCTCACAAATACACCCGAAATCCTCTTACACGTCATACTGCAAAATGTCGGTAATCTACCTAAATACTCTTATATAATACTGTATGCTGAATTTTTTTCGGTAGCTTGTGTGGGAGTGCTTCAGTAGTGTGTATGAGATCCTTTCAGTAGTTATGTGAATGAAAAAATTCAATAATGTGAGTAATTTCAGTGGCGACTGAGACAGTGTTCAGCTGGGTGTATGAGAGCGTTTCAGTTGCATGCATGAGAACATTTACTAGCATACACGAAAGTGTTTAAATAGACTGTGTGAGAGTCTTTCAAGTATTAAACATGAGAGAATTTCGGTTATGTGCACAAGAGGTTTCAGTCGTGCATGTGAGAGCGTTTCAGTCGGGAACATGAGTAAATCATTTCAGTAGTTTGCGTGAGAGTTAATATGAGAAAAAGTTTACGTTATGGGTATGAGATCGTTTCACTATTATGTATGAGAGTGTTTGGTGTCATAGACGAGAGTGTTTTAGTAGACTGTGTGAGAGCATTTCAGTAGGGAAGATGAGTGGAAAGAATTTCAATAGTTATGTGAGAGTGATTCAGGAGTGTGTATGAGGGGGAAAAAAAATTAAGTACTGCGTATTAAAGCGTTTCAGTTGTGTGTATGAGAGCGTTTTAGTAGCATGCAGGAGAGTGTTTTAGTAGTGCATGAGAGAGCATTTCAGTGAGGGTGTTCCAGAAGTGTTTGTGAGAGCATGTTAGTGGTGTGTATGTGAGTGTTTCAGTTAGCGTGTGATGCAGTTCAGTAGTAAGCATGAGAGTAGTTTATGCGAGTGAAAAAAAATAACAAAAAACATTTAGTCATGCCCGTGTGAGCGTGTATGTGTGAGCATGTCGTCTTCTGACAGCCGACAGCGTGTATCTGGCCGACGCCGCCGAGCGTGACGAGTGCGTGATGACGGAGACGGGAATCATCTACCACGGCTCCCATGACGACGTCGCCGAGCGACACTGGAACTATGGACAGGTGCGCTGACAACACCGCACAAAAGATAAACAATTGAACATTTAGAGTAGAGTGGACCTCCGCTAAAGGTGCGAATAACTGACGGCCATTATCATTGTCATTGCATTGGGGAGAAAAAACAAAACTTTTTAAGCCCAAACAATCTTGGATAAGCATAAAGATCGGATGAATACGCATTTGACACGAAATGCCGGGCGGTTGGCTTTCCCCAAAAATATAATAATGCTGAAAAAGTCTGGAGATTTAACATGTGTCCATTTTATTCAATAATGTTAATTACAACTTCATTCATATAAATATTTTTTTTAAATGGTTGTGAATCATTTTATGAAAGTAAATTATTTGTCGAATAAATGTAAATAATATATTTAAACATTGAGAATGGTTTTATTGTTGAATAATTTTTTTAAAAATACACGACAAATAAGTAATAGAAATAAATGAGTATTTTTTAGCAATTTGATTTGCAGCTGATTGGTATTGGCTAAAAAGTATCAGATTTTTGCAATTTCTTAATGTCTCAAGTCAAGAGTGAAATGTTTTACTTGGTTTGAACCACTGCTGACATAAGGCCTTATGAAAAGGTATCACGTTGGGATAGCGTCATCATTTGAATTCAAAATAATAATAATGAGATAATTGAGGCCATTCGGATGCGCTCTTTTTGCCAGCATGTTTTTCTACTCGATAAGTTCCTCTCTGTTGTGAAGTTAAACAAATACAAAAATAAAGTATTGTAAAAACAAAACAAAGTTTCTGCCTGTAATTCAAGTTATTTTCTTCATGATATTTATAGATATATATGTTAACGGTTATGAGAAATATTTTTTGCCGAATATTGGAATCAGCAAAATCCAGTCAGGCCCTAATATTAGCTCCACGTTTATTTCTTTTTTTTTTTTGTTTTGAATGACCTCATCTGACTTGGCCCATCAGCGCGTTTTACAAATGAACTGTGTTCTTTTTTGTCCTTGTTTCTTCTGTGTGTAGTTCAACTACGGCGTTCTGGATGCGTGCCTGTACATCATGGACAAGGGCGAGATGCCCCTCGTCAACCGAGGGGACCCCATCAAGGTGGCCAGAAGGGCCTCCGCCATGGTGAGCACTGTTGCCGCAGTTACCACCCGGTTACTCACTTTACAGATTACTTGCTTGAAAAAGGAACACACTTGCTTTACTGATTACTTGATTTTGACAGTAACTAAGTTAGATCGCGAGTTACTTTAATAATTACATGCAGCAGATGCCGACAACCCTGCTCAACATAAAAACGACACCCAGTTTTGCCATTTAATTGTACGTGCATTTTTAGCTGTAACGTTTAAGAATAAAGTTTGCTTTTAGTACGTATTTCTTTATTTGACGTAGTGTTATTGAGGCTAGATATCACTCTGTCAACAGCACGGTGCGCTGTTGTTTTTAGCTGACACAAACTCAAAATAATGACTGTATTTCCAGCTTGAAAATGCAAATCTCTCTCTCCTTCCTCCATTGCTGTTTATGGACGCGTGATGAGCCGTCATTGCGCTAAATATGTGACGGTAACGCATGCATGATGTCACTCCCTCAGTCGGGAGTGAGAAGTTTAAGACTCCCACAATGCCTTACTTACCAGAGCTGGGCATTTTACAAAAATTTCACGGTCCGTTTATCGCCTTCCCCCTGCAGCCGGGGTACCTTTCCGCCGTCCGTTTATCCGCGTTTTTGTCCGGCCGGAACAAATGGTAATCGCCAATAAGCCGGTTCGCCTATCATTTGAAACGGGCTTCCGTTTTGGTTTCCGTCTACAAGCTTCGACCAACTTCCACTTTTACTGGACATTACAAGCGACCGGGCTTATAACTTTGTCAGATCAACGTCATCCATATAAATACGGTTAACCCTTTCACCGTGAGGTGAGCTGACGGTGGCCGGATGTTGTGGCGCTGCCGCCATATCGGCAGAAAATCTCACAAAATGCTTGCAAATGTTTGCTCGGGACGCAGCTCGACTCTCGCGACGACAACGGCGTGCTGGTGGGCAACTGGAGCGGCGACTACACCTACGGCGTGGCGCCCACGGCCTGGACCGGTAGCACGGAAATCCTCCTCACCTACGCCAACACCAAGATGCCCGTGTGCTATGCGCAGTGCTGGGTCTACGCCGCAGTCTTCAACACCTGTAAGTGCACTGCAAATTTCAGTCGCAGATATAAAAACAAAATAACAAATAAAAAACACCTGAGAGTTCAGCTCAATTTGAGTGCACATGTGAGACCATGAAATGAACTGAAGGAACAAAAACACATAAAACTAAAAATTGCAACATTTAGCTGAGCTGGATTATCTGAATAACTCCTTTGTCTTTGCCATTTGTCACGTCCCCGTTTCTGACTCGCTAGCTAACAGCCAATCAGAATGATGAATTGTGGCTGACGCCATTTTGCATGTTGAATTTGGCAAAAACTGCTGGTTTTGTCATCCAACACTATGTGATCAACTCTGTGGAGTAGTTTCCACCCCGGACACCATTTTACTCTGAAAATGTTAAAGTTACAATTTGGGGAGTTCAAATTAACTCTCCAAAATTTGACCCATGAAAATTGAACACTCCAATGTTTGTTGCGTAGGATTGCAAAATGAGAGGAATTTTTGAAGTTGAAAACTTTGAATGGGGATTAAGGAGAATAAACCATGAATTTACAAAATTGAAAGTTGGCTTTTAAACAGAACCTGACTTTTGTCTGTTTTTTGGGTCCTCTTTTGGCAGTCCTACGCTGCCTGGGTATACCGTCGCGAATCGTCACCAACTACTTCTCGGCCCACGACAACGATGGCAACTTGAAGTCTGACATCATCCTGGACGAAAACGGCCGCATAGATCGCAGCCGGACCAGGGACTCCATCTGGTAGCTCTCCTTCTTCCTCACGGGGCTTTTCCTGTCTCAAATTGGGCTCCAAGTCGTACCAATCCGACCATTTGCATGTATCGAAATCCGTTTGAGCATTTGTTTGATATCCTTGATATTTAGCTTGCACTGCTACACGACGCGGCCTAGTCGGATGTGTGGATCGCTCCGGCTGCACTAGCGCACTCTTTGCTGTCACTAGTTTGACAATCCCGCGCATGAGGAGAACAACTGTCTTACTAGTAATGTTTTCCCACTGCTAATACCACTTTTAGCCTGCTAATGTGCAAGCTAACTGTTCTAGTGAACCTCTGTGCTGCACTTGTCAAGTGTGTCATGTATTAGTAACTTTCTGGAGCCGAGTAGTCACACCAAAATGCCCACTGGGAGTTTTGCCTCACTAGTAGCCTGTAGTTGTCCTACTTAGTAAGGCTTTTGAGCATTTGATCAACATCCTTGATCAAATCTTGATCATCTTAAGATGAGCCATAGTACTAGTATTCTTTGCACTCACTAGTTCAGCACACTAGTAGGATATCGAACATAATTGTCGCCTCAAGATTGAGTCAATATGTAGTAATTGTTCGGTTAGCTACATTTCAGTAAGCCAGTTATGCTAAAAATGGTTAGCTTGCACTGACTGAACTGTGTCAGCCACAAAGGAGTGCAGATGAATTTCCTTCTATTAAACACACACATTGTTTAAGTAATTGCATCACTCGTGGCTGTCAGACCTTCGAAAAAGAATTGGGGAAGATGACGTAACCACAGTCGTTTGTTTCTGGGAAGTATTAAAGGCTTTAGTCAGCGCAAGGCGCAGTGCGTACATAAAACGACAGAGTGAATCATCTTGAACTGTGAGCAGCCCGCTCATGTTTGATCTTACATAGTTTCCGGTTGCCACCACCAGGAACTATCACTGCTGGAACGAGTGTTACATGTCCAGACCGGACCTGCCGCCCAGCTTCGGAGGGTGGCAGGTTGTGGATGCCACGCCGCAGGAGACCAGCGATGGTAAATGTGGACGTTGTGAAATGTCGCCCTGCTCTCGAGACAAAATGAGACAAACTCGCCCCCTCTCCTTGAAGGCTTGTACAGATGCGGCCCGGCGTCCGTCCACGCCATTAAACACGGCGAAATCTGCTTCCCCTTTGATGCCGCCTTTGTGTTTGCGGAGGTGGGTCTCTTTCACTGTTTGCCAAACTTCACTGAGCCAAAGCACATTTCACTTTCGAAATGTCTCACGACAACACCACTAAAGGAAAAAATGTCACGAAAAGTGTACACAGATTATGCACCGGCAACAAAAGTCAATACACCCCTGAGTGGAAAGGCTCAAATTTGGCCCAAAGTGACAAGATTCTTTTCTGGCCACCTTCATTTTCCTTGACCCTCAAGGGTATGGAATTCTCCCGAGCTTCACGGGTTGGTCCTGGATTCCGCTTCCATCCCTCCATGACCACGTCACAGAGCTGATACTCCTCCACGTTCCGCATGTGAATGTGATCACACCAACACCTGCTCCCCATCCAAACCAGCTGAAATCTTTAACACTAGTAATAACGTAGCCAAAACTGCTGATGCAAAATGGCTAATTTATCCCAATTTATACATTTTCGCTGAGGGGTCGACTCACTTTTGTTGCCTGCGGTGTGTTGAGTCATTTTAAGGTCTTACAAGCAGTATATTGACTTCTTTACATTGCAGCAAAATGTCATTTCTTCAGTCTTACCCCTTGAAAAGATAGCAAATATTTAGCAAAATGTGAGGGGTGTACTGTTTACGTGTGTGGGATACTTTGTTAAATTGCGCAACCTAAAATTTTATTGAAGTTTCTTGCTTTGAAATTTAGTTCATCCAACTCTTTTTTTTTTTTAACTGTAGTCGAAACACATTATGCTCTGCCCATCACTATACGTCACTGGGGAAGATAGAAGACACATTATGTCTAGTACATAAATCATGTGCCGTGGCGCACTGGTTGGGAATTATTGTTAAAGACGAAGTCAACCCAAGCATACAGTATTTTTTTCAAGAATATGTTCTATGCAGGCCCGCTAGTTGAAACAAGGCATTCTGATTAATATTGCCTTTGTGGAGTAAGAGTTAATCCACCCGTTTTTAGCCATCTCAGGGGGCGGCCATTTTGTCACTTGCTGTCGACTGAAAATGACATCACAGTTGCTCAGGTAAAGACCAATCACAGCTCACCAGTTTTCTGAAGCCGAGCCATTATTGGTCGTTACCTGAGCTCCGAGTAGTTGTGATGTCATTTTCAGTCGACGGCAAGTGACAAAATGGCCGCCCCCTGAGATGGATAAAAACAGGTGGATTTTGCACAAGCACAATATTAATCACAATATCAAGTTTATACTAGTGAGGCTGCATATGTATATTATATGATTGTAAAGAAAATGTTGGGGTTAACTTCGCATTTAAGCAACTGCCGAGTCAACCCGGCGCCATTTTGATGCGCTCTCCTCTGCCCGCATACCTTGCAGGTGAACAGCGACATGGTGTTTTATTCCCGGAGGAAGGATGGCAGCATGGAGCCGGTCAGGGTGAATCGCAGTCACATCGGCCGCATGGTTTTGAGCAAAGCTCCTGGTGGGATAAGTCGCCGCGACATCACTGATCAGTACAAGTTTCCTGAAGGTGGTTGAGAAGCCGCCGCCATCGCTGCATTTGCCACCTGTGTGCCATTTATTTGTAAACTGATGTTGTAACATGACTTTGAAATGATATTAAGGCAGCGCTGAGGAGCGCACAGTCCTGGAGAAGGCAGAGGCGTACAGCTGCAAAAGAGACAAGTCCAACCTGCCTCCGGCGGAGGTCGACTTGGTCCTGTCCAACGTGGAAGTCAACGTAGGCAATGACTTCGAGTTGAATCTGAAATTCGTCAATCGGAGCAGCAGTCGGCGCACTGTGGAAGCGTACGTCAGCGGCAGCGTGGTTTACTACACGGGCCTCATCAGCTCCGAGTTCCTCTTCACAACCCCCTCGGTCAAGATTGGGCCGGATAGCTGTGAGTGTCGGGCAGCCGGGGCGTGTGGGAGGGGCCAAGGTGGCAAGAGTACTTATACTCTGCATTTAAAGCGGAAGTCAACCCAAACATATTTTTTTCAAGATTATGTTCCCAGCAGGCCCACTAGTTCAAGCGGCATTCTGATTAATTTTGCGTTTGTGGAATATAAATTAAGCAGCAAAATGCACTCGTTTTTAGCCATCTGTGGTGGCGGCCATTTTGGTTTGTGGAATAAGTGTTAATCCACTCGTTTTTTAGCCATCTGCGGGGGCGGCCATTTTGTCTTGTGTTGACTGAAAATGACATCACAACTGCTGACAACGACCAATCACGGCTGACCTGTTTTCTGAATCTGATCCGTGATTGGTCGTTGTGAGCAGTTGTGAAGTCATTTTCAGTCGACACAAGACAAAATGGCCGCCCCCGCAGATGGCTAAAAAACGAGTGGATTAACACTTATTCCACAAACGCAATATTTATCAGAATGCCCTGTTTCAACTAGTGGGCTTGCATAGAACATATTCTTGACAAAATCATGTTTGCGTCGACTTCCCCTAGAAGCACAGATACAGTAATGTCCGCCCTCCTCCATCGCCGGTGTGCTCTATAGTTGTCAAAGAGTCTGTGGCCATTGAGGCTAAGCAGTACATGAAGTCGCTGGTGGAGCAGTCCAACCTGCACTTCATCGTCACGGGGAAGGTCATCGAGACGGGACAGATCATCAGCGCCATGAAAGTCATCCGTCTGCGCAATCCCCAACTCACCGTCAAGGTGCAGAGCGAAGGTCCGCCGAGGTCATGTTCAAATCGCCCGCCCGTATGCCGACCTGGTGTATCTGCCTCGCGTCAGGTGAGCGGCCCCGGGAAAGTGAGCGAGGAGATGATGGCCACGGTGGAGTTTACTAACCCCTTAAGCACCAGCCTGGAGGACGTCTACATTCGCATGGAAGGAGCCGGACTCATGCTTCCCAAGTCCAAATACTACAGGTGAGCGCGACGGGAAAGATTCAGTCTGCGTGGGTCTCACACTCTGTCTGTCTTGCTGAGGTGGGGGGTCGGGGGCTACTGTCACTAATTTTAGGACTTGCTTGGCTAAAACTTGTTAATTGACTTTGACGTGATATTCTTTGATTGTGGCAACAAGTATAAACATGATGAAGACCAAAAGTATTTAAAAGAGGCTACTGGTAGCTCAGTTGGTTTCCATCGAGTAAAATTTAGATGAAGCTTAATATGATGGAGTTGGCGTTTTATTTGTTGTTGTTTTTTTTGCTTTTAATTAGTCCAAGTGTGTGGGCTATTTCATGTTTGTGCCGACTGCCCGTCCTACGTAACATTGCTTTTAAAAACTGCTCTGGGAGAGGCGCTGAAATGACCCAGGCGTATAGAAATACACGGCATTCTGATGAATAATGCGTTTGTGGACTATGAGTTCAAGCGGAAGTCAACCCAAGCATATTTTTTTCAAGAATATGTTCCCAGCAGGCCCACTAGTTGAAACACAGCATTCTGATTAATTTTGCGTTTGTGGAGTATAAGTTAAGTATTAAAATGCACTTGTTTTTAGCCATCTCTGGGGGCGGCCGTTTTGTCTTCTGTCGACGGAAAATGACATCACAACTGCTTACAACGACCAATCACAGCTGACCTGTTCTCTGAATCTGAGCCGTGATTGGTCGTTGTGAGCAGTTGTGATGTCATTTTCAGTCAACAGAAGACAAAATGGCCGCCCCCGCAGATGGCTAAAAAACGAGTGGATTAACACTTATTCCACAAACGCAATATTTATCAGAATGCCCTGTTTCAACTAGTGGACTTGCATAAAACATATTCTTGAAAAAAATATGTTTGCGTTGACTTTCGCTTTAAGCAACAAATTCCACCAGTTTTTAGCCATCTCCGGGGGCGGCCATTTTGTCTCTTCTGTCGACTGAAAATAACATCACAACTGCTCAGGGCTCAGGTAACGGCCAATCGGCTTTAGAAAACAGGTCAGCCGTGATTGGTCGTTACCTGAGCCTTGAGCAGTTGTGATGTCATTTTCAGAAAATGGCCGCCCCCAGAGATGGCTAAAATCGGGTGGATTAACTCTTATTCCACAAACGCAATATTTATCAGAATGCCTTGTTTCATCTAGTGGGCTTGCATAGAACATATTCTTGAAAAAAAATATATATTTAGGTTGACTTCCCCTGGCAACGTTGCGACTTGAAACTTACGTGTGACCTTGTCCCACCTCTGCTACCTCGTTGTCAGGCTTATCACTGGGGGCGCGTCTCTCACCTGGAGCCAGTTCTTCACCCCCCAGAGGGCAGGCAACAGCCTGCTGATCGCCACCCTGGACTGTCCCGCTCTCAGGCAGGTGCACGGCCAGGTCACGCTCACTATCGAGGCCTGAGGAAACGCCCCGGGTTGACCGTTGCCAGTGCGACTTCCTGCTATGTTCCGAATGCGCTGTCATTGTGGGTTGGCCAAATAAATGACTGGCAGATGCCCGTGTCTACAAGTGCGTTATTGTCACCCCCAACCCCATCTGTGACGTCTTCAAATTCGGAGAGCAGAGCAGTTGAGAAAAGGGCTGTTTTGTGTGTTATCAGAAGGTCCTTGTTTGAAGTCATAAGGTTTATTTTTCTGGAGGCTTTGCATGATCAAAGCCACGCTTATGACCTGCTCATCACCACTTGTCATGAGTCCAAGGGTTGCTCGGCTGACAAGAATAAGGATGTGAAAGTTGTTGCTGATATGTCCAATAATAAACAGAGTGGAAAAAGCACTGACACATTATACAGAGGTACAAGTACAGATACTTGTGTTATAAAAAAAAAAAATGCAATGCAAAAAAACAACAACACACTTTTCATCACATTTGTGCACCATCCATTATGACTGGACTAGCATAATAAATATGATCTGCGGCTTCACGCTGACCTGTTATCTTGTGAGCCCGGACAAGCACCAGATTCATGAGGGAGTGTTATAAATAACATAAAATGTTATCAGTTTGTGTTTTTATTTTTTGGAGGGGGGGGGGGTGTCCATGATTTCTTGTATCTCGATTTAAAGCGGAAGTCAACCCAAACATGTTTTTCAAGAATATATTCAGCAGGCGCACTAGTTGAAACACTGCATTCTGATTAATATTGCGTTTGTGGAATATAAGTTAAGCAGCAAAATGCACTGGTTTTTAGCCATCTGTGGGGGCGGCCATTTTGTCTTGTGTCGACTGAAAATGACATCCCAACGACCAATCACGGCTGACCTGTTTTCTGAATCTGAGCCATGATTGGTCGTTGTGAGCAGTTGTGATGTCATTTTCAGTCGACAGAAGACAAAATGGCCGCCCCCAGAGATGGAGAAAAATGAGTGGATTAACACTTGTTCCACAAACGCAATATTTATCAGAATGTCCTGTTTCAACTAGTGGGCCTGCATAGAACCTATTCTTGAAAAAAATATGCTTGGGTCGACTCCCCTTTAAGGATGGGGCCAGAGATAGCGGATTTTTTTCATATATTTATCATGTAATACTGTCAAGTCATAACTGTTTTAACAAATTTGTCACAAAGTTCATTTTGGGAAAATTGCAAACTCCCCTTAAATAATTAACTGTTTCACACAAAGAAAAGACTAAAATGTACTTCAGAAAACATGTCCTGCATGAGCAAAATAAAGCAACATAGCCGAAAATACTAAATTCGCTAACGATCAAATCCGAAAGACGACACTTTACCTGCATTTGTTATTGCCTTATTAGACCTCAAGATCTCAATTGCCGTGAATTCTCTCAAGTAAGGTTTTTCACGTCATGTCGTCATCCGCGAAGGTTAAAAAAAAGGCGAAAAAGCCTATTTTGACAAAGTTAGGAGTAGAAAGCACAGGTGCCTTTTTTTTTTTTTTTCAAATCTAGGGAGTAAAAGCAAAAAGTAATCAGGAAAAAAAAATACTATGTACAGCAACAATGTATATGTACTTCGTTACTTCCCACAGCTGTTATCGAGCAGAAGAAATCCCCTCATTGTTGTTGTTAGTTTGCTTCGTCTGGTGACTATTTTCCTCTTTCGCGTATAGTCAGGGGGTTGTCGGTGGTATTTTTGCTGGGAGGAGGAGGAGGAGGTGGAAGTGAAACTGATGCAGACCAGGGTCCAACTCATTACTGAGATGCTGTGATGCTCAACTTGAAAGGCGGCCTACTCCGAGCCTGCAGTTGTCCCATGACTACTTGGCGCACGTGAAGCCATCAAATTCCCCCCCCCCCCCCCCTTTTTTTTGGGTGGGTGGGGGGGCGGTCGGCACGTCTTCAAAGGAGACCTTCACATGACTTTCTTAGCGCTTAAATACCACGGCGGGAAGGCGCACGTCCAACACATCTTGGAGTCAACGACATGAAGCTCTGCGTCCTGCTCACCTTCGGGAGCCTGCTGGCCTTCGTTAGCGGTAAGGGAATTTCTTCTTTGTTTCATTTCAAAACAGGAAGCACTTTGGCTCCTTGAAGACTAAATTGTCCATAGCTGTGAGTGTGATTGGTTGGGTTTCTGCATGTACATGGACACAATTGGTGGCTGTTAATTAAAGAAAAAAATTACAGCGGTCACAGAAATAAGTGGAATTATTTTGATGGTGAAGGTAGCCCTAGAAAAAAGTGAAAATAATTTGACCACAGGGACACACACTTTTGTGTCCTCTTTAGCGTCACAGGTGTCTTCAAACTTGTAATCAGTCAGTCGGCCTATTTAAAAGGTGAAAAGTAGCCAATGTGCTGCACCACACCAAACATGGACCAGAGCAAGTGAAGGAGGGTTGTTATTACTTTGGTCGGATTCAAGTTATTTCTGTGACCACTGTAGGTTTCCCGTTTATAACAGACGGGTGCCAACAATTTTGTCCGTGTGGGCATGTGCCCTGTGATTTACTGGCAACCAGTCCAAAGCGCACCTTACTCATACCTGTCAACCCCGGGCTGTGCTGAATCTTACAAAAATTGCAATTTGCCCGTACATTTCTGTATATAATCTTACACGGTATTTATCGCTCAGCGGGAGAGGTGGGGGAAACGGAACGGATATTTCTGTATAGAATTTTACACAGTGTTTTTCGCCTTGCTCGTGAAAGTCGGCCGAAGTTTGCAGTCGGAATCGCTAACGGACGCTCCGGATTAGAGCCGAAATGGGTCTAACAAATCAGACAGATCGGTCTAACAAAAAAAGAGTTTTACTTTTTTTTTCCCCCCGTACAAAAATCGTTATATACGTAGATAATTTGAAATAATCAAAAAACGTATAAAATACAAGGAAAACGTACAAGTTGACAGGTATGCTTACTCCAAAAAATCAGCCATGACCCCAATAGGGAAAAGCAGTATTGAAAATTATTGTTAGGAAATTGTGAGAGGATTCTTTCCAAAGTATTGTCGATCTCCACACCAGGCATGCCACCCGTCAGGCGCGACTACAACACACGCTGCCGCTGCCTGCGGGTGGAGGCCAGGGTCATCCCGCCGGACAGCTTGCGGAGCATCAAGCTGGTCCCCAAGGGGCCACACTGCACGCAGACCGAGATCATGTAAGTAACTCTTCACACCTCCACCCTCCAACGCTTCATTTGGCAGCAGCAGAAACTCGTGGGAGTTCCGCAAGGGACTAATCGGGGCTTCCTTTACGTTTCTGACTATAGTTGTATATATGCATTTAAGGTTATGTAATATTTATATTAATAATATCACTATTAATATTTATATTAATAATATCATATCATCAATAATATATAAGCATACAGAAACAATATAATCCTGGTGTATTGATATTTTCCCTCATCCCAAATAAATGTGGCTGAATGCTTCGACGTCCATGTTTCTGACCAGAGCCATCCTGGTGAGTGGTGAGCGCATCTGCCTGGACCCTCAGTCGTCGTGGGTGAAGAAGCTGGTTCACTTTGTCCTAGAGAAGCAGCTCAGTCAGCGGGCCGTCGCACATTCCCGGAGTCGGGCATGAGGGCTCTCGGTTTCATAAAGGTGTACAGTACACTACTCAAAGTTAAGTACATTTAGCTCTCGGGTGAAATTCCTGACATTTCACCCAAAAGCTTGTCTGTTCTCATCAGAGTTTTTATTCAGCAGCAGTTGTGCATGAATTAAAAAAACAAAAACAAAAAAAAACCCATTCAGTGTTAAAACTGAAAAACACCCTTTTGTCTTCATTTGCGTCAAGTCTTAACTGTTGCTTGTTTGGTGGCCATGCGATGCGACCACGTAACCCTTCCCGCGGGGGAAGCACTTATCCAGAGCGTGTGTCCAGCTGCCCGTGTCGTACACAGCCAGCATGATGTCAAAGACTTGATTGATTGCCAGGATCTTGGAGTGGAAGTTCTTGCTGTCTTGTGTCTTCTGCATGTGTTCGTCGATGGGGAGCCTCGCCACGCGGACGCCCATTTCTTTGGCCCGGGAGAGGCTCAGCGTCTGCACATAGGTTAACAAAAACAAATGCAAAAAAAAAACTAGAAATGAAAAACATTTTGGGGAACTGGTATGAAAATATTTTCAAAAACAGAGTTTTATCTATTTATTTTTTGGGGGGGGAATTGATTATCCTATCAATCATTTGATTGAATAATCGAGTAATCAACTGGATTTGTAGTACAGTAACAGGATGCCAGTGATGTTTTAGGGGGAAAAAATTGTGCCAACCTATATTTGTGGTCGACTTTTTTTTTCCAGCCCTACATTTAAAAACAACACTTAGCTGATAAAGCCAAAAGTCGAGGATTTGGTTCAAACTAAACAAAGCCACATCGCCAGTTTAAGGAGTGCATACTTGCGCAAGCACATCATCCTATAGTTGTTTCAATTTCAGTTTCAGTTCAATTGAGTTGTAAGTTTTGTAGGTCATGATGGTAGAAAAAGTTTTGAAATGAGCTTGGTCTCATTTTTGGGCATTTGAACAGGGGTTTGTAAACTTTTCATATCCACTGTAAGTGCACTGTAAAAACCCATGATTAGCTCACACTAAAACTAAGTCGCCTCAAACTGCATAAATTATCAGAATTTGAAAAACAAAAGTCGAAACAAAACTAAAGCTAACAAAAATCCCAACTTTGTATTTTACAAAATACAGCAGTGTCAATTGTGGTTGTTCTTAAAGGGCTATATAAACAACATTGAGGTGGGAATAAAAAGGTCAACCTTTTGCACGCTTTCGTCCACGAGCCCTCCGAGGACGTACACCGTGTCGTGGTCCACTCGCTCCAAAGCTAAAAGGACACATGGAAGTCTGAGTGTGGCCGTCTCGTGCTTCACCGGCTGACTTTACGACTCAACAACCTTCTTGGGCGTCAGGCGAGAGGTAGACGATGTTTTCTGGAGGGAAAATGTCCAGGCAGCTTTGCTCTGTTCTTTCCAGCTGTGAGAAGAAATGGCAATTGGCACACTGAAGTCAAACTTACTGTAAGCCACCAACTTTAGGGCTTTGGACTTGCTTGGTTAAAACTCAATAATGATTCGACTTGACTTAGATTTCAGCTAGTTGAATGTCTTGAAAGTTTACAATTGAAAACGCTTTTTCAAGATAGTCAGCCATTTGTTGTTTTTTTTGTTTTTTTTTCCACTTAGCTTCTGTGTAGTGCGTACAAACCTGGCAACTAACCAGGATGCTATGATGCAGTCAAAAATGTGCAAATAACTGACGCTCCAAAGGTTTGTGATTTTCTGTAGATGCCACAAGAGGGTGGCAAAGCACTACTTTTGTCTAATTTAATCTCAGTCACCACCCAAGGTAGGAAAGCGCTATATAAGTGACAGCCCATTTACATTTTGACACCGTTCCTACGCACTAGGAGGCCACAAGATGGTGCCAAAGAAACACAGAGACAACTGCAACATCTAATTTTAGCCGTCACTAACATAAAACCAAAAGACAGATATGCTACAGTAACTTCAGAGTTTAGCTAACTGATACCTAGTCACATGAAGTCAAGTTCTTGTTGCTTATGTGTTTAATTGAGATGACAATAAAGTAAGTAACAATAAAGAGACTCCGTCTATTGGGTCCCCACTTGGGGCTTGCTTGAAATGTGAAGGTTAAGACTCAAGACTTGCTGACTTTAACCTCTTCTCTGCAATGGCGACTCACCGTGTAGTTGAGGAAGCCGGCGTTCATGCGCACGCACTCCGCCAGGAGGCGACTGTCCTCCTGAAGGCTGGTCAGAAACAAGTGGAAGGGTTTGCTTGCCCTTTTGTTGGATCCATAAATCCGCCGCAACTGAGCCGCCAGCCGGCTTGTCTCCTGTACCACAGCACACGCGACCGTGTCAAATAAAAAGTCTTGAGCTTGCGGAGGGTTTCGAGCAGGGGTTCTCAAATTGTCGTCCGGGGACACATGAGGGTCTGTAATGCCTACAGTAAATTGGGGGACTGAAAAATGATTTGCTTACACATGATAAGTCATGCTTGATTGGCATTAGGCTTATGAGGCCGTCCCCGTCCGTCCCTGGGCCCAAAATGTTTGAGAAGTTCCGGTTTTAGAGAAGTGTGCGCACCTTGTCAGACATGCGGTGGCTCATGCTGAGGTCAATGCACATTTTGAGGCCACTGAAGCGAGCCTCAGCCAAACGCTCTTTGGTGATGGCCTTCATGACCCGCTTGGTGAGCTGAGGGTGCTCCATGCCTTCCCCTTTTCATACACACAAATAATTGTTAAGAGAGGAGGAAATGTGCAATTTTCTTTCCTGCAGTTTTACCCGAGTGCCGATTGAGCTTCCTCCTCAGTTTCTCCTCTTTTCTTTTGCTCTTCCTGGCAGCCAGCTTCCTCTCCCAGTGCCGCTGCTTCCTCAACACGTTCTTCTGATGAAACACAACACACAAGCTTCTATATCATCAAAATCTAACACCACAACAGAGAGGAACTGCACATAAATGAAAGTTAGATGTTCCGAAACCCTAACCCCGATATGCTGCAATATAAAGTGTGGTAAAATATTACATCAGAGCATCAAATAGCAGAAACACATTTAAACTTCTGCAAACACTCATGTTGAAGCAGTGGCGAATCTGCAGACAGGAAGAAGACAAATTTATGGGGTGACTAGTTTTTGAGCCAACTGTTGTAAAACATACTGAAAAGGGGGGCTGCTCTCTCTTGGGTGTTCCCTGCAGCACATCCGCCACCTCTTCCACATCCTCCTCCTCCAACACGTCGATGTGAAGCATCTCCATCATTTCCCAAACTCCATTTGCCTGCTCTTCATTCGACTCTGATGCAATCGCTGTCATTTTCGCGGACGAGAATGATAATAAAACATTGGTATACAAACAAAATATAGCATAAATATTAGTAGTACTGTATATCGAGCTTGACAGCTGACAAAAATAAATACAAAGTGAAGTACAACAAGCAAAATAATAACACCAGGAATCTCGACAAAGTGATTGTCGCACATATAGGACGTCATACGCACTGCCTCAGCCAATCAGGTAACAGATAGCCAGACGACTGGAACTGTGGTACTTTTTAAAAAGCTCTTTATGTATGATTTCACGAATAACGTCAAGGATGCCCTTATTTATTTACAAATTTACTTTTTTCTGTACATAGAACAATATTATATTTTAGTTCTACAAATCATGAAGAAAAATATGGGCTCGTGATTTTTATGACTAATGTTCCTAGTCGGAAGCTACAACCAGTGCACAGAAAGCTGGCAAGAGTGAACTTTATTTCAACGCTAAATGGGGAGTTCAAACCAACTCCCAGGTTTACCACAGATACTTCAGATATATGCCATTAGGAGGGGAATAATTAGGACATTTCAGGCCAGTTTGTGGTGATTATATTGTGTTGTTATTCATAGTAACGCAGTTATGCCTGAACAGTGACGTCATAAAGGGCGACACTGTTGTTGTCCGCGAGACCGGATAATTTGAAAACAAGTACAATTTCTTGAGTTTTTGTCTGCAAAAAGAAAGACTTCGGAAGCCCGTGCACGTCGGTCGCCACGCTTGGAGGAAGTGATTCCGACATGGCAGGTGGCGGTGGCCTTTTGTTTTGATGACTGTTAGGACCTCGCGGGGACAACATGCCGACTACTTCATCGAGCAAGTAAGAAGCAAACAAATTGTTTCTGAATGCAAATCAAAACGGGGATTCTTGCAGGAAAAACGAATAAAAAAATACAAAGTATCAAATAAGGTGCATTTCAAATTTACACATATTGGAGCACAGACAAGAAAGAAAAATTAACACAAGTAGTTATGTCTCAATTTTACTTGTTTCCATTTTATTTTAATACATGAGAAAAATATTTGTCATGTCAATATCAATAATAAATCCGGAGAATGAGGGTATACTGTGTTTCTGTTTGGCACAGTGAATATGATATTTTCCCCAGTAACAAATGATATTACTGTCTGAAACTAAATTCCAAGTCATTCATATGGCACAATTAAAAATGTGGAACATCAATGACTTTAAGCGATTTCCAAGTTTTTATGTCTGTTCAGAAGCATTGAGATGTTGTGCAGCTCTTGTTCATTATCGAATTTCCAAAGTGAAAACTACATTATGTTGTTCCAGTGACCCGGAACCCGAATGGCTGGATAGCGTCCAGAAAAATGGCGAGCTCTTCTATTTGGAGTTGAGCGAGGGCGAGGAGGAGGCAGCGGCCGCCCAAAGCACGCTGGCTCGGATCTCCCGAAAAAAACTGTGTGAGTCCCGCAATCAAGGAGGCGCGAGGGAGGACTCGGTGTCATCGGTGTCCGTCCGGAAGACGCAGCTCAAGACTGTGTTCGTCTACCTCAACCCGAAACGTCTCGGCGGCTCGGGTGCGCTCCCTCTTCTGGAGGCTTTGCTGGGGGTGGTGCATCGGCCATGTCAGCCGGATGGTGCCTCGGTTGGACGGGAGGGAAGGCTGACGGTGGACGGGTTGACTCCCGGAAGCCCTGCCAGCAAGTGCAACCGTATCCTAATTGGTGAGGCGAAAATGTTGTCGCCATCAGTGATGCCGGTCACATGTTAGAAAGTAATGCGTATAGTAATTTTTCAAGGTAACTTTAGCAACACCGGTTGCCACGCCAACGACGGGTCCCGAACCTCGTCGGCTCGTTTCCTCAAAGCCGTCGACTTTGCTGTGCCCCGCAGGCGATGTTCTTGTTGCCGTGGACGACGTGAACGTGAGCGCCGAAAACATCGAGCAAGTTCTGGCGTGCATTGCGGGACCAACTCAGGTGTGACGCCAAGTTCATCAACAACGACTTTTCTCCCTTTTGAAAGGATTCAACATCCTCACTTTTTCAAAAGAAAGGCTTCATTACCATTATTGTTTTTCAAGTTTCTTTTGCTGTTACCACATTGTTTGTTGAACAAACAATCTCCCCCTTCAGGTGAGGCTCACCTTGGCGACATCCACGAATACAAATGGCGCCGCCGGACCGGATTGCGTGGCCACGGCCTTCGCGCCTGTCAGCCCACCGGTGCCTCTTCTGCTTGGCGAGGACGCGTCCCGGCCGCAGATGTCCGTCAACCACGTCCCGCACGCGCTCATGTACCTGTCACTTAAAATGGACGCCACGTCGCCACAGGACGAGGTCCATCCCGAAGTCCGTCCGCAGCTGTATGTCATGCCGGCATGTTTCTAAAAAGACGGCTGTCTCCGTTCTGGTGTGCGCAGGAGGAGATCTTGTACCAGTACCCGGCGTCGGAGGCGGCCGCCCGGCTAAAGGGTGCGAGAGGAATTTTCTTGACATTGTGCGACATGCTGGACAGCGTCACAGGAGGTCACATTGTCAGGTACTGAAGGCACCAGGCAAGGCAATTCAGCTTTAATTCCATAGCGCATTTCATACAAGTTAACTGCTTCACATATTTAAAAATACAACATCTAAAAGCATTTTACAAACAGAAGAATTGAAGGCATTTAAAAGCAAAGTAAAGAAATAAATAAGTAGCTTACTAAAATGACTAAAAGAGTGTACAGTGCAAGATTTGGCAAAAAAATATTTTGAAAGTACTTTAATAGACCTTAATCATAGTTATGGAGGAAAAACAGATTCGAACCTGATTTACAAACATTTAAACTGACTTGACCTCTGTTGGCAGCTTATTCCATTTGTATGCAGCATAACAGCTAAATGCTGCTTCGCCGTGTTTACATTCAACTCTGGCCTCTGCTAATCAACCCCAGTCTGCAGACCTCAAGAGCCCTACTGGTTTTATATTTAATAAGCATTATCCCCAAACCGTTCAGTGATTTGTAGACCAGTAGCATCATTTTCAAATCAATGCTACTTTACGACTCGAGTAATATTTTCTGATCTCTTTGTAATGGCCTGCTTTGGCACGCTAGCACCCACTCAAACCGCTTTTGTCAAACCGCACGCTTGACTGCTCCTTTAGTTCAACGCTTCTGCTGGACAAGCATCTGGTGCACGTGGGCTACTGCAAGGAAGGCGACGCCCTGCTGGTGGTCGGACTCCCTGCTGAGAGGTAAACGGCCGCCGCGGGAGGGTTCCTGGTAGGGCTGAACAATTTATCGAATTCATTTCGGTCGGTGGATTTATTTATTGATTGTGTTTGTTCAAAAATCAATGGAAAGAGGATCATATAAAAAATAATTGCATATTAAATCGTAATATTAAGGAAGGGGGGGTGGGGGAATCTCAATTTATTTATATTTCACAATCAGTCCGAGTTCCTGGCTGGTGCTCTGGCGATGAGCATGTCTGAAGATTGTCAAATTTCCTTCCAGTGTCCCTTTGCCGTGCCTGCAGTCGCTGGTGGGCAATGCCGTGCGGACGTTGCGAGTCATGTACGGATCCTTGGACAGGTCGGCCGCGCGCGCACAGCGACAAGCGGTTGACGCGTCTGGTGTTTGAGTCGTGCGTTTTATCGGTGCGCCTCCGCAGGGCCTTCGGCGGGACCGAGCACACGCCGCAGCTGGACCAGTTCTTCCGCTTGTTCTTCCTGCGGCTCATCCGGCCGTCGGATTCCGCCTCGGCGCCGCCCACCGACAACTCCGGCAGCATCTTCCTCGACGGGCTGCCGGCTGTGCGGTGGCTCACGCTGCCCGAGCGAGTCAAAGTGAGCGATTACGTCGGTTTTCATGAATTGAGATGCCATTCGACCGTTACAGCCCCTTAAAACACCACAATATTTTGATTACATGACTTCGCGGAAGAAAAATAGCGCTGTGTTGTATAAAAATATTATACAGAAAACCCACCTCCATCGCGTGCGTAGCCTTTGCCGTTTACGGCCGACAATTTTGTTTTTTTTATGGTCTTTTAACAGAAAAGAATACAAACACACTTAAAGACATATTATATTGACAGAAAGCAAGTGCAATGTAAAAGACATAAATAATGTGCAGAGTGGGCCAGGCGTGTGTTTACAGTCAACAATTCATGGCCAAAGATGTACATTATAAAATGAACCTACAGTCGTTGCTTTCTGTAGGCGTAAAAAGCAGGATTAGTTTAATAATAATATTCTACATGACTTCATGTTATTTTCAATTTATGAAAATACAAATAATATGAATTGTCATGTTTTGTCTGTGATTCTACAGATTTTACAGATGTTTTTGTCGTGTTAGTGCTTCAGTATCGGTATTGAGATACTTTATGGAAGTCTGAATTTTGGCATTGTGTTCTAATCAATACTTTGGAACGTGTGGCGTCCTCACAGACGGACGTGGACTCTGTCCTCACTGACCTTGAGGCCTCTGACTTTGGAGAAATGGTGAGCTGAGCTGCATTTTATGGTTGTCACGCGCGGATCTCCACCTGATGTCCTTTCCCCCCCCCCCCCCCACCTGTCAGTCAGAGGATTTCTTTTGTCTACGCCGTCTGTACGGGATCGTGGGCTCTTGTCTCTTCTACAAGGCGAGTAGAAGCCTCCGTCGTGAGGTTCTTTCCTTCAAAGTGGTCAAGAAGTCCGAACGCTTGGGCTTGTCGCCAACAGTCCTACCTGATCGCCAACCATCTTCCCAAAGAGGACCTGCTGGACGTGTGTCTGTACATGCAGCACCACTGCCTGCTGCACGCGGCTTCCCGGCGGCGGGTGGGCCGGCTGGTCATCTGGCGCGAGGTCTTTCTTCAGGGTTCCTTTCCAGGACGCCGCTTCCTCCTCATCGTGGGCTTGGTAAGTACAAGAGGAGAAATGAATGCTTACGCTCGATGGGCGGAGCCATGGAGGCCCACCCAGATTGACAGACTGCCCACCCAGTGAGATTCATGAAAAAATATATACTTTTATTTTTTTTGTAATTCTAATGAAATTAATTTTGAATTTGGCTTTCGTTGTGTTTTTTTTAAACATTGTATTGAATGTCAAGAATAGAATAATTGTGGTTGTCTTAAGGCTTGAATATACGATGTGTCGCGACAGGAGGATTGTGCTCAGTGAGGGGAAATATTCAGGCCCACCTATTAGCTACGTTCTGGCTCCGCCCCTGGCATCATTTCCTTATAAATGCGTCCTTTCTAAATAAGTTCTTTCTTTATGCTCAAGTTGAGCGTGAATGCAAAATCGGTCGGACCAATTTTCATGCGCCACTATGTGTATGGCCACGAATCAGAATCAAGGTGATTAAAGTTGACGAAATAACAAAAATTTGAAAAAGGTTTTTTGTTCGAAAAATAAATAAATAAAAATGTAACTTCATCAAATGTTTTATAAAAGTAACTATAACTATAAGCCAAATGTCCTTCATTTTTGTCTTTGTCAACTAATATCATACATGAGCTTTCGGGGTTCATTTGAAATGTATTTGTTTACGTACTTCTGTAAGTCCGTACATTATTTTGTTTATTTCATTTTGATGTTTGTGTATTTTGGGTGACTTCAGGAAATGTCATCAAATTTCAAGGTGAACAAATGACATTCGGGGTTGACCTTAACATTATGTAAGAGTGTGTGTGTGTGTGTGTGTGTCCCGTCAGAGGTGCTGGCTGCAGTGTGTGCTGCTGGAGGTCGGCGGCTGCGCAGCGCATTCCGATGCATCTCCGGGACCCGACTGTGTTTATGTGGATCAGGTGCAGCGCTTGCAGCAACATGATGGTTAGCGGATTTGCGGCAAAACCCTAACCACGCCGCGGCCTCAGGTGAAGGCCACATTGCTACGATTGGAGACGCTGGAGGAGGCCGTGGAAGAACGTCTGAGCGCCCCCGCCGCCCCGCGCCTCTTCAGTGCCGACGTGTTCCTGCAAGCTGGCACGTCCCAGGCCCGCCTGGACGGCGTGTGCGGGGAGAAGGCCCGAGACTGGGGTGGTGAGGGATACGCCGACGCCGGGTCAGGTTCTCCAGCGAAGATCCTGGGTGGGCGTCAGGACTCGCCTGATGCGAGTGGAGGCATCTTCAAGGTAACGACTGCATCAAAGTGTTGGAAGCATTACCCGACTGATTAATCGGCCAATATTTTTTTTTTTTGGGGGGGGGAATCACCAAAAATACAGATGATTTTTTTTTAAACACATTACAACATATGACAAAGGTAAAGACATTAAAAAAAATTGCAAATGTTGTTTTTTCTGTCTCTTGTAAAGTTAAATACTAAAGGACAAAGTATTATTTCACATTCAAATGTTCTACCTGTAATTCATATCTTTGTTGTTGTAAGCACTGTGGCACCAACAAATAAGTTATATTATTTATTTTCAATTATTTTAATCAAGCAGCCGATTTAATGGGTTACCGGAATTTTATTCTGTCTAATATCCAAATTTACATCAGTGTCAAAAAACCCTTTTATCGCTCAGACCCTAGTTGAAAGTAAGGTGAAAAAATTTCAGGAATTTTCAAAATTGTAAACTGGTATAGTAATAATCCAAGAAGCACAAAATTTAAGATTGTTTTTTATTGAGAATTTAAATATTTTTGGGGGGAAAATATCCTTCATGATATAGTAAAGTTATGAGTCGTCGCTTGGTCGAATTTAATTAATTTTTTTCTGCCTTTGTGTTGCGAGCCAAATTTTTAGATCCGAGCAAGCTGAAAGACAAGACTAAAAAATTTTTTTTTTTTCTTAATTTATGTTTGAATGTGATACCTTTCTGTTAAATGACCCTTAATTCCCTGTTAATCATCATGAAAAGTTTAAATTTGGAATACAATGACCCCCCACTATTCGTTAAATAGCAAAAATAAACCATGGTAAATAACTGTTTTCAGTCATTCAATTATTCAACACAAACAGACAACCTTCCCATGAGGCTCATTAATAGCATTGGCTAGCATAATCGGGCTTTGCTTGTTGCTCTTCTTTCCATCAGGTCCAGTGGATGAAGCCCTCGAATTCGTTCCACCTGGGCACACTCATGAAGTCTCTGAGTAGGAGGGACACGGACGAGATGACCAACGCCACCAGGTTTGTGTGTCCTCACGTTTTTCTTGCAAACGTTCGCGGCCCGAACTGAGCTGTCCCGTCTGATTCTGTGTGCGACAGGCTGAGCGTGGGTGCTGAGAACATCTTGTTCCACTATGTGCTCATGGAAACAGTCCAGGGAATCTTTATTGCGCCCACGCAAACGGAGGAGGCTCAGCTCGGCGGATCCATTCACCCGTTGCTCGTTCGCAACTTTTACCGCTGCTGCCTGTCCATTCGGGCAGTGTTCAAAGAGCACATGCTGTTGCAAGTAAGCATAAAATCAATAAGAGGCCAAAGCATGTTCTTGTCACACTCAGTTGAACTTTAGTGTAAAGCTGACATATAAAAGAGAATTAAACATGAAATATTCAAACCCCAAAAAGTTCCATCAAACCATAACATTTTATCGATAGTTGTAGCTAACAGGCTTCAGCATAAATGTTATGTAATTATAAACACAGACGGAGAAGCAACGGATACCAACAGAGCATAAAAGAGAGGATTAATCGTTGTATATTCAAACACAAATGTCCAACCAAACCATAAAGTTTTGTGTTAAAAAAGGCATAGCATATTTGAACACAAATGCTCAACCAAACCATAACATTTTGTTTCACTAAAGTTGTAGCTAGCAGGCGTTAGCATAGACGTTACACAACTGTAAACCGTCAAACATGAACTTACACGAAGCGGCAACTTAGACACGTTTAATGTATATTCAAACAAATGTTGAACAAATCCATAAAATGTTATCGAACAAAAGTTGTAGCTAGCAGGCATTAGCATCCATGTTATGTCACTATAAAGCTTCAAATAACTCCTGCGTGTACACTCAGAGCAGCAACACATTCAAAGAGAGAATGAAATGTATATTTAGACATCCTTATTCAAATCATAAGATTCTGTCAAATGAAACTCTTAGCTAACGTGCATTAGCATTAATGAAGAACCACAATACACAGTAGTAGGGGGAATCCCATTTGCTCTATTTATTTGAATTTATCTTTGGAGTATCATCTCACATTAGCTTTCCCCCTTCAGGGCCAGCGGGCAGCAGACAGGCCTCGGGGTTTGGGCCTAGTCAAAGAGCACGGGGTCCTGTTCCAGTGTGTACCTGAAAAGTGGACAGACCAGAGGAAACCTGCTCCCAGCCTGACATACTGGGTCATTGGGTACATCCGCCTCGGGGCTGCAAGGCAAACTTCCCCCGCGTACAATCACACAGTTAAGCTCACGTTTAGCCCTTGTGCTGTTTTTGTTGTTGTTTTTTTTTTTCATTTTATAGGCGATTGTTGCTGGAGCCCGTTCCTCAAGAGTTGTACGTGTGTTTTCACGACTCCGTACCAGAGGTCCCCGTGGAGATGGCCTTCAGACTCTCCTTTGGTTTGGCCACTTGATGTAATGACTGGACCAGAAGACTTTTGTCACTGAAACTGAATGTTGTGATGACGCCAGCGTTGGGAGAGTTTGGGATTTTTCTATTGTACTTCGTTGGATGACGCAAGGAAAAACGTTGAAAGCAAGCACTCTGGGCGGACTCAGAAGAAAAACGGACCAGGCAAAGACAAAGGATAGCGGTGAAGATTTTGGTCTTTAAATATACAAGCTTTAATTATCTTTGTGTTCATTCTCCAGTAAACTTCCACTGGGACTGACGAATAAACAGATTGACGCAAGCACATTTTGCCTTTTACTTGGAGAACAGTTGACGCGAGGCTTCTTTTCTCAAAGCGATGTTATGCGGTTGTCCACGTCTTGACAGTGAGAGTAAGTCCTGTCAGCTAACTGCATGTTCCTCTTGTAGCACTGCAGGCTGCACAGAGGGACGCCCGTTTTGGCGCAGCTGTATTTCTTGCGGTTGGAGCAGCCGCTCACCCCGCAGCTCACGGGCACCAGGGGCGGCGGAGGGGACGGCGCGGCGGAGGGCGCGGGGACGCCCGCGGGGAAGGAGATGGTCACGCCTCGGGCCGAGTCGCTGTAGCGGACGATGGGGCACTGGCTCTGCTTGGACTTCTTCTCTCGCGTGCTTTTGATCTTGGCCTTGCTGGTCTTGGTGAGTCTCTCGATGGTCTGGTTCTTGTTCTCCTCCGCCTTCTTGGCCGCCTGCAAGCGTCGCTTCCGAGCGCGCTCCTCCCGCTTCTGCATCATCTCGGCGGTCATCTCCTTCTCCTTGTAGCCCATGGGCAGCTCCATGAGGGGCTGGATCTGCTGCTTGTGGAGCAGCGCTTTCTGAAAAGCCCAAAGCGTCTTTGATTGAGCGCACGCGTTGACCGCCCCCGGCACACTGCCCCTCCTCCTTCCCCTCACCTGTCGGGCCGTGAGCAGGGACTCGTCGACCTCCTTCTTCAGCTCGCCGTTGTCGTCGAGCTCACCCTTCTCCAGAGCGTCCAGCCACCTCTCCTCCTCGTCCACGGGCACCCCCAACATGGAGTCCGAGTCCATGTCGGGCAGAGGAGACGTTGCCATGTTGCTGTCTTCATCTGAGACGGACAAGACGGGAGAAACAGGAACGTGCACGCAGACGTTTGTGGAGGCAGGAGCACAAGCCACAAAAAAGGCCACCCATGGTCAAAATTATTCACGCTGTTAAAGTAAACCAGTAATGTACATGAATTTATGCTAGCAGTCAGCAAAACTGTTTACAAAGGGGAAACGGGAAGCTGCAGCATATAAATTGTCTACACACACTTCATGCAAGATTCTCACAATTTAAAAATACTTAAGGAAATTGGTGACAGTCTTTTTTTTAATGTTTTATATATTGATTCATATAAAAATAAAAAAAGGGCTCCATGCAAAAAAGAGGCTGATGCCACAGCACCAAATGGGTCTATCTGTCGACGTGCCTGAGTCTCAGTGCAACTACATGAAACCAAATGCAATGTTCCTTCTTGGGCAGTGTGTCGTTTTTCTTGCTGGCTTTTTGCCTTCCCATCTTTCTTAAAACAGCATTACATCTACATCAGTCTGACTCTTCATGGACATAAGAGCAGTTGCTTGCTGGTGAGATAAGCTTCCATATGATCCCATTTGTCGGCCAATCACAAAAAGGTTCTGTGATGAAAATCATTGCTGCAGGGTTCACTGTACTTATTCTCACCCAGCCAAGCCCGATACTGCTCCAGGGGCACAGAAGGCTCGTCATCCTCTTCTTCCTCATCCTCCGCCTCATCATCATCGTCGTCATCATCATCATCATCGTCATCATCATCATCATCCACAATCATCAGTGGTGAGGGAGGACAAGCCACACCAGGGTGCACGGTGAAAGTAGGAACACTGGAGGGTCAAAGCAAGCAGCAATGAACACGGATGTGCATTTGTGCACCTGAGTGTTCCTCGTGGTCGTCTCACCTTTTTGTCCCCAGTGTCTGTCCTCCCAATTTGATTTTGAGTCGCAGCTGCGGGGGCGGGCGAGGGGCGACGACGGGCTCCGAAACCTCAGAGAGGCCGTGGTGCTTCCTCTTGTGCCGCTTGTGTTTTTTGTGCTTGTGCTTGTGCAGGCCGTGTGGTCCCACGCTGCCTTCGCCTGCGCGTGAAAACAGATGGGCTTTTTTTTTTTTTTTCAAATCAAACACTTTTGAGAGCTTTGCAGGTTTTAAAGTTCTTACATTTACACAATATGCACATCAAGGGAGTAGACACTTACCGAGGAATCTGGAATGAACCACGTCTTTCCTTTTCCCCATTGAAATTACTACAGTGGCAGAAGCTCTTTAGTCCATGGCAGCAACCACTCCAAACAGAATAAGTCCACAAAAAATTGACTTCCGCTGCAACGTACCGACAAGTGTAATTTTTGTAACCATAAAAGTGGGATTTAGTGGCCGCAACCTTAAATAGTATGATGTAAATACTTAAGTTGCATTTTTGGAAACAAGGTAATGCTAACAACACGCAATGTACGCATCCTCATCTACTTCCGCCTATTAATTGCTGTCATGTTGACACTTACTGCCCTCTACTGGCAGCGGGCTGTACAGCATTAGCAACGCTTGGTTCGGGATGAACTTCTTACTGTACGAAACGCAGACGTGTCTTGTGCTGGCCTACCTTTACAAACGCGATTTGACCTTTATTTTATTTACTGTTGGTTCAGTTGACGTTTACGAAATGTACTCGACGAAGTGGAACCCCTCATTGGATCCAAGGGGATCGGTCTGGGAAAAGCACAGGCTATGTGACGTCACAAGCCTGCGACAATATTGACTTCCAATATTGAGTTGGTCATTCATTGGGATTCATATCTCGGGATATGACAAGAGTTGTAAAGTTGTAGCGGTTTCAAAAAGGCTGGTCAAATTATTAGGAACACGTGACTGGAGGTCCTGCGAGTGGTTTGCAGAGGAAGTCTGTTTACAGAAACATGAATTACGCTCGATTTCTCACGGCCGTCAGTGCAGCAAGAAAGCCGTCGCCCATCAGAATGCTGAGTGAGTGTCCAGGAAAAAATAAACACAAAAAAAGCACTTTTTGTGCACACGAAAAGTATTGACAGTGCACATTTCACATTCACATGATTTCCCCCCCTCAAAATGCTACACACAACATCTCATACTGACATGATGAGTCATTATTTTTTTGAATGCTTGCAGTATACTTGAGGAACTACCATTCCTCTTTACAGCACATCTCAATTTATATCAGGTTGGATTGAGTTTTATATTGCAAAATGCAAACTTAATTCCATTGTAATTTAATAGAATGTCTGATTTTGTTTTGTCATAAGCAGACGCCGGATCCATGCTAAATAATTATCTTGCCCACATAATGTAAGGGCATACTGAGCTTTTAATATTCAATTTTTGGAGTTTTTAATTGATCAATCATAATTGATCTTTTTAACGCGCTAAGCACTTTTTTTGCACGTCAGGTTAAGGAATTGCTTGAAGATATCGAGCCCATAAAATGTACAATGATAAACATTCGTTCAGAAATACCAATGAAAAAGCTAATGACTTGTAATGTGTATGTAAAAGCTTAGAGTCGAAAATTAAAGTGGAGCGCTGTGAATACTTTGCAGATGCCCAAATAATATTGTAACGCCCTTCAGTGTGGTCAAAGATGCTCACTGTCGCCGATGCAATCTGTTTGCTGTTTTAATAACAGAACGCAACGAAATAGAACACATTCACACAAGAGCTGCTGGCGGCCACATCTCCCGCCCATGCGCTCCACACTCAGACTGACTGCTCCAGCCCAACTTCCCCCTTTTTATTTTTTTTTTCCCCAACTTCCCCCAATTTAGCTCATCCCCTCTCTATGACGTCACTCGCTACTCACAGATTCAGCCTTCACATGCACAAATACTGAAGAACAGATGTAATATCATTACACTATGCTTTACTTACTCTCTTTGTCCTGCTCTCACGGTATGCTGTGCGTCTGAAGCCGAGCTGCAGCAGCGCTCGCCCCCATCTCTGATTTCACTGGCCGCAGGGGCACCCAACCCCAACACGTTCCCCTTCGAGTCGGCCGTCATCAAGGTCAAGAACGGCCCGGAGGTCTCCTTCGACCCGGTGGCCATGAAAAGGGCCCTCCAGTACTCCACCTCCAACGGGTAACATGCTTCACGTTGGGACAGCAGGAACCCTTACAACTGATGGCTTCAAATTAACCCATATTGTTGTTTAATTAAAAAAAAAAAGGGTTAAACACAGCAGTTGTTAAGGGTGTATAGTGTAAACTGAAATGTTTGAGGTGCTTTACATAAAAAATAAAAACACATCTACTCACAAAATTCTTATATCCACACTAACCTCTTATATGCACACTAACAAATTCACAAAGCTCTGACACACACAACAAACTCGCATGAAAAAAAACGTTCACACAAAAAAATCACACAACTAAACACCTCTCTCGTACATCAAACGACCTCTCACTAACCCAAAAACTCTCAGGTACCCAAAAAACTTGTCATATACAAAAACCTCCCACTTCTACCAAAACACTCTTATTCTCAACAAACTCCCTCACCTTCATCCAGAGACCTCTCATACACCCCCAAAACTCTTATACACTGAAAACCCTCTCTCACCTGACAAAACAACTCTCTCACACACACACCATGAACTGTTTGTTATACACAGCAAAAACACACACCCAAATCTCACACTCTAAACAACTGCTTTAACACACAAAAAAAATCTCACTCACACCAGAAAAAAAAAACTCTCATATGACAAAATAGACCTGAGAAAAAAAAATAGAGGAAAAAAAAAGAAACATTTTTTTGGAAAACATGAAGTTCAACTTAAAAATGCACGTGGGAGCTGAAAATGAAATGCATGAGGTGCTACATTGGACAAAAACAACATTTATGTCTCTCTCTCTCTCTCTCTCTCTCTCTCACACACACACATGCACGAGGTCAATGTCACTTTTGGCCTGTATGACACAGCTCACAGAAACGTGTAACCTCGATGCAGAATCCCAGAGCTGCTGACGTGGATGAAGAAGCTGCAAAAGAGGCTCCACGACCCGCCGACGGCTGCCTTCGGTCCCGAGGAGGGACAGATGGATGTGTGTGTGACCACAGGGAGCCAGGAGGGACTCTGCAAGGTACGTGCCCTCACCCCCCCCTTTTTTTTTTTTTTTTTTCGCGCTTCCTGGCGCCATTTCAGCTTCCGTGTGGCGTGGCAGGTGTTCGAGATGCTGGTCAGCCCAGGAGATGACGTCCTGCTGGACTCGCCCACCTACCCCGGAACGCTGGCGGCGGTAAGATCGCGTCGCCCCCCCCCGCCCCCAGAAGTGACAAAATCTCATCCAAACCTGCACCTCTTGTCTACATAACGCAGCTCCAGCCGCTGGGTTGCAACATCATCAACGTCGCCAGTGATCAGCACGGCATGATACCGGCAGCCCTCAAGGAAGTCTTGTCCCGTTGGCACCCGTCAGATGTTGGCAGACCCAAGATCCTCTACACCATTCCCAACGGGGGGAACCCCACTGGGGCATCCATGACTGTACAGAGGAAGAGAGAAGTCTACCAGGTGGCCTTTCCGTCCATTTGACTGCTTAGACCGCTCGCACGCTGACCGATGCGGAATGTCAAAGAATCTTTCATAACAGTGAAATCCTTCATACTTCTCGCGAGCATCCATCAAGATGATCAAGTTCACATCTTACAACACAAAAAAAAGATGGCCGAGAAGTCATCGTGTATCCTACCATCCACTGTAAGGGTTCATGAAATCAAAAGCACACATAAACCAGCCAGCTAAAGCCAATTTGTGGCAGGCTTTTGTGCTTTTTGGACCTAGATATGACACCTCTGCAATTAATTAAGTAAAGAAAAAAAAAAAAAGGACTGACATAACTTACAAAAGGAAGCCATCTAGCAAAAAGGCAAATACAATGTGTATTGGGGAATTTTGGTGTATGTGTGTCTTTGATTTCATGAACGCCTGACTGTGGATTCTGTAAGAAACAATAACTTCTCAGCCATGTGCACTGCTTTGTTTTGTTGTCACCCTGGGTAGCCCGCTGAAAAATTTCCAACACTGCCCCTGTATCGAAACTAGCTGATCCAAATGCACATTAGCTTTCACGTGATAAAAATACATTTCCCATTTTTAAGCGGGCGACCCCACACCATTGCCAAGCCGCAAAATACATGATATTCCGTATATTCCTTTACAACAGTCCTGAACTAAATTTAACTTGATATGCGCCTGTGGACGAAGTAGCGAAGCTTCCAGCCTCAGTCAGCAAAATGTACGGCAGCCATGATGGGTGCCGGGTGTGGGACATTTGAGTGAATGGTGGCGAGCGAGCCCAGAAAATATATCGTGGCTATATAATGTATATAACGTGGCTTAATGTCCGAAAGCCGTGATCATGGGATAGTTTATGTTGGCTGTGCACAGCTGGCGAGGTTGTACGACATGCTCATCATCGAGGACGACCCCTACTACTTCCTGCAGTTTGACAAGCCTTGGGCGCCCACCTTCCTCTCCATGGACGTGGACGGGCGCATCATCAGAACCGACTCCTTCTCCAAAATCCTGTCTTCGGGGTAAGGCCACTCCTAGCCCCTTGGCGTGATCCGCCGTGCCGCTCACTTTTTGGCAACTTCAACCGAATGTTTGACCGCCTCAGCTTGAGGATCGGCTTCGTGACCGGGCCCAAGCCACTGGTGGAGCGGGTGGTGCTGCACATCCAGGCCTCCACCATGCACACCAGCACCTTCACACAGGTGAGTCCTTTTTGTGGCCGCTCACTCACACCTACGAATGAAATATTGGGAACGTTTCCAATCACGACTATGGTGACTGAAACAATCACGCTTATAGTGGTGGTATCACAGTGTTGCAAATGGAAACTGAAACAAAAACAATTTGCGTCACACAACAAATGATGGGAGGCCACATAGGACCATTTTATCTGAACTTTTTTCTAGGAGAAAACCCCTGTTTTTCATGCATTATGCATATTGGGGCTTCATCAGCGTTTTTGAATTATTCAAATAATAACCAAAAAAAAAAATAATTCCTGAATAAAAAAAGAATAACGCATGAAGATACACTTAAATGAAGATAAAAGAGAGTAGTAGAAAGGGGCGAAATTTATTAATAATAATTTTTTTCACAGATTAGGAAGAATATATTCCCAGTCCGTATGTGTTCATACGTCTTTTGTGTGTGAGTATTCGTTATATGAAGGTAAATCCCTCCCGTGATACCTAATGCTAATTTTTGCTCGGCTGCGAATAGGGTTTTCCATTGAGTGCTAGCATCAAGCTAAAATGAACAATTTTGTGAACTTAAATTTACAATGTGTGTAATTGTTTTTGTTGTGTATTTAGTTTCACCGCAAACTCCCAACTGGGATGCCATTGGATTCTCACACTTTTAATGATCGCGAGACGCCCAAATCGAAATAACCCCTTTAAAAGTGATCAAGGTTCAAGAAGCCAGTGGGAAGACGCTAATTGCGATATTAATGATAATGAATGTACAAACAGTCAAAGCAACTGTTTAAAATGTTGTCACCGTTTTATCCGCACTCACAGTCAATCTCGCCCTTCTTCCTGTGCAGCTCATGGTGTCGCAACTGTTGCACAGCTGGGGCCAAGATGGCTTTCTTCAGCACATAGACGGGTATGTTGTCCCCGCAGCGTTTGGCAAAGACAAACATTTGAAGTCATTCTTTTTTTTTTTCTTCTTGCCACAGGGTGATAGAGTTCTACAGAAAACAGCGAGATGCCATGATTAGCTCCGCTCACAAGTGGCTCACAGGTACACTCTGCACAAATTGCAACGTAAAGAACCAACACCGAACTTAAACATTCTGAAATATTCTCAAGACATTTTTGGAAGAACAGTCTATAGACTGACAAGGCAAAAGTTAAACTTTTTGTAAGGTATGTGTCTCGTTACATCAGGTGTAATGTAAAAGTATTTCAGAAAAACAACATGTCAAGTTAAATGTATTTCTATACTGTAGCCCTTAAAGCGAAAGTCAACCCAAACATATTTTTTCCAGAATATTTTCTGTGCAGGCGCAGTAGTATAAACAGAGCATTCTGATTAATATTGCATTTGTGGAATATGAGAAATCTGCTCGTTTTTAGCTAGCTCGGTGGGGGCGGCCATTTTGTCACTTCTGTCGACTGAAGATGACATTGAAGTTACTCAGGGCTCAGATAACGACCTATCATGGCTCAGTTTCAGAAAACAGATGAGCAGCTGTGATGTCATCTTCAGTCGACAGAAGTGACAAAATGGCCGTCCCCTGAGATGGCTAAAAGTGGGTGCATTTTGCTGCTTAACTTATATTCCACAAACGCAATATTAATCAGAATGCCGTATTTCAACGAGTGGGCCTGAATAGAACATATTCTGGGGGGAAAACAAAATCTTTACATTATGTTCTATGCGCCCCGTTTGTGGAACATCAGTTAAGCAGCAAAATCCACCCGTTTTTAGCCATCTCAGGGGTTGGCCATTTTGTCCGAAAATGGCATCACAGTTGCTCAGGTAACAACCAATCACGACTCACCTGTTTTCTGAAGCTGAGCCATGATTGGATGCGACATGATTGGAGAAGCGGGTCCTCCTCAAAAGCCGGCCCGGATGGTCAATAACGAAACCTCAGATCTTGTCCAGATCAGTCGGAACGCCAACGACAAACATGGTGGCGTTAGTAGTGTGATGGCTGCTTTGACACTTCAGGACCTGGTCACTGATTGTTGCTGCTCCCCACAACCCTGAACAGGATAAGCAATATAGAAAATGGGTGGATGGAGAAACATTTCTAGTGTTTGTTTGTTTTCTTGTCGAACATGCTCAGGTTTGGCCAAATGGCACACCCCCTCGGCAGGGATGTTTCTGTGGATGGAGCTGATGGGAGTCGGTGATACCCGGCGGCTCATCATGGAGAAGGCGTTGGAGAAGGAGGTCTGTAGCGGGTGGCGTAATAGAGCGTAGCACTGGCTTTTGCAGCAACCAGGTGGCATGTGTTTACGTACCGTATGCGCCGCTTTGAAAAGGTGCTGCTGGTCCCAGGAGGTGTGTTCATGATCGACAGCAGCGAGCCGTGTTCTTACGTCAGGGCGGCGTTTTCGCTGTCCGCGCCTGAACAGATTGATGAAGTACGCACGTGCGTTTTAAAACACACACCCGCCCATTATGCAAAACACTGAATGTCTGCATTTCCCTGCCAACAGGCCTTCAAACGCCTCGCCAGTCTCATCAGAGAGGCCTCGTGATGTGGGATGAACCATTTTGGAAAATAATCCAATTGCAGTTTTTTTCCCCTCAATATTGCAACTCAGATTTCATTGTGATTCTGTTTTTCAAGATCCTCTTCTCTTATATTTTTTTCTACAAATACAAGCAATTTTCTGTGATTCAACTGCCATTGACGAATTTACTTGTCTTTTCACAGCTATTCAAGACATGAATTTATTTATTTATATATATTTTTTTCAAATTTTTTCAAATGTTAGGGTAAAAAAAGGGTCCGAAAATGTCTGGCAGTGAATGAGTTAAAATAATCATTTATGATACATGAATTGATCTTTCTGTAGATTTGGCATATGATAAGATAAAGACAAATGAATCATGAATTAATATAGACGGTTTATTTACATCAATTGCAATTGTAAATTTAGTAAACACTTTGACGAAATACTTTGAAGTGAGGCGTAATCTGAATTATCAAGACAGTCTAAATAGATAAATAAATAAATACATTAATAACATATATATACAGTGTATTTTTTTAAATGTGTTTGATGATATTAAAATTGAGAAACGATGCAAAGAAATAAATGTTTGAGAAAGCAAATAATTTTTCACTGCGCTGCAGGTATGTGTGTATTCTTTTTCAATCTTGAATCTTTTTCAACACTTTCTAGTATTGTATTCTGGAGGAGCAGTGTTCTGTAATTACGTAGCTAGCTGAGACAAAAAGGAATCTGCCAGTGACCTGAACTGGAAAGAAATCCTTTGATTCGTTTTGCCGAATGCGGAAGTCAACTTATATGTTTAGTGTGACTAGTTACCACCTTACGAGAACCAGACATGTGACTTTTGGGAGAATATTCTATGGACAGATGAGACAAAAGTTTTGGGCAGGCGTGTGTCTCATTACATCTGGTGTAAAAGTAATGCAGCATTTCAGTTAACATGATGGTGATCGTGTGATGGTTTGGGGCTGCTTTGACACTTCAGGACCCGGATGACATGTTGGGATTGATGGAACTATAAATTCTGGCTCTTTTCCAGATAATCCTGAGCAATGGTCAGCCATCATCCCTCAAAAATTCACACCATTTTTTTAAAAACACTTTTGAAGTTAAATGTGACAAAATGCTGCTAATGCTGGCACCATATTGTGTTGTGTAAAAGTATGCCGTATATCACATAATCAACCCATTTTTTGAAAAAAAAAACAAAACAAAAAAAACTTTTAATCTTGACCTTTTCCCTTCATAGTCAAATTAGTCATATTAGTGGGCATGAAGGGGAAGACATCCTTCATGCATATCTTGTAAATATTAAAATATTTGGGACATTCAGTTAGTGGGTCAAAGACAAAGGAGAAGTAGAAAAGTGGGTTCTTAGGTAGAAAGAGAAGAGGAAAGCAAAGAGCCTAGAACTGAAAGTGGGCCTAGTTTGAATGTTGGGACTGACAGGAAAAGCTCAGCATTTGGTCGACGTGCGTGATGAGGAGCGCTGGACGGATGCAAGTCAGCAGCGCCTCACTGCGGCCAAGCATTTTGAGGCATGAAAAAAGCGGCTTTTGACGGCAGGTCCGGACTCGAGCATCGTCGCCCCGTCTTGTCCCAGCTGACAAGCCCTGATATGTGAGTACCAAAGTCCACAAATACCAAAAAAGAGGCGAAACGCCGTCGCGAAGTTACCGCAGCGCCTTCGACAAATCCGCCAACGTCGTCGACGTGCTGTGGAGGATTTCCGTTGTTTTCAACGCGACCCCACTGCGACATTCTTCGAGACGAGAGAAGAGGAGAGCCCGAAAAGAAAACGTAAAACGTTTCTCGTTTTTTTTGTCGCAACAGGAAGCCAATGTGCTTAATTTCCGTCCGCATTATTTGCTCTCTGTAGCAGCTGCTTGCTTCGAAGGCTCCCGTGACAAAGAACCACCATCCAGTTCATAGCCGTATCCCACACCCGTTTGAGCACAACAGTTGAATGTACACAATATATATAACCACGTATATTATACCGAACTGTAATAATATGGCGGCGCAAAAAAAGTACCACTATCAGAAAGTGCAGTCGTACGTGTTGTGTAATCTTCCATTTTAGTCGTCGGTCGGCCCCTTCGTTGGTTCTGTAACGAGGCCAAGAAGAAAACGGGGCCGCTTTTTTCCTGATCGGGGTTTCGTTTCTAACCAACAAATATTTGGCTGCAAAAGTGGAAAATTCACCTCTCTTCTACATATGACCGCAAGCGCTTATAAGGAAAAGAGTCGACTGGTTTACGATAAAATTGGGAACGTCTCCTTCGGACAGTGGTGGCAAGTAACGAAGTATAATTACTCCCTTGAGTAGGTGTTCAGTTATCTTTACTTGAGTATTTATATCTGTGACAACTCTTGACTTTTACTGTTCACATTTGTAAACAGATCTATACTTTCCGCCTTGCTGTGTCAGAATATTCGTACTTTATTAAGGATGCAACAATTAATTGAGTATCAAATTAAAGTATTTTGATAATCCAGTATTTATTCTCTTAAAAATTCAGCAAGTCCTTGAAATTTGACCCTTTTAACAATAAATAATAAACACAAATCATAACTTAATGTGCATTACATTTATTATACATGTATGTTTTTGTTTGATAGGTTCAGATTGTGCTAAAATAAGGGCAAATGAACCATGAATTAATATGTTACAGTTTAATGATCTACTTGAATTTGTGGCGTTAATTTGATTTTTGACTTGCAGTTTTTTTAAGCGTTCGCTCTGTCAACTTGACAGAATTCTAGCAGACAAGTGTGGTATAATTGTAAATCATAAAACAGATTACAACAAAAAATGCAAACAAATCTGTGGCTTTATCATTTTATCTTTCTTGCAACAATAATCAACATGGGGACATTTGCACACAACAAACTATTATCAACATTTTTGACGGTTACAAACCAAACCAGAAACTGAATCATCATCACTTTGTAGGTGCATTTCCTCCACTCTCACCGTGAAATAATGTTCTGTTTTTGAACAAAGGGACGTAAGTTATATACGTATTTTTTCCTGATCTGATTTATCGATTAATCGTCAAAATAATCAGCAGTCAGTGATTCAAATAATCGTTAGTTATAGCCCTGCATAACTGACTGTGCAAATTATTTTTTGTACTCGAATATCCATATTATATTACAATATTTATAAGCAGATCTGTACCAACTTGTTTTCAGTGAGATGTTTCCCGCCGCTCAACCGAGATAGCCAGTCAGCCAGCACGGCGCCGTCGGACGGAGGAATGACCTGCTGACACGCCGACAGTCCCCCTAAATAAAAAGCCATGTCGCCGGCCGCTGGACTGGAGTTTGTGCTTACGGTGTGGCTGGTGGCCTTTCACGCCGCCGCCTCGTCGGGAGATGGAAGTGGCACCGACGGGACGGACGGCGGCGGCAGCGGCGGGTCCGTCCCGGCCGTGCTCGCCGCTACGAGCCAGCTGATCGCCCGCGAGGGAAGCTGTGTGCTGATTGACTGCAACGTCAGCGGCGAGCCCTTCCCCAGCATCAAGTGGTTCAACTCTCACGGCGACCTCGTCGACACGGACGCCGGTGGCGGTAAGACGGGCTTGACCCTTCCGTGAATACAAGTTTTTCTTTCAATAGCAAAAGTGTTGTGTTTTTTTTTTTTCCGGGGGGTTGTCGTTGTTTACTCTGTTTCCGAATAACGCCGTTGTCGACAGGTGGCAAGTGGTGGTTGTTGGAGAACGGCGTCCTCAACATCACCGGCATCGAATTTGCCGACCGCGGCAAGTACACGTGCGTGGCGTCCAACGCGCACGGCGCCTCCAACTGCACGGTGACGCTGCGCGTGGTCTTCACCAAGGGCGACATGGGCGTCTACTACATGGTGGTGTGCCTGGTCACCTTCACCATCATCATGGCGCTCAACGTCACGCGCCTCTGCATGATGAGCAGCCACCTCAAGAAGACGGAGAAAGCCATCAACGAGTTCTTCCGCACCGAGGGCGCCGAGAAGCTGCAGAAGGCCTTTGAGATCGCCAAGCGCATCCCCATCATCACGTCCACCAAGACGCTCGAGCTGGCCAAGGTCACGCAGTTCAAGACCATGGAGCTGGCGCGCTACATCGAGGAGCTGGCGCGCAGCATCCCGCTGCCGCCGCTCATCATGAACTGCCGCACCTTCATGGAGGAGATCCTGGAGGTGGTGGGCGTGGAGGAGATGAGGCACACCTTCCTCAGGCAGGCGCCCGAGGGCCGGCGGCCCGGCTGCGGGGACGCAGGCGGCGCCGGCCCCAGGGACGTGCTCACCCTCCTGCGGGAGCGGGACAGGGGCCGGCAGCTGGAGCGCAGCGAATCGCCCGCCGCCGACTCCGACAACTCGTCGGTGCAGGAGCAGCCGCAGCACATCGCCATCCAGGTGTCGGTGCACCCGCAGCTGGAACCGGCGCCCGCCCCGCCCCTCGACGACCACGCGCAAGGGAGCGCGGGCGACGAGGCCGTCGCCAAGAGCCCGCCGCCCTGTCAGATTTTTTACGAGAGTCACGTGTGACGAGGAAGACGACTCTCAAAAGGAATTAAAAAGAAAAAAAAAAAAGCTCAGCGGGCGGTTCCAGCAACCGACCAATCAGATGCCAGCGTTTCATTTTGTGTCACGCTTGAATGTAAACTCCCATCAGCAAAGAAATGTCGACTTCTACCACAAGCGGGTGCGGAAATGTCTCCTTTTGTTCCTGTTGCAATCTGGCTATCATTCGTTCTTTCCGTTTTCACTGAGCAACTTTTGATTCATTCCGTAATGTCTTGGCGCCAAGGTTATTCTAGTTCATCAAACCTAACCCGAAAACTAAAATTGAAAAAACTGAAACTACATCTTGCGTGTGTAAAACTAAGATTTTAGCGACAATTTTCTTTTTTCGTTTTTGTTAATTAATATCATAAACTTTTTGTCATAAACGTATTGATTAAAAGTTTTTTTGTGCTTGCTGTATGTCCACACGGAAGGGAAGGTCAAATAGTCGTTTGAGAATTGTAGTTTATTGTACTTTATTACAGAATACTTAGTGACCTTTTTTTTTCTTGCACTCGACAAATACAGTATTTAAAAGAAAATACAAAAACTAAAGCGAAACGTTGTGGAAAAATAAAAACTAACAAACCTGCTCTGAAAACTAATTCAAACTAACTGAATTTAAAAAACAAAAGTCAAAACGAACTATATTGAAAAACCCAAAGATATTATAACCCTGCTTGCATTCCTATAATAGTGTAGTGACAGTTTTACTTACAGAATGACATTACAAGAACTATCAAGTTGTAAATGGAAGTATTTCTGAATAAGTCTTTAAGCTAAATTGAAAAAAATAACGTAATTTTGAGAACATTGTGTGGATCTCAAGAGTCAAAATTAAATCTTACTATTACTACTATACTATTGTGCAAATAAAAATGCTGATATAAATACTAAACTTTTAAACTGGCCCTTCCTTTTGGCTCTGATTACGTATTCATTCATTTCCGGTTTTTGGAAAGCGTTATTGGAGCGCCATTTTCCGTTTTTTAAGAAATAGTAGCTTGGCAGTTAGCATGACCTAGCGGTCTTCTGTTAATTAGTACTCATCCTTTTGTTATAACTATACTCGTCAGAAATAAAGTTTATTTACCGCCATGGTGGTGACGATTAGTGATTTTTAGAGGAGCGGATGCATGACACTAGCAACCCAGACGCGCTTAGTTAAAAAAAAAAAATTACACTGAGGAAAAATTTGGCTTCTCGGTGCATGCTGTTAGTGAAAAACAAGTCAATCTTGAATTTGTTGGTGAATTGACAGAACGAATGATACCGATTTGTTCTCCCGCGCCCATCTTTTGAGTTGTTCTGTTCCATAACCGACCTGATCTGATGGTGCGCCATCTGCGCTGCGCGAGAGCCACGTGGGACATTTGGTTGGATCGTCTCTTCTCTGCTACTTACCGGTGCTCTCCTGATGCCTTTTCTAAGTGAATACAAGCGATGATGAAACAAAACGTGTCTTTCATTTCACATCAGGGCTGGGCAATATGGCCCTCAAATAAAATCATCCCCCCCCCCAAAAATCCAACTTTGCATTTTTTTTTTTTCTTCCTTTACTTACAGAAAAAAAGGAAATGACAGAAATGTGAAATTTCAATCCAAATTTAATTAACCTTCATGTTTCAAATGTACAATCAAAGAAAGCAAATATCACAACGTTGCACAACTTCATAAATTAAGAAACAGAGGTGTGGGTCGACGCCGGACCTCAGCAGGACGGACGGACGGAGGCGGCCACGTGCGTCGACATCCTAAAGCGGTTTGTGGGGAGAAAGGGAGCACAAAGCAACACGTTTCTTTTTCCACATTTTGCGGTGACAAAATTACTCCTGGCCCTGAAGCCTCTGCGGTAAAATTCACACGGGGTGAGCTGATTTGCCATTAAAAGTCCATCCCATCCGTTCATCGATTTTCTTGAGCACAAGAGGGTCCGGGGTGAGCTGGAGCCGACCGTGTCTTTCCAGCTAAAGTGACGCCAAACGGGAAAAGTAGCAGTAGTGGAAAGTAAATTGCACGTAATCACTTCACAGATTTTTTTTGGAGGGAACTTCACAATGATGGAGGGATCAGTGAACAAAAGATCTGGGACACCAGATAGCGCCGTGAGGAACTCCTGCAAGGTTCATTCGGGAGGGAGTGACAACTCGGACCACTATTTGTCATCAGCCAGCAAATCAACTCGAGCGGATGAAGTGCACAAAAAGAAAAATGTGGGCAAACAAGGCCTGAATGTCAACGATCGGCATCGTCCAAAAGGCATACTCCTTCCTCTTCATCCTCGTCCTCATCCTGAAAGGATCTGATCAGTTGAACATGATGGACTCGGGATCTTGATTTGCCATTTGAGCCATGTGACGCAGGATATCCTTTTTTGTGATGATGCCAAGAAGCCGCCTGCGTGACAGAGCAAGAGTTAGCAAATTACTACACACCCAATGCGTCTTGGGTACGTTGTTGTCGAAATGACAGTTTAGAACCCGAGGGTGCGGTTTGGGTGTAAGCTGCGGTGAAAGGAAGCAGATAACGCTGACCAGTACCCACAACAGACAGCAAAGCAGCTGCTTCAAGTAGAGAAACCCAGGAAACTAAAGTGTCTCACTTGTGGCGAAGGAGAGCCTCCACTGGTGGGATTTTAGTTGGATGTGTTTGTGTACATATGCAACGTTTCTCATTCTCAAGTGGTTTGTCGCATATTAGCCTGGCTATGTTTTAGCAATAGGCTCAACAAGCTAATGTTAACGTGCTAATGCCAGCTTTTCAATGCTAATTAAAATGTGATGACCTAAAAGACAACTAAGGATTCAATTTGATTAGACTGAGTACATGCTAATGTTATGATGCTAACAACTGCAATGTTTGTAATTTTAAAGTTGTGGTCACATATCAGTTTGAGCTTAATGGCGGGCTTAACAAGCTAATGCTAACATGCCAATGGTACCATGCTAAAGCTAATAAAAACGCGGCCCACAAATGTGATGACGTAAAACGAAATTAGCAACCGTAGTTCAGCTGTGCTTCAAACTAACGAGTAGGTCTCAGTTTGATTCGATTATGTATGTGTTAATGCTAATGGGCAAACAAATTTAGCAGTTTTCTAATTTTCAAATTGTTAGTCGCATATTAACGTGGTTATCATACAAATACAAACATTCTGGTGCTAAAGTAGATGCTAATTAGTTTATTTATTATCTTAGCAATGCCAGCTTGCTAATGCTAATATGGCCTGTCAATGTGGTAATCCAAAACCAAATTAGCAGGTTTATCTTAGCATGTGCTTGAACCTTGTTTGGTATGATGAAATATCTATGCTATATGTCTACGAATGACAAGTTCAACTATAGATTGTTTACTACACATGAAAGACAATATCGCAATACGGTTGGTTTTAATCCCATATTAGCCTAGGCATTATCTTGTCACTGCTAGCTTGCTGATGTTAACTAGCGTGTGCTAATCACTATGTGGCTTGAAACAGTGATGACCCAGAGCAAAACTAGCAACCTTGGCTTCCTGTGCTAATTTTCAAGTAGTAATACAAAGGATACGCATATTAGCCTATGGGAGTCAGATGGGGTTCCTACATGGATGATAGCACACAACGCTATCTAGCATCACAGTCGGGAAGAAAGTAGGAATGGTGATCACAGAAACACCCTCAAATGTATACGACTCGCCAAGTGGTCGTTACGGCGACGGGTCCGATGACATCCATTGTGGGACCGAGAGCAGGAAGGTTTAAGAAAGCACACACACACAGAAGAAGAAAAGTCACTCATTAATGGCACTTGGAATCCTAGCAACCTTTTTGCCCCAAAAAAGCACCAAGCAAGAATTGTGGCTACTTTTAGTCACTGAAAGACTAAAAAGAACACGTTTTCACTCTCAACAACGCAACCTGACAGGAAAAAAGCCACACCTAATTGCAGAGCTGCAAAAGAGCATTATGAATTTCGGAATTCCTAAATAAAGTTCAGTTTACTAACTAGCTTTAAAGTTTAATCTATTTGTGATTATTTTTTCAGGAATGCCCGGTCAATTTGAGTAACAACTTTTCGCTATTGCTGTTGACATGACAAATCAATGACTATGGCTCTTTGCTACGGCTGCTGCAATGTGGTATCTCTACCATTGCTGCACTTTGCTACGGCTGCTATGTGACAAATCTACAGCTTTGGCTCTTTGCTCCAACTGCAAGGATGTGGCAAAGCGACGAACACGACCCCCACACTTGGGCTTCTACAACATTGCTCATCTATGGCTTACGGCTCTTAGCTATGGCTGCTGCAATGCGGTAACGCTACCATTGCGGTGTTTAGCTACGGCTGCGATGATATGACAAATACGACAACTTTGATTCTTCGCTACAGCTGCCAAGAATGTGGCAAACCCAGCCCACAGCAGGAAGTGAGAGCAGGAGGACAAAGCCGCCACTTTCCCCCCCCCCCCCACACACCAAGTTTCATGCTAAAGGGTCGGGTGGGTCGTTGTGTTGGCTAGTCACCAGGGGCTCCGCGTGCTGCTTGAGCTCCTCCAGATGCTCTAATATATTCTTCTTTGTGACGATGCCCAACACAATCCTGCAACACACACCCGTTACTCGCACAGCAGGCCCGGAGCGAACACGCGGAACAACGCAGCGCCACTTCTGAACGAGACGACGCCGACGGGGGACGCAGTCGGGCGCGTCGTCCTCCGTGCCAACCGCAATGGGGGTGGGGGGGTGGGGGGGTGGGGGGGAGATGGGGAGTCCGCACGCACCCGTTGTGAGTGACCAGGCACTGACGCAGGCCCAGCTTCCGGAAGATGTCCACCACAATCTCCATGGGGGTGTGGTCGGTGACGGTGAAGGGGCTCATGTCGAGGATGGAGCGCAGCTTGAGGGGCCGGGGGCTGTCGGCGGGCAGGGTGGGGGCGTGCTGGGTGAAGTACACCCTGGAGTTCAACATGATGCCCTCCTGTTTGCGCCGAGCGTTCTCTGTCAAGAATGGAAAGGGGGGGCGGCCGCTTAAAGCTCAATAACAGGGACGTTCAAACACGCAACATTTTGAAGGTCTGTTTTTCATTCAAAAATAGGGCGATGTCTGCTCAAGTTGAAATTTTACTCTAACTTTTTGTGCTCGGCCGTATTTTTATTTGTTGACGTTTGTTGAGTTGAATTTGCTTCTAGGCTAAACTCTTCATTCATCATCAGTCTCTTAGAAAAGGAAAAAAAAAAAATCTCAAGTTGAAATTTCCCTCTAACTTTTTGCGCTCGGCCATATTTTTATTTGTTGACGTTTGTTGAGTTGAATTTGCTTCTAGGCTAAACTCTTCATTCATCATCAGTCTCTTAGAAAAGGAAAAAAAAAAAAATCTCAAGTTGAAATTTCCCTCTAACTTTTTGCGCTCGGCCATATTTTTATTTGTTGACGTTTGTTGAGTTGAATTTGCTTCTAGGCTAAACTCTTCATTCATCATCAGTCTCTTAGAAAAGGAAAAAAAAAATCTAATTGGTCAGTCAAGTCTATGATTTAACGTTAATAGGCCATCGTGCATCAATCACGTTTTGCCAGTAACTTCACTCATCGTATGTTGCTTAGGCACTGCATCAAAATCTCAAGCTCGTCAGCTTTTATGCTTTTGGGCAGATTTTTGTACTTGAAAATTTCTCACTGCTGTAAAGTTCGACAAATACTGGAGGACAAAGTTTTGTAAAACAATCAAATATTCTGCCTGTAATTCAGATCTTTGTTGTTGTAAGAGTTAAGGGACCAAAAAGTAAAAGTGATTTTATTCATGATACATTTTTTTAAATAATCAGCCAAAAAGTAAAAGTGATTTTATTCATGATACATCTTTTAAAATAATCAGCCAATTAATTGGTTATCGGATTCTTTTTTTTCTGAATGTTGCAATTGGCGCTGGATCAGGGTTAGAATTCTTTTAGATTTTTCATTTGAGTAATTTGATTTCATTCTGACTTTTGTTTTTAATTTAGTTTTAATAATTAGTCGAAGCGGGTTTGTTAGTTTTTAGTCGTTTTGATTTTTTCGAAAAGGCTTCGTTTTTGTTTTTATTAAACCTTTAGTTTAATTATGATTCATTTTTTAAATATTTGGAATACCTGTTGGATGCAACATGGAAAATGTCATTAAGTGTTGTGCAATAAAGTAAACTACAATTCTCAAACGACTTCTTCCTGTACGGACGTACAGCAATAAAGAAATAAATGCATTTAAAATGAACCTCGCAACTCATGTATGATATTAATTTGACCCCTGTATTATTAGGTTAGCTGGCGGGCCGACGAAACGTGCAGTGGGCAAATAGGGCTGGTTACCTATGGCGATGGTGATGTCCCTGCGCAGAGCGAACCCCACGAGCCTCTGGGACTCCTTGGACACGATGACGGGAAAACCGTTGTAACTGGTTTCGTTGATGACACCCTGCAGGTCCTCCACGGTCAGGTCGTCCTGCGTCAGCACGGCCAGCGGCGGGTCGCAGCGGCGCGGCCGCATCACCTCCCTGGCAAGCGTGGTGTGCGTGAATTCCTCCTTGGCGTCCAGGAAGGGGTACCCGTTGAGACGGATGTGCGCCTCGTAGATGCCCTCGCGGCCAAAAGCATCGCCCACCCATTTGCTTGTCATGACGGCGGCCATTAGGGGCACGATGTACTCAAGGCCGCCGGTCAGCTCGAACACGATGACGACCAGGGAGACGGTCATACGGGTCACGCCGCCTGCAAGGGACGACAAAACGAAACCGACGTTAAACGCGCTTGCGAAATTGGTTTCTTCCCAGCGACTTTTTTTTTTCTTTGGTGTTCCGATGAAGCAGAATTTATCGCCCGTCCCTCCGCCATCCGTAGACTCACCGAGGCAGGCCGCGGCCCCCACCATGGCGTAGAGTCCCGGCGTGATGCAGTCGGCGCCAACCTCGCACCACTCTTTGAAAAGGAACCAGTCGTGGTGGTAATACGCCAGCTGCTCCACGGCGATGCCGACGATCCGCCCTGCGATGGCCCCGATGGCCATGCTGGGGATGAACAAACCCGAAGGGACCTGGACGAGGAGAGTCGCTGATTTAGTCGCGTACCCAACGTGGATCGGCCGAACATCCGGACGGAGGCTCGCCTTGAGGCCGAACGTGAAGATGGTCATGATGATTTTAAAGATGAGCGCCAGGCAGAGCTGCCACATGGCGGCGTAGACGCCAGGCCCGGCTGGCCGGTTGGGGTTATCCGTAAAGGCCTTGCTGCCGTTCATCTGGCTGCGGTATTGGCAGAGCTGCGAGGACTCCAGCGGGCCGCAGTCGGTGAAGAGCTCCTTTATCAGCTCGCTGGTGTTCTGGCGCGTGTACGGGTTGGGGAACGCCACGACGGCTGTGATCGCCGCCACCAGGATCACCTCCAAAACCGGGTACTTACCTGAGGTTAAACCGCCAACATTTGCGAATAAGGCACGCCCTTAACGCGGCACGTTACAGAGCAAGCCAGTCACTTGAATCATAATCATGCGTGCGCATTTTCTGCACTGGCAATTTGATATATCCTGTTTTTGGATCATAAAAAGATGGAAATTTGGAAAGAATTTTTTCATATATACATAATACTGGATAAAGAGAATCTGCGGGTGCCAAACCATGAGTGTGCGGGCGTGCAGTGTACACCGTTTCATTTTCCTTGGTTGCATGTGTCAGTTTTAGAGTAAACTAACTGGAAGTGACAGACAAACCGCTTGAAGCAAGCACGCTAGGCGCGCCACAAATTGGGGCCGCGCCAGCCCCAGTCTTAATTTCCTCAAAGTGAAGTTATACAATAGTCTCCCATTTCTTGACAGTGAGAGAGGTGCTAGGAAATCCTTTAGAAAAGTAGATCGAGTGCTTTTTAACAAGTTTGAATATTTTCAAACCGTGCGGGAGGGGCGCAACTACCAAAAAAAAAAATAAATAAATAAATAAATAAATAGTTTATCATTTTCATGGGTGGTTGCAAATGGAGCTCAAATAGCCAAAGCACTTGCCAAAGCGGGTTGACTTCCGTCGCCGGCACCAAGCAATGTTGGCTCGGATGAAGAAGGCGCCCCACAGGCCCCCGAAAACTCCCAGAAGGATGAAGGGGATGAGCTCAAACAGGTACCAGGGCGTGTGGTACTCCACGTAGAACAGTACCAGGCGGCTGTTTCCAAACGGGTTAATGGAGCGCAGGACAAAGGCGGCCACCAGGGCGGCGAAAAAGGAGCGCCACAGTGTCTTGAGAGGGAAGTAGTAGCTCACCTGGAAGGGGAGACACAAGAGGTGTCAAGTCTTATCCTGCCGGCGCAGCTACCGATAACTTCGCGGTCACCTCTTCCAGGCTGAAAAGAACGCCGCCGATGGGCGCGCCGAACGCCACCGACACGCCGGCTGCCGACGCTGCAGAGAGAACCTGGGCGAGAGAGCGAAGCGCTGGCGTGAATGGACTCGAAAGCGGAAGCGAGGCAGCGCCGCGGGTTCGGCGGCGCGCACCTCTCGCTTCTTGGCCTCGTTCTTGCTGTACTTGGGGAAGAGGTACGAGAAGATGTTCCCGCAGCAGCACGCCACGTGGACCAGCGGGCCCTCCTTTCCCAGACTCAGGCCCGACGCCACTGCCAGCACCAAAGTGATGGTCTTTATCATCAGGGTCCACTTGCCCAGGTAGCCCCTGATGATGAACCCGCTCAGGATGGTCTTGATCTGAGAGGCAGAGGGACAAGTCCAGCGTCTCCTTGCGGAGCTGGCCTCGATGGGACCCGAAGCAGCATTCGATCTTGCCACAACATTTAACATTATGCTAACATTTTACGCTCACTTTCATTAGCTCGGCTACTGCCTTTCGCATTTTGCGATAGCATTAAGCTAGGGGACTTTTTGGCATTGGCGTGAAAATGTCAGAAATAAGTCAAATGAATTGTCTCTTGTTTCTTATTTGAAGAACCGCGCACATGAGCGACGACAGGCACTAAGGAATACAAAATGTATGTATTGTAAATAGTATTTTAATATGTTTATTGAGTTGAGGTGTTTAAATCATGTGGGGTGGGTAAAACTAAGGGCCATCTGGTGAATTATTTTTGGTTTAAAAAAAATAGCTTCAGTGATGTGCCAAAATAATTTGTGGTAGAACAAAGTCTAACAATCAAAATCACTTAAATAGATAAAAAAATGATCAGAAAAACAAACATTAAGATGGATAATTATGCTTTAAAAGCATTTTAAAAGGTGCAAGGGGTTTTAATAAAAAGTAAAAATAAACCTTAATTAATTCAAACTTTAGAGGTTGTTTTTTTTCTTCTGTTCGTCTCAATACTGCAGACTTGGTTGACTGTCAATCAGGATTGGAACAGTTTGGGATTTTTCATTATAGTTAGTTTTTATTTTGCATTGACTTTTGTTTTTTTTTAGATTTGGTTAGCGTTAATTCGTTTGTTTGTTAGATTTTATTAGTTTGTAATCATCTTTAAAGTAAAAAGTATAACACAAAGTTCTTCTTAAACCTACTTTTTAGCTTTAGTAATATTTTCTTTTGTATGGAGTTTTAGTCAAGTGAGTTTTTGTCATTTTGCGAGTTTCCCTCCCCGACAATAACTGTGCTGTCCATTGGTCTTAAGGTCACTAAGTAAGTGTTCGCTTCGCTTGTGACTTGTAGTCGGCGCCGGGCTGGGCCCGAAAAAAAAGCCGCGCAATGTCCATTTTTCCTTTACCTCTGGAATCCCTGATCCGCAGGCGTACGGCGCAAACACTTTGACGAGACACACGGCGAGGAAGGCGAAGGACAGCGCCCAGTAGATGTACATGAAGTAGTTCATGATGTACGAGCCTGGACCCTGCATGGGCGAGCGGAGTTAAAAAAGACACCCCGGAACGGGAAACTTCCGCCGCGGCTCACCTCAGCCTGACCCAGGATGAGCTCGGCCCAGCTCTTCCACTGGGGGCACTTGTCCCTCTCGGCGAACGTGGTCTCGTTGGACGTCCAGCAGCACTGCTCGTGGTTGAACCACATGGCGCTCAGGCACACGCCCTCCTTCAGGTCATTCATCCAGTCGGCGGCGATGTCGATCAGGCCGGCCAACGCGCCTGCCGGAAAGGCCGAGGGGACCAAAGGTGACGGCGCGCGGACGCAATTCGAGCGTCACTTTAGCTCCATCTCATGGACTACAAGATTGGTGCGAGTTGTCAACGGGCATTTGGCATTTTGCGCCGAGTATGCGTGCCAATACTAGAAGGTGGTTTGTGAATACTTTTCTGAAAAGGTGCGTGAAGTCGTGTGCGGTGTGCAAGTTGCGAGTCAAAGGACAAAGGCCATTACCCGAGGCTAAGCCCGTGAGCGTTACAACAAGCCATCCAGACCAGGCGTCATACAGACTCTTGGTGAACTCCCACGCAGACTCCTTCTTCTTACTGTTGATCTGCACACACAACATGAGGAAAGGGATGCAAAAACTACAAATCAATGGGAGTCAATTGAGGACGAGATCATTACTAGTGGACAGCGGTGCTTTGGCAAATGAGTACATTTGACGTGACGAGTTCATGCGGTCACCTCCCAGTTAAATTACAGCAAAGGCAAGGCAGCTTTATTTACTATATAGTAGGGCTGGGCCGATAATTCGATACGTAGGGCGAGTGACACGTGATCGATACCAATAGAAAATGCCTTCGATAAAACGTTCGATAGAAGAAGAAAAAAAAAAAAAACAACAGAAAAACGCAGCATGGCGCGTGATGTAGGCAGAAGGAAGCGTTCAAACCAAAGAAGAAGCAGCTTTTAAACCCACCTGGCAGTTTTACCTGAACGAAAGGTGCACCAAAGTAAATGTGATGCTGCACTTGAACCATTTGGAGGATCGGCATAGTTTTGGTCTCTTTTTGAAGATAACACTTTGAATTTGTCTCCTCGGCTGTCAGAATCTTTTTAAGTGCTACTGGCACTAAATGATGGAAGTTTGAATACATAGAAGGCCGTGGGTCGTCCGTGGCTCGGCCTTCTTTTATGTATTCAAACTTCCATCATTTAGTGCCAGTAGCACTTAAAAAGATTCTGACAGTTGAAAAGTCAAAGTGTTATCTTGAAAAAGGGACCAAAAGTTCAAGTACAGCATCAAATTTACTTTGGCGCACCTTTCGTTCAGGTCAAACTGCCGGGTGGAATTGCAAAGGGTTTTAAATATATAGCACTTTTTTTTTTTTTTCCAACAACTCAATGTGTTGCACAAAATTAAAAGTAGGTTTTAAAGTGTTAATTAAAAAAGTTACGAAATAAAAAGTAGTTCAAATTACGAATATTTTTGAAAATTTGATTTGGAAAATGCTTTAGAATACCTTAATCCTAAGTATGGGAAACACTTTATTACTCACAGAGTAATCGATGGAATAATTGATGGGATAATCGATTCTAAAAAGATTTGTTTGTGGCAAACCGAGCTGGAACGGATGAAAGCCATTTGTGTTCATTTTTGTTTGGCGGTGCATCGTGCCGGGAACGGTGACAACAACTCACCGCATAAAACTCAAACTGCCAAACTTAAGTCAATATTTGTTTTGAGGGCGGCGGTCCAAAGTTGCAAATCCCGGCAAAAATGCTTTTAAATGTGTCCTGTTGGTACCGGTTCAACGGGTCATTCATTACCTTGCGGTGCCTTTCACGGTCCTTGCACTTCTCGCGCACCCAGTCGATGGTGTGGAAGTCGTCGTAGGTGCCCACACCTGGAATGGGCTCCTCTAAGAAGTCCAGCAGGTGGGTGGAGCTGCTGGGCGCACCGCCCCCATTCGACATGGCATAGTTGGACCCTGAAAAACAGAGAGACACTAAATATCAGGTCCGACTAAAACACGGTGCTATAGCTCGTTTCATGCTTCATCTTTTCAAGTCGTTTTTTTTAATACTACCAATTAGGGCCCGGCCGATGAGATTAATCAGGGGGGCAATTTTATCCATTTTGGAAAAAAAAAAAAACAGCAAATTGTTTTAACCTGGTTGCCACATCAGTCTGAGAACTTGAAGTACCCCAAAGGCCTTAACTTGTAACAACGACACAAAGTTCATCTGAGAGATTTAGGAAGACCGTTCATCTGCTCGCTCGGCCGTCATATGAAATGACCCTGATCATCTCCACGTGGGGCCCCTCAAGTGTAGCGTTGCTGTGCGAAGTCAGCTGAGGAAACAACAAGGAACCCACGTGAGCGTGGACGCTAAATCCAAGTAGGCCACCACTGAGCCAGACTCATGCGAGGCCTTTTGTCTCTGCTCACTCGGCCTAAGAAACCAGAATAGCTAGCAGGAACGTAACACGGCACACACAAAAGTCTCACTCCCACAAAACCTCATGGCACTTGCAGTCACACTTTCAGATGTCTACAATTCAAGGGGGGTGGGGGGCTTAGAAGGAGTATAATAAATATGATCAACATGTACATACTTTGAGATATTGCGTCTTAATGGGCAAATGAGAGGATGGAGAAGGACTTCCTTTCCCATACCTACTCAAACAGCAAAAGCAACTTTGTGTCAGCGTTTAATCGGCAACACTCTGACCGATATTTGGAAAGGGCCTAATATCGGCCGATGTATTCAACCGGCCGATTAATCAGACACTAGTTTTTACAGTGACCAGGCAAGTCGGAATTTAGAGCTACACACTTTCAGTGCCATTCTGGTATGGATCTGCTTGTCCACGCTAAGCGGAAAGGTTGGGCTGGTGGTGGTGGTGGCAAGTCGGTTGTGTGGTGAGAGTTCAGCTAAAAATAAAATAAATACAAACAAACTAAAAAGCCATGCTAATCCGAAGAGGCGGCCAGCAAAATGTGTGTGCAACAACCAAAATGGATTATTTGAAGCTTGATCAAAGTAAACTCAGGATGGGACCAAAAAAAAAAAAATCAAGCTAGCAAAGAATCTCCATGACATTAAGACACCGCTGGAGGTTTTGACGGAGGTGGTTTCGACTCAGGTTGCTGCAGACAAGCATATTGGACAAGGTTGAAGAGATAAAAGTGCCAGTCACTTTTGCCAGAGTGGTAATTACCATCCTCTTTTCTGTTACAAAGACGTCGATATTGTCATTATCTACAAACATATATCGTAACCATATACCACATTCGACTGGTTCTACTGGTTCAAAGTCCACAATCTATATCACTGCCGTTATTCATTTCAGAGCTCCTGCGATCGACGGCGTCCGCCAAAACTGCTCGAAAAAAATCCCGGATATCCTCCGACGACTCACGACACCGTCACATGTCTATTTTGATGCATTTCATTGGCTAAGAGAGAATTAAAGAATTAAATAGAAAATGACCTATACGCTCTCCCGGCTTTAAGAGTAGAAAGACGCAACAGCGCTCCCGGCTCCAGTGGCAGAAACGCGGTTGTGCGCTCCCGTCCTTAATGGGCGAAGGGAAAACATCTGTATTTTCACTGCACTATTTTACAACAAACAATGTAAACAGTGTTCTGTGCAAAATGAAATGTGAAAAAAATAAGGACTGAATTTCCATGAATTTAAAATGTACAACGGGCCGATTGAATCAATCTGTTACACAGAGCGCAATCAAATGTCCGGATAACGGATGTTGCTCCCTTTGGAGGCGCCAGCTCCTCATCTCCAACTTTGGCTGGACTTTCTTCTCTTGACACGACTAGCTCGCTCCCGTCAAGCCACAGTGCGACGTTCTGCTGCCGCTGCAGGGTCCATTCGCTTATACCGACCCCTCGGAGAGTTCATCGGCGGACTACTCGCCGAGAAAGGGCTCGATTGGATACGCGGCAGAGCATGCGCTTGAAATGTAAACGTCGCAGGTGATCCGGTTATCACTGTGGCCAAAATTGTGATGGAGGATATCGAGTTTGAGCACGACCACCTCGCATGTATCAGTCTCTACCAACGGGGGTCATCCTGTACGGGGGGATCTATTTGGACACATGAACGTACAGTTTACGTATGTGTAGAACGACACACGCCAAGCGCCGGGCTGCGATCGACGCGGCTCAAAAGGCCTCTCCTCGCTTAATCTTATTATCCTTGCACCGCCGCACCACGTCGTCAATAGCAACGGCGCTGTCAAAGGCCCAGGCGGTGACTCGTACCTCGTCTCGGGATCTCCCGCAGGGGGATGGTGTCCCCTCCCCCGTCGTAAGGTAAATAGGGGTCGGCGCCCGTGTCCTCCTCCTCCATGTTGATGGACAGAGTCGGCGAGCTGAGGCTAGGCTAGGCTAGCGTAAAACAAGCTAAGCTAGGCTTCACTGCGCAGCGCCGGAGCTGCGCGCGTGTGTTTCAGCTGCTGCCATTTTTGCTCGAGAAAGGCGAGCAGAGCTGCACAAGGCAGCGACACAACGCGACTGTGTGTGTGTGTGTGTGTGTGTGTGTGTGTGTGTCGCCTTGCACTAACCCTCCCTCTCTCCACTGCAGCAGCTGACTTCAAGCTGATGACATCATCACACACAAATCGACACTCGCAGGGGCGGTTCTAGACCCGCTGCAGGCCCCGGGCAAAAAAGACCAAAGAGACAGCAGCCCAGGAAAAAGTAAATAAATAAAATAAAATAAAAAACGGCCATGCTCGAGGGCACTTTAACGTCAATTTCAGTTGACAGCAAAGGGCGGTATAATGTCACGATGAGATGGATGAAAACAAGTGAATTAATCAGCTTAATCCTTATTCCACCAACGCAATATGAATCCGAATGCCGTGTTCACAACATATGATTGCAAAGAACATTTTTGACTTGACTTCCCCTTTCAAGTGCCTTGAGGACGAAAAAAAAAAAGTGCCTGCTATATTTGGTGGCTTGCTTTAATATGTTCATGCAAGTGAAACAATTGTGTGCCCATGAAAACGCTACGATCTTTGCAGTAACAACTTCAATTCTGTACTTCATGTCTGGCTGGGCAATTAAAGGAAATGTAATTGTGATTTTGATTGAGGCTTCTAATATTCATAAAAATCAGAGCTGGGCAGTCCGTCCCTGGGCCGGACCGGCCGGGCCGGATGCCCATTTCTTGGGCGGAGGGTGTGTGGTGACAAATTTTTAAAAATGGCTGGACTAAGCATGGCCCGAAGTTGATTTTAGTCTGGCCCACTAGTGCGTGTGATGTGCTCGCGAGGCGGCCAAAAATCATCTCAGCCTACTCGGTGAAAGGCTTCTTTTTAGGCTTCTTTCTACTCCCGCGTCGGCGCGAGCGACAACTGCCGTTATAGGGATTGTGGTATTGCCGCCAAAGCGACGCCCCCTCCCTGACTTGTTTCAAAACAATTTGTGTCCAGGAGTATATTCAGACGCTAGCACATCAAGGTGGAGTTCATGCACTTTTTCTGGCGTTCACTACTTCCGGAAATACGTCATAGCAAACCTGCAGTGTATAGTGGTTTGCTGGTATGCTTTTATTTTGAAGGCCGGGAAGGAGCAGAAGTGTGCAAAATAAATAAGTACCTTGACTACGACTTCTGCGACTTCTTCTTCTACGACTCTTCTCTATAATTATTGGACCCAAATAATTATACAATACGACAAATCCAACCCCGGGGCTTGCAATGCAAGGAAGCACGCAGTTGGGTAAATACTACTGCCGCATTTGAAGCGTGTCCGCAGCGGGTTCGAATAGTAAATTAGCCAGCTAATGATACTTAAAAAGCCTCTGCGGTTAGCGTCTCTCCCGCAGCGACGTCAATCACGGACACTTTTTTTTTAATGGGGCGGGGGCTGACAATGCTTTTGAATATGGCCGGAGGGTCGGAGCCGGAAGGGTACCCAAGTCAAGGGTGGAGGGTCGCGGCCGGACCGGCAAAAAATGGTCAAGTGCCCAGCTCTGCTTACAACATATTTGTTAGGAAAATGTTTGACTTGACTTCCCGTGGCATCAAGATGTTTCATGACACCCCAGTTGGTGTTTACTGTAAAGAGTTTACTGGCATGCTTTTGTTTTTAAAACATTGCTAATGCTAGCAGTCAAATTACATTGACAGGCTAATAAAAAATGAACATGGAGCTCCGGGAGTGATATTCCTTCAAATAACAAATATTCACACACAAACGCTGTAGAAAAACATGCACGCAGGGACCATAATATTACTCAAAGCTAAAATTCTTCCCAATCTGTGGAAAACCAGTTCTCTTATGGGAACTCAATCGCAACCTTCTTCTTACCTCATCGTAAGCGTTGTACTCCATCCATGCACGGCACCACACTGCCACTAAGAGGCCAAAATGCACATGCACAGCAGCACAAACAGCCGGTATTTATTGTTTTTTTTTTTAATTGCCATTACTTTGGCATATTCTTATTTTACATACTTACTCGTGTATTTTATTCATAAATACCACGTTTTGAAATCAATGAATCGTTTTAACAATTGTGACTTCAATCACAATCAAAGTGATTATTATTTGCATAATGGTCCCGCCCTACTGCTAGATTCTTTTCTCACAATTCCACTCTCTGGTCACACACACACAAGCGCTTTCTCTCTCTCTGGCTCTCACGCTTTCTTTCTCACACACACTCTCACGTCACCGTCACGCACGGACTTACTTTCTCTGGCTAAGTGTGACTGAGAACTCCAATTGTCATGTGGTGGCCTGTGCACCAATAAACAAACATACTGAACCAAAGGTCACCAACCATTTTGAAGTAGAGAGCTACTTCTTGGGTACTGATTAATACAAAGCGCTACCAGTTTCATATATACTGAAGGAACAAACTTGACCTTTCATTAGACGTTAATATTGTTAATGATTTTCACCTGCGTGAAGACATCATGTTCATGATTTCCCAGTAATTATCAACAATAATTTAACAAGCAAGGAAATAGATAAATATCCATATGCAACACTTTTTTTTTTTTTTTTTTAATACATTTTTGCAAGTGTTTACATTTTGGAACCCACAATCGATTATCAGAGCAAGCCTGCGGGTTACTTACGTGGTCCTTGGGGTCAAAAGGTGCCCAAGTATTCCTCGCTACCTTTGCTTTAAAATGAATCGCTCTGACATGATTTGAACGCATCATATAAATCGAGCATTGCTGTATGCATGTAGCAGGTTTTTTTTTTTTTTGCACTCTCATGCTCGTCTAAAGTTGCATCTCAAAACCTGACGTGCTAGTGAAAAAGCAAAGACAATTTTGAAATCAGACTAAAAAATACACGCGGGGGACACACAAAGCCACGCCCAATAACAATTTGCTGTTGACCAGTTGCTTGACCAGCCCCGAGATTGTAGAGTGGAGGTGCAAGTGAATTTGTCCTAAGAGTGGGGCCTGCTTGCATATGCCGATGACAAAGAACGACGGCCGCTCACTGAGACAATGTTGGCGGGGGTCCAGGTGCTCCCTACCTGGGGAGGAAGCGTCCCCATCTAGCAGGTTGTCATCCTCGGTGGTGTGGAAGTCCATGACGATGCCAGCTCCATCAAGCAGCTCCTCGTCGCTGCTGGCACTGGCGATGCTGTTGTAGCTGTTCCTGGAGTAGCCTCTGTGGTACAGCTGCTCCGACTCCATTTAGCAAAGCAGCCGTGCCCTGGGTGACAAGCAGTTCAGTGAGAACACGTTGCGTTAGCATCGCTGCACTCTGCAGGCTTGATCCACCGGACACCAACCGTTACGATTGTACAGTGCAATAAAAACAAAGAAAGGCTCCCACTCACTGGACAGGTTATTTTCTTGCGTTAATCTTAAGTGTTAACTTTGTCAATTGATATCATACATGAGCTTTCGGGGTTCATTCTAAATGTATGCATTGCCGTATTGTTGTACATCCGTGCAGACTTTTGAGAATTGTAGTTTATCTTTCTATATTACACAGTACTTAGTGATGTGTTTTTTTTTTTTTTTATCTTGCACTTCATAAATACATCCATTTATTTTTAAAACAATTATACTAAAACTAACCATTTTTGGGAAAATAAAATGTAAAACGTAAACAGTCATGCTCGAAAAACGAATTACTTTGTAAAGCTAACTGAAGTTAACATGTTAACGTACAGTATATGCAAAAGTACATTACATGCGAGTATTTTTATCCAACGACGCCAGACAGAAAATTGCATTTTATTTAGTACATTCATTGGGGTTCAAACCATCGTGACACCGGCCAGTAGGTATGCGCTGATTAGTTATTATAGCATTTATCGCAGCATACACTGGAAGTCCCACTAACCTGTTTTCTGGGTTTGGTCACGAAATGTTCCGCATGAAGCAGTTTAAGACACACAATTGTCTCATCAATAGCCCGCAATGCCACATTTTACAGAATGTTTTTAGAGCTCATCCCTAGCCTAAATACTACTTTGTGTTTACTAGCTGGAATGACCGGTGTGACTACTGTGTTCCTGCTCTGCCTGCTGACATGCCACAGGAGTTGGACGCACACATGGCATGGCTATATTAAAAATACAAATGGAGCCACCGTACGCTCTTAAAATTGCTGGGATAAAGATAACCCAAATAGGTTGAAATGGCTAACCCAGTCTGGGTCCAAAAGGGATGGCTAATGCTGGGTTATTTATACCCACCGTATTGGGTTGAGTATTTGACTCAAGACGTTGCGTTGCCAGCTGCAGTCCAATCAATCTGACTACTGTACCCCACTGCCGTGGCCTCAATCTCGACCTTAGCATTTCTAGGGAGGGAGGTCTCGCTTTGCTTACCCAGCTGTCCTGTATGCTATATCGAGGTCATATTTCATGACTAAACATGAGCATATTTTGTGGATGTTACCTATACGCACTAAAAAAAAGGTAACCCACTCAGCACTTGCTGGGTAATTGTGGATTATGGGCTGATTAGAAGTTGAAGTAAATTTGATGTAACATTCTTGGAAAATGTTTGGCAAGAGTGAGTCCCAAACATGGCTCAGTGGACAACACCGCTGACTTTGGACACAGGGGCTGGTGTTAAAATCCTGCATGGGTGCATGCTCGAACCATGAAAAATAGGTGGGTTATGTCAGGAAGGGCATCAGGTGTAAAATGTGCCAATATCGAGTGACTTGCTGTGGCAACTTCTGACAGGGGAAAGTGTTCTAAAAAATGTGGTAATAACATTTGTATATTTTTTAACCACAGATATACTAATAGCAGACAACCCATATCTTGGTAGCTGGTAGTACTCAACTCAATACATTGAATGTACATCACCCAGCATTAGCGGCCCCATTTGAACCCAGTGCTAGGTTAGCCGTTTCAACCAATTTGGTTTACTTTTACCCCAGCAGTTCTAAGAATGTACTGTGGCTTCATTTGTATTTTTAATGTAGCCATGCCATGTGTGCATCATCTCTTGTGGCGTGTCAGCAGACAGAAGACGAACACACTCGTCACACAGGTCATTCCAGCTCTACACAGAGTAGTGCAAGTGCAACCGATGTGGACAAGTTGGTTTCATCTGTTCGGCGTTCAACACCTGCCCTTAGATAGTTCTGTAAGCTCCTTGTTCCGAACCATGATTTTTGGTGTACCGTTACAGCTCACTTGCGTCCAGTCGACATTTAGAAGGATTGCTGCGCTTGAACAAAACTGCCTCCATCGTAACATTAACAGCGGAACACGGCGCTTTAGTTGAAAGCCTTGCAAGTCTTCCTTAGCTTTCCGATTTCCCCGTAATGTGAGTAACTGTTAATGCAACAGACCATGATACCAATGAATCAATCCATACATAAATAATGACTAAAACCTGGATGTACGTGGCTACCATAATTCCACAACGTTGTGTTCAGTGGTGATTCGTGCTAAAGCTAGCCTCCGGTATTAGCTAAAACGAGCTAGGGAGGAAGCAAACCAACCTTGGCGATGTCTTAAATCCAGTCTGGACGCAACAGTTCATCTTTTCTCCGGACTACACAAGACGTTCGCACTGCCAGATCTTCATCATCGCTGCTATGTTATTGTCCAGTCTCGTACCTGTGTCAGCAATACTCACTTCCTGTTTCCCTTTGATGACGTCACCGCGCACAACTGGACTGCACTTTGGACTCAAAGCACGCACTTTTTTTGAGGGGCCAGAAAGCATCACACGAAATGACTGCACTGCCTGAGTAATAGCTGTAATATTCTGGTTCTCAACGTATTTATTTTCATTGTGGTTGTTGTTGGTGCTTATTTCTTTTCCCAACCCACCAATCCCATTGGCAGTAGCTGTAAGATGTATTATTATTAATAATTATCATAACTTGACCTTGGAGTTCAGTTCACCCTTAATTCATTTGGAGGTTGTAATGTTCGGGACTCTTTTGTTGCCATTCCTATTATCTGTCTCTTCAATATATCATCAATTTTCCTCCTGCAGCCACGTCCAGAGAGGTTGGCAACAGTTCAGAGGACCTTACATTTCTGAATAATATGTGTATCTGTCGTCAGGAAAATCAAGCTGCTTGGAGATGGTAGCTCGGACCTATAATGTGATATTTTTCTTTCTAATCTCTAGAAACAATCTTTTCTGCGCTTCCTGTAGTCCATGTTTAGTGTGGTACACATCAAACAGTACGGTAACTGCTAGTCTCCCTTTAAATAGGATAACTGACCTGTGATGCTAATTAGAGGACACACCTTGATTGAACATGTCCCTACGGTCAAATTGTTTTCAATCTTTTCTAGGGATACCATCATTTATTCCAGGCCAAGTTCATGTTTTTTTGTTTATTTTTTAAATAATTCTGCTCAAGGCAAGGCACATTTATTTGTACAGCACATTTCATGTACAAGAAAAATGAAGTGCAATTTAAAAGCAATGTCAGATTTTCATTGGCTAGTTTTCATTGTTTTATTCATTATTACTTTGTCAGATTGAAGTTGTTTCAGTGGGTTTTCTTTCATTAACAGAAAGGTACCAACAATTTTGTTATTAAGTTATTAACAGACAGCAATACCTTGAGTTGTTTTGGTTTATTCACACTGTATAACTTAATACAGATTTTACCTAATTAAATAGACGTAACACAATCAACATGATCCGGACCAAGTTCCTGCTCAGAACATAGAAAAATGCTACTTTCAAAAGCCACTCATGACAGTCTAATTGATTCTCAATAAAGATTTTATTTGGCTACATTTGAATGTTTGTCTGTGAATCCGCAGCTTAAAGTGGAAGTCAACGCAAACATTTTTTTTCCAACAATATGTTTTATGCAAGCCCACTAGTTGAAACAGGGCATTCTGATAAATATTGCGTTTGTGGAATAAGTGTTAATCCACTCGTTTTTAGCCATCTCTGGGGGAGGTCATTTTGTCTTCTGTCGACTGAAAATGACATCACAACTGCTCACAACGACCAATCACGGCTCAGGTTCAGAAAACAAGTCAGTCGTGATTAGTCGTTGTGAGCAGCTGTGATGTCATTTTCAGTCGACACAATACAAAATGGCCGCCCCCTGAGATGGCTAAAGGCGAGTGCATTTTGCTGCTTAATTTATATTCCACAAACGCAAAATTAATCAGAATGCAGTGTTTCAACTAGTGTGCCTGCTGGGAACATATTCTTGAAAAAATTGTTTGGGTTGACTTCCGCTTTAAGGATAAAAAAAAAAATAGGCTTCACCAAATGCACAAATGTCACAAAAGATGGAAGGACTTTATATTTTCTTGTGTTTCTCCAAAGGATATGGAGAGGTATTGAGCCTCAACTACAAAAGTGCATCCACTGATGTTTTATTTACTCAACTCACCTCAACTTTATTTATATAGTGCTTTCACAATAGCTGTAGCTGCAACAAAGCTCTTTACACAGAAACTGCATACTGTCCAGGTCACTTTACAGTCATGGTATCTTGGCTGTAAGAAAGAGAACAGGGCTGTCTGAAAGTGACACACGTCATGCCATGAATATGATTGACATAATCTTCCTTTGCAGCAGGTTTCCACATGATATGAAAGAGCTGGAAATCATGTCACGTTAGACTATTTCATTCAATGACTGAATTGAATGAATGAATTTCCTCATTCCAGGCTGGCGTAAAAGGTGGCGTCCCTGCGATGCTTTTGAAGCGGCATGTTCCTGCGGACGCTGCGGATTTGTTCCAAATCGATCTCCACCAGCGCCACGCCCATTTGCTCTCCCCCGCAGTTGGCCGTCACCACTCCCCAGGGGTCCACAGCCAGGCTGTGGCCGTAAGAGGAGCGCCTGTCGTGATGCCGGCCGACCTGTGCCGCCGCCAGAACGTAACACTGGTTCTCAATGGCTCGCGCCCGCAGCAGCACCTGGCAGATGAAACGTGCTTAATCCTTACAAAAAAATCATTTTCCATGCACAAACATAATATGTTCTGGATTTGTGTCTCTAAAAACATGGATATGTTCAACACTTAATAGTGTCACAAACGCATATGGTGTCTTAAAAAGGAAGTCAACCCAAAAATGTTCTTTACAAAAATATGTTCCATGCAGGACCATTAGTCGAAACACGACAGTCTGATTAGTATTGCGTTTGTGGAATATGAGTTAAGCAGTAAAATCCACCCGTTTTTGTCCATCTCAGGCGGCGGCCATTTTGTCACTTCTGTCGACTGAAAATGACATCACAACTGCTCAGGTAACGACCAATCACGGCTCAGCTTAAGAAAACAGGTGAGCCGTGATTGGTCGTTACCTGAGCCCCGAGCAACTGTGATGTCATTTTCAGTCGACAGAAAAGACAAAATGGTCGCTCCCTGACATGGAGAATAACGGGTAGATTTTGCAATAATAATCACAATGGCATGTTTAGACTAGTGAAGGCGCATAGAACACATTATTGCAAATATTTTGGGGGGGTTGACTTCTTCTTTAAAGACAGAATAACATTTAGGCTATTTTTCAGAGCCGGGCATACCGTCTACGTGACGGACCGGTCCGTCTATCCGTCACTAAAATAGATGGATTAAGCATAGACGTAAGGGTCAAGAGCAGCACAGGTCGCATGGGCGTGGTCATGACCTACCTCCCAGTGAGCGGCTCCAGTCGTCACCGTGAAGGCCGATGGGAACGTCAGGATCTCAGCGCCGCTCTTCTGCAACGCCAGTGAAAATTCGGGGAATCTCAAGTCGTAGCAGACTCCCAATCCGAGCTGGTGACAAAAGGCGACATTCGTAAGAAGGGGAAGTCAACACAGCCTGACTGTCAGTGCGGAGAAGACACCTTGCCAATGGGGGTTTGGACTGGCGCTACCAGCGAGGGGCCCGGGATGGTGAAGGCGCTTTCACAGAGCGAAACGCCCTTCTCAGGAAGTTCCACGTCAAACAGGTGGCATTTCCTGTAGGTGGACACAATCTCGCCTGCACGGATACGAAAATGTGGCGACGTGACCTCAGGAAGTGTGAAGGAGTCCACGTGCAATTTATGAGGACTCTACCTTGATTGTTAACGATGACGTGGCAGTTGTAAATTCGCTGCTCGGCCTCCCAGTCGGATGCCCGTTCGTGGAAGCCCCCCAGAGACAACCAGATGTCCAACTTCCTGTGACAAGGGCAGGGCGTGAGAGAAAGACGATTTCGAGTTTGTCTTGGTATGAGCGGTCATTCGGCTGATTTTTTTTTGCTTTGACTTAAGAGCACAAACTTGATATATGATGGGGGGGAATATCGGTGACTAATGACTCTAGGCATTAGTTAAACATTGTAATAACATATGATGTAAATATTTAACTATATGAAAATGAGCAGCAATGAATATTGAAAATGAATACCGGAAAAAAAATCAACATTACAAATATCCCAAATGTAAACAGCATGCACTGCTAGTCCAAAAATCGGTAGGAAGAAGTCAAACTGACTAATGTCTGATCAAGTAAATATGCTCACCGGTGACTTGAATCAACCTGAAATTGATCACGATCATTAATCAGCTCTTATGTCTCCTTTAATGAAGCAAACGTACCTGGCCATCTGAGCGTATTGCGTCATTGTGTCTCCCGCCAGGGTCTCCGACAGCGCCAGGGTCTCCTCCCGACTGGAGCCGATGTAGTCGAAAGCCTCGGGCAGGAAGGCCATGCTGGCGCCTCGCCGCTTTGCCTCCTCCAGCAACTCGTGGGCAGCACGTAAGTTGGCTCGCTTGTCTGCGGTGACGCTCAGCTGACACAAGGCGGCGCGCGGATGGCAAGAGCTGGACATCCTGCACACAGAACAGATCCCAACATCACCTAGCATGCCTTTGTCAAGATAGTCTCTCAACAAAACGATGCAAAACTTTCTCAAACTAACACAGCAGACCAATAATTGACATTATTTCCATAATAATACTCATTAGATGGTGTGCACTACTGGGTTCCTCTGTGTGCGACCGAAATTCCGGCTGTAGTCTTCCGCGAATCCTTTTCTGACACAGTAGTAGTCATAATAACAGTAAATATTCAAATGAAAAACACTTTCAAGCCATAAATATAAAACAATCCCTTTAAAAACAGTAACTACAGTAACTGAGCATGTCTTAACTGGTACATGTAAGAGGGAGCACTAACTCCTCAACTGACTGCCTGTGCAGATAGAGTACCTTATAAAATTCAGCTGTTTCTTTTCAAATAATCAGATGGTCTCGCCCTACCTGAGAGGTATTCCAGCAAGCAGGTTATGTGAAAAGGAAGCAGACCCTGAAATGAGGGAATGTCCGAACTATGAGAAGAGAAATTCTGACAGTCTAGCAGTTTCTTTAATGCTAATTCTTGACTTTCTTCCCATTTCCTCCAGCCTGAAGCAAAATAGCTTGATTGTTTTTCCACGTCCAAATCAATATTGGGGCACAACTACCACTAAAATTATATTCTGGTATTCCCATAATCATTTATGATCTAACTTTTCATCAAAATTCATGTCTTCATAACATTCTCCAGCCATATGTATTGCTCACCTCCCACCTCTTTTGCTAACTGCATGGTCGTCCCAGGCAGACTCTGGAATGGCCTCCTGGTTAGACAAGCACCCTCATTGTCCATTACAAAAACCCACTAGTCAACTCATGTTTCATTCCTTGGATTTCCTCCAGACTCTGCCCTTGTTTGTAAGTTTTTGGTTTTGTTTCACAGGCCTATAATGCCCGCTGCCATATGCTTGTTTCAGCTGGGGTTGTTTTTCAAGGGATCTGGAAATAAAATAAAATTGAGTCGAGATTTTGAAGACTACATGTGGAGGAACAAATACAGTACCTGTTGTTTATCTTGATTGTCCAAACGGAGAGCAAGCCACTAATCTCGATTGATGATCTCAACACGGAGAAGAACATTTGCTCAACAAAAAAATACATCAGCTGTTCAATCCATGTTAGAGTTTAAGTGTCAGAACGAGGAAGCGTTTTGGGCTTGCTGATATAAAAGGCACAGACACATTAACGTGTTTGTTTTCGTTGGTGGGCGGCTTGAGTATGCAAGCGAGAATGGTATTTTCATACAGGCAAACTCGCGGGCAGCATTTCAACTCCTGACAGGGGTCTTCCTTGTCAGCAAGTGAGATCCAAAATGGCAGCGAACAGTAGCAACACGGCTTCCAAACCTGCCAACAGTAGCGGTGGGAAACAGTCCGGCCCCTCTGCCGAACAGGTACCACCAGCGGCACCGTGGCCACCTTTCATGTTTGGTTCCGGCCACTTCGCGTGGAACGACGCCAGACTAGCCAATGCTAACAATAGCTTCTCATCGCCACCACCTGCCCGGCGACTCAGTGCTTGTGTCAGCGTGAAATGTCGCGAGGAAGGCAGTTTCTTAACCAAAAGAACCTGACAACGGCGGATACTTTACTTCTTGTACTGAGGGATTTGCTGCTTTGCCGTCTTTTGTGTTCACCTCTCCGTCGGCGTGGTATCAACGCTATTTTTCCAGTGTACACTAGCCGAGCCTACTAAAGTATTTGCAGTCAAATTAAACCGAGGGTCGGCGATATTTGCATTAAAATGCGGGCTCCGCTACATGTTCGTTGAAAAGTAGTGCAGTGAAAATACAGTTATAATTGTAATTAATAATTGTGATTACAATATTGATTAAAAAAAAAATATGGATTATCATTTTGACCATAGTAATGCAGCCCTACACTGAATTGGTAGCCAGTCAATCATCATTTGTTCTGTCGTGCTTGTCGGATGAGAGGCGGGATACACCCTTGACGCAACTGTGAAGCAAACACGCTTAGCCGCTTGCTGCCCAACGCGATGCTTTCTTTTTCATTTGTAATGCAGAGTCTAACGTGTCGTACAAGTCTATGTTAAGGGCTCAATGAATTAACTTGAGTTGTGGTGGTTGACAGGTGGTGGCAACATTTCAGAGGATGCGCCAGGAACAGCGCAGTATGGCCTCCAAAGCAGCTGAGTTGGAGATGGAATCAAATGAGCACAAGTGAGTCTCCCGTGCTATGTTGGCTCATTGCAGTAAAGAGCTGGTATTTCGCACAGGTTAGCGACCAAACTCAGACATAAATTTATGAGTACCGTAACTATAGTAATCCCTCCTTTATCTTGGTTTGTATAAAAATACCTAAAAATGTTGACAATTTATAGAAATTCTCGGAAGTAAAACGGCTTCAAAACAATGGTGCTGCGCATGACCGGAAAGGGCGATGCCTTATGAGAATTTTTTACCGGAAATACATTACACCCACTCTGTGCGTATAGTCCCATTTGAGGGTTTTAACTGCATTACTTTCCACTTTTTTCTGTGATTGATTTGTGCGTCTCCCCCAGCCTTGTCATCGACACCCTGAAAGATGTGGACCCGTCCCGTAAATGCTTCCGTCTTGTCGGCGGCGTGTTGGTAGAGAGGACTGTGAAAGAAGTTCTGCCAGCATTGCAAACCAACAAGGAGCAGGTAATGGATATTTGGATTCAAAAAATAGCCTTTTGTGGCCTCCTACATGGATGACGTTTATATGCGCAAATCAATCTGTCAGTTTGTTCAAACGTGATCCTTGGCCAAACTGTCTATCTCCGAACACTAGGGGTTTCAACTTTTTTTTTAGCTGGGGATTTTAACAAGTTGGTCGAGATTTATTGAATGTGGTCCCTACTTGCTAAAGCATGATGTACACCGCCTACCCCCCCCCTCCTCGCCAAATCGCTGCCATTGTCAGCGATGGACTGAATGAAAACTACACTGAGGCCTACTTCCTCTCCTTCTTGTGTCCCCGCAGATCTCCAAAATAATTGAGTCCCTCAACACCATGATGCAGGAGAAGGGGCGCGAACTCACAGAGTACCGAGAACGCTACAACATTCGCCTGGTGGGCGAGGGCGAGGGAGACATGCAAAGCCAGTCGACGGCATCTTCCAAGGATAGTGAAGGAGGTGGCTCTAAAAGTGGAGCTGGTGTTTTGGTTTCATAGGTTTTAGTTTTTTAGTTTTTGTTTGTTTTTTGTTTTTTTGAAAGTATGGCTCTTAGGGTCTTTCACCTATTGAAAACAAAGTTGACCAAAATCTAGGTTTAAAAATGGAATTTGCCTCAAGATTTTGTACTGACAACTTCAAGATGTGATGTGCCCTACCAAATCCATTTTCTGTTTCAGTAGGTCTCGAATGTTGTTTACAGTGTGTTCATGTCGCTAAAATAACTTTGCAGCGCAGGCGAGGTGCTCACATGTTGGGGCAATGGGTTTTGTTCTCACAAGATGCAAGAATAAAGGCCCTTGCAAATGCTTTTCTTGTGAGTCCACTGATGTACTGTATACATGTCACAGATTACTGATTCGTATACAGGCGCAGTTCGGTAACACATTACATTAACACACAATGAGATTGTGACATTAACCCCCCCCCCTTAAACAAATGGCATTATGAAATGCACTATATGAATAAAATTGTATTCTATTGTATTGTATCCATCAGCAGCGTGTGTACAATTCCGTCGTCAGACATTCGGCTTTTTTTCTGGGGGTAAAAAAAATAGCACATACCATTGGCCGGTCCGCGTCTAATTTTGAACGGGCATTCATCGGCGATTCCGACTAAACTTTCACTAGGGTCCCTCACTCAAATTTGTCCCCCAAAGCAACAACTGAGCGGCCATCGAAAAATAGACTAATGATGGACTACTGACGAACGCAGACTAAATAAAGCGGCTTCGGTCTATTCTTAGTCCCTCTATTTAAAATTTTTTTACACATTTACAGACATTTAGTGTATTGGGTTCACAGTCATAGCGGCCATCAGGACTACGACGTGGCCTTCTCTAAAAGCTCAAAGTGAGTTGGACATCCCAGATTGAAGTGGCCATTGATGTGGTTGTCAGTGCAACCTCCAGTGGACAAAATCTCTTTGAAAAATTGCAACGTGTTCTCCATTTCCGTGTATCTGATTGGATTGGTTTTGATTTAAATACATTGTAAAAGTTCTGTCCTGTAATCCATGCATTTTTTTCATATCAGGCATTTTAATGAAAAGGTCAAAGTCTGTCATTTGGGGAGGCCCTCATCACTTTAAGTCACACAATGTTATCAAATCTCCACTTTCAACAACCCCACCCAAAATGTCAGTGAAAATAGTCAACTGTTGATAGGTTCATTGTTCTTTTAGTTGACACGCTGTTTAAGTAATTTTTTTTAAGTGCTGTACGAACTTTTTGGCTATAGGGGGTGCTAACAACTGCTTCTATGTGCGCTAAGGAGGCCTGATCTTATGCTGCAGCTTTCACTCCACACTAGGACACACACACACTGTAGCGGTTCTGATAAAACTGGTGACACTGAATAATAATGCAATCACACGACATCTCGATTTTAGAATCGGCTACTGGAAATGAGGGGCTTGCCTCGCAGTGCTCCCTCGAATGCAGCATGAGCACGGATCGCACACGCCTGTGGGGCTGAGCAGCAGATATAGCAGCTCCACGGATTTATTTTCAGCTGCTAGCGGCACACCACGGGCTGCTCTGCTAGGCTAGGCTATGCGATGCTAGGCGGCCACTATCCATACTGGCAAGGTAGGCAGCGTTGGGCAGGCCGTCGTGTTGTTTCGAATCACTTGGTGTGGAATGCGTCTGCCCAAGAAATGTTCGGCCTTCCGCGTGTTGCTGAGCGCTCTGCTGCTGGTGGCGCTGCTGCAGCTCCTCTACTTGTCATTCTTGACCAAGTTCCAGGGGAAGCAGCAGCAGCAGCGTTACCGCTACACGGCGCACTCGGAGAAGAACTCCCGCAAGGAGCGCCTGAGATATTCCCTTTCGACCGGGGGGATCTTTGACCACAGTGGACAGTATCGCGTGTACAAGAACTTGATTCAAAGTGATTTCGCGAGCAACGCGGGCTCAAACGTTCTCACGTTGGTCACCCACACGAGCCTGAACAACCTTCACCACCTGCAGGATCTTCTGGAGAGGTGGCGCAACCCGCTTTCGGTGGCGATCTTTGCGCACGGCCAGGACGTCAAGTTGGCCACGGCGCTAGTGTACGCGCTCGGCGTCCTGTGCCCCCGCGTGCAGGCTCTGGTGGACTTCCACCTGGTGTGTCTCTCGGGGGAGACGGCCAGCTTCCCCGAAGAGGACCACCGGCACTTTGCCGGCCTGGACGACTGCGCCGCCGTCTTCTCCCGGCTGGAAGCTCACAAGGACAAATACAGGAACTACGCCATGGCCGCAAACGTCTCCTACCCGAATAACCTCCTCCGGAACGTGGCCCGAGGAGGCACCGAGTCCTTCTACATTCTAGTCATCGACATCGACATGATGCCTTCTGCCGATCTGCACCAGCAGTTCGTGGCGATGGTCGCCAGGCACCAGCCCGAACCGGACCAGGTTTTCGTCCTGCCCGCCTTCGAGATCCGCCACACCAGGAAGATCCCGGCCACCAAGGCCGAGCTGGTGCAGCTCTACCAGGTGGGCGAAGTGAGACCTTTCTACGAGGAGCTGTGTCCTCCTTGCCAAGCTCCCACCAACTACTCGCAGTGGGTCAACAGCCACGTCCGTGACACCTCCGGTGTCCTGCAAGTGGCTTACACGCTGACCTGGGTGGACCCATGGGAGCCCTTTTACATCGGGCCAAGGAATGTGCCGCTCTACGACGAGAACTTCAGGCAGTACGGCTTCAATCGCATCAGCCAGGTTAGGAGCATCATGCAGCCGATTCGATACGTATCAGGATACACGGGTTACGATTCGATACAAAAAAACGTTATCAGCAAAGGCAGAATTTTTCGATACCATTTGGTTCAGTTTTGAAGCGATATGATTTCGGTTTGATATTTCAAAATTGTTGCGATAGTAAAAAATTGTTGTAAAGGATCATAAAAAAACTAATTGTATAAAATGACATTCTTAGAACATTTTCAAACAGGTCAAATGTCCCTTATCACTGAGCGTTGTTGCCTTATGTTACTGTAAAAACAATAAATAGAATGGCAATGTCAATGTTTTCATTTTTAGACATGGACAAAAATAGACAGGCTGAATAACATCACTCCATTGTATTGGATTAAAAAAAAAAACAAAAAACAGACTGAAGTAGAGTCAGAGTAAACAGATAAAAGTGCAACATTTCAGCCTGAATTTGGTGTAGTGTATCCGTCCTCTCTGGACTGACTAGGGCCTGCCTCATTGTCATCAGGAATCATCTACAATGCATCAGAGCCAGGATAATTAAAAAAAAAAAAAGTTAGTTAACAACTCGATTTGAAGTCGATAAATAAACTCTCTTTCAGATTCATTCATGCTTATTTATTTGTCTTTATTTTAGCGAAAGACTTCTCAGGGCAGATTGAGTAAATCGATTACTTGATTATTGGCTGCAAGGGTCGTTAGGATAATCGATTCTAAAATGATTCGATGGTGGATCAAATCATTCTTTACCCCACCGTACATTGTGACGTCTCATGCGACTTGTTTTCTGTTTTGAACAGGCCTGCGAGCTCCATGTGGCCGGGTACAAGTTCTCGGTGCTGAGCTCGGCCTTCCTGGTCCACCGCGGCTTCAAGATCCAGGGCAAGTTTCACACCAGGAAAGACGAGGAGAACAAACGCAACAGACTCCTGTTTCGCAGCTTTAAAGAGGCTCTGAAGACCAAATATCCAACCTCGAGCAGGCGATGTTAAAATATATATAATATCGGGGGTAGTGGGTGTTTTGGGTTTCTTGCGCATCAATGTCCTCTTTATCTGAGGAAGAGGAACTGCTGGTCAGTGATGTCCGTCAGTGGCCACTACATGGCAGCAGACACCCGAGACCTGGCTGACTGCTGTAAGTTGTCATACTGCGATATTTTTATGGTAGTTTTCTATTCATATTTATTGTCAAAAGGTACATCCCTTGGAAATCATCAGAGGTCGGCATTCCCGTCTGACCGATGATCTGGTCCGTCACTGACGAACGCCCGTTTTGCTGACGTTAGTCGATGGACCGGAGACTTCAAAGAAAAAGATGGACTAAGCAAAGACGGAGGTGGATTTTCGTCCGTCTGTGTCATCGTCACTAACCCGGTCAAGTCCGAACGGATCTCACGGTCCATTATCGACGGACACCCGTTTTGCTGACGAGAGGCGGGAAAGCGACCCAGACTGCATTGGCTGTATATGTTCGGTAGGTGGTGGTATGCACCAAAGGGAGAATCGTGAGTTAGGCAGGCTACTTTTACATTTCTATTTTTATTTTTGGAAAGAGTAGGGTTAGGAAGTTGTCAAATTGTATTGTTTTGCAGGCCCACACTCCATTTCACAAAGTGGCGCCAAAAGTTGTTTTACAGCCTCTAAAAGAGTAGAAGAAAAAGATCAATTTGAAAAAAAAAAAAAAAAAAGATTAATTTATTGTAATAATTACTTTATTTCGGTGTGCACAAGGACTAGGAAGCATTTTAATCCAACAGGATTGTAACTTTAGCAACAATGTGAACACAGGATCAGTGAATCAGATAACAGCAGGATTTGAGTCCTTCCTTTGTTGGTGGTGTAAAAAACATAGCGAGAACGCAGACAGGATCAACTACATCCATTGCAACGTGCAAAAATTGGGCAATTGGTCGAGTGTCTTCTCTCCTCATTGTGTGCGTTGTTTACTAATGTCTCTGTGTGAACCTGACACTACTGTATTTACAACACTCTAGGTTGGTTGATAATTTGTAAAAATAAATAAAATAAACCTGTGTGTGAACTAACCAGCAGTATTGACTTTGTGATATGAAAATGACCGCAGATAAATCTCTCTGCTCTGCGGGAAGAACAATTACTGGAAATGAGTTGGGGAGCTTCTCTGCCTCTTCTTCTTGCTGGTTCAGTCCAACTGGCTTCCACATTAACCGCTACGGATTCCATCTCAGGCCATTTGTGCAATGCTAGTCCAGTTTTTCCTGTCTGCAGATTTGTCACACGCAAACTGTTCAACTGCTTACCTGTTCAATTCTGCAATAAACACTTGTAAACAAAAAGTCTTGTTTACAACTCCCGACTGGTTGCAAGAAATTGTAAACATGGTAAAAAATTTATTTTTTTTAAAATCCAAAGATAGAAAGCGGTATTTCAACCCGTTACACAATTGGGGGATAAAATGGGGAGGGGGCGGGAAGGCAGCAGACCACCGGAGGGAGCCAACGCTCTACGCATGAGCTGGCATGACTTTGTTGATGATATGGAATCAACATATGGAACAAATAGGTCATCTCATCGTGTGTAATTTACAGCACGGCACTGCATTGAATTTCAAACAATGATGCCAGGCTAATAATCGTTGCCTATTATAGTTTAGCATTCTTCCAATGTGAGTAGGTCTCGTCTCAACTCAATAAATGGCCTCGCCCCGGCGTACCTCTCTGAGCTCCTCCACTCCTACGCGTGCACCTTCCCGCAGGCTCTTAGGTCTGCGGACCAGGCGCTGCTCGAGGTGCCGAGGACCAAGCGGAGGCTCAGAGGGGATCGAGCCTTTTTATGTTGCCGGTCTTTCCCTCTGGAATGACCTCCCGTTGGTTGTTAGGCAAGCCCCCTCTCTGTCCATTTTTAAAACCCGGTTGAAGACACATTTCTTTTCTCTGGCTTTTGATCAGACCTGAAATGTTCGGCTCTTTTCCGGTGTCAATTGTATATAGTGTTTTATGTCAAATTATTAGCTTCATTTATGTATATTTTTATATATTATTTATATCTATATTTATTAATACATGTATCAAAGCCTTTTATTGTTTTTGTTAAATTTATTGTGTTGTTTGCTAAGTGCTTTGTTACAGCTCTAGCTGTTATGAAATGCGCTGTATAAAATAAAATTGTATTGTAAATGCATTATGCCAACGACCTCGAAATATCGCTTTCTGAGTGGCTTTGTACACGTTCCCCATTAAGTGCTGCTATGGTTGCTCATCTAATGACGTCGCACTTCGGTTTCGAGCTCGTCAGCCTCTCACTTCGGAAAAACTGATTTTTTTCAAATTGATGAAATAGAAATTATTTTCTCATGCTTTATTTTTTGTATAATGTTGAATTACTTTTCTTAGATTTCATTTGGCATTTTCTGACATTACTTCACATTTGGGCTTTAACTTGAATACATTGATTTTTCCGCGCGTTTTCACGTTGCCTTTATGGCGTAAAATGACAGTATGTATCTAGACACACATAGGTGTACAAGTCTGTACATCTGGCATGTACCTTACGGTAAAATACACACGCAGAGGTAAACAATCATGGCGAAACTCAAGAGATGCAGCCCAGCAGGAAACTTTTGGAGCAAGGAGGAAGCCAAGTGCTTTATTCTTGTGGTGCGTGACATGGATACAATGTGTTTTATCAACAGTAGAAAGTAACAAGCGGAAATGAGTCAGCAGAGGGCAGCAAAAACGTGGCTGCGTACATACAAATAAAGTTTCTACAAAATGTATGAACCTGGAAATTAATTTAATTTTTTTTTTAACTTTTTATCTTATGTGACTAACAACCAAATAAATCACACAGAGCATACGTCATCACAGTCGGGGTTCCTTGTAATAAAGTTCTTATAGGTTAAGTTACTTGACACATTGTGTGGCGCAACTTTTGCATGACCTCCCTCCGCCCTCCCCATCACTGCCGATGGTTAAAAGAGCGGTGGGGGTTGAAATGTTGACATTGGCCACGTAGCCCGCTTTTGCCATCTGCCACCAGAGTGGACAACTTGTGATGTTCGGTGCTTTGACAATCTTACCGAGGCGCCGTGGCCTGGCGTGGCTTAATAGTGTCTTAGCGTCCTCCTCCTCGTGAGCCCGGTGGCACGCGACGCCCACTTTCCGCGGGCCCCACTCGTTGACGTGCAGTAAAGCAATAAGGAGGCACGGGGGAGCACCCCGGGGTCCTCGAGTCGCCCTGGTTGCCCGTGGTGGTTGTTAATAATGTAGCAGAAGGTGCAGAGAAGCTCAGAGGGGGTGGCTGGTGCGGACCAGAGCAGGTTTGTTGGAGCAAAGTGGGGGTTTATCTCCACCGGCTTATCTGGGTCACAGAGCTTTACGCCAAAAGCAATTAGGGCCGCCCTCTCCTGTGCAGGGTTGGCAGGAGGGCCACCTCCCCGCCCAGCCATCTCGGGCCGAGAGAGCAGCTCTGCTTGTGGCCGGCGGGGGGAAGCAGCAGGAGGGCGCCATGAGGTTTGGGGTGGGGGTGCGGGGGGGGGGGGGGGAGCGGCCGCTCCAACATGTCGGCCCTCGTTGCGGGTCACGCCGCCAGAGGTGTTTGGAGTAGCCAAAAACTGGACTCAAGTACGCTTACTTTAGAAAATTAGGACTCATTCTATTGTTCATGACTGTACATTGTGCCTTGATCACAAATAAAAGGAAAAAGAAGGAAAATTACTTAACCGCAACATTCATTCCTAGCTCCTCGATGCTCTCACTGTTACGGTTCGTGGTTAGCGTGGGGCAGTGTGGAGGTCCCAGGTGCTGCGCAGCAGGAAGGCAAACAAAGAATGTGGAGTAATCCAAAACACCAAATTAAAGGGGAAGTCAAGCCCCAAAATTCTTTACAATACAGTGGTACCTTTGCTTACGAAATTAATTGGTTCTGGAAGAAATGTCTTAAGTAGAAAATTTTGTAAGTAGAGACGCGTTTTCCATGTAAATGCCCTAATCCGTTCCAAGCCCCGCAATATTCAGACATAAATGTTTTATAAAGCATAAAAATGCATGAAAACATGTAACAAATACATGTTACAATTAGATTATTGCACAATAAATGAGAGTTGTGCATAATGTACAAAAACAAAGAACAGCGTAAGGAATAAAAATGATGGTCGTTTACCTTTTAATTGCCGTCCTCATCGCTTTTTGCCCTCTTTGGTTCATGTTCTCTCTCAGAAGTGGTTTTTGCCTGGCGTTTTGTAAACAACTGATTTAATAACGTGGCGACTGTCGATACATTACGGTCATATTCTTTGGCGAGATCAACCAAACGCATCCCCCTTTTCATACATTTCTATTAACTCTTGTTTTGTTTGTATGGACAAAAAAAAAAAAATTTCTTTTCCTCGTTTCTAATTCACGTAAAACTATCGGAACACCTCATGGCCCGAGGGGTGAATAGACATATCATTATATATATATATATATATATATATATATATATATATATATATATATATATGTGATCTATATCATATATATATCATATTTATATCATATATATATCCGATATATATGATCTATATCATATATATATATATCATATATATGATCGATATCATATATATATATATAATCTATATCATATATCATATATATGATTATATGATCTATATCTATATATATCTATATATCTATATATATATATAGCAGCCCATACTGCGAGTGTCACCCCATACTTTTACCTTTCGTATCCTGAAATTTCTTTCGGAACTAGAGGCAATATTTTCCTGTTGAGGCGTTTCGTAACTTGAAAATTTCGTATGAAGAGACGTTCGTAAGTAGAGGTACCACTGTACTATGTTCTATGCAGCCTCACTAGTCTAAACATGGTGTTCTGATTAATATTGTGTTTGTGGAATATGAGTTAAGCAGCAAAATCCACCCGTTTTTAGCCATCGGAGCGGGAGGCCATTTTGCCACTTTTGATGACTGAAAACGACAGTCATCAGATAACGACCAATCACGGCTCACCTGTTTGACAGCAAGTGACAAAATGGCTGCCCCCTGAGGTGGATTTGGCTGCTTAACTCACATTCCACAAATGCAATATTAATCAGATTGCTGTGTTTAGACGAGTGGAGGCGCATAGAACATATTATTGTAAAGTACATTTTGGAGTTGACTTCCCTTTTTAAAGTCCAAAAATAACTGACGAGACAAGGGAGTTCATTGGTATTGTATATCATTTTGTCAAATGCATTTGGCCACGTCGAAAACAAAACATGAAGAAGCAAAAGTTCCCATCGCTTGGAAATGCTTCTCCAGACCCAACGGGTAGCCGGAACCCAAAAGCCCCGAGAACCAAAAGGCCACGTAGTAAGAAGACGAAAACGCAACGGGCCTTCCCGATTTTTGCACATCCGTCGAGCGCGGGCGGTCCCCGCTGCAGCGTGCCAATAACGAGATGTGACACAGGGCTGGGGGAGAGAAAAGGAGGCCTAACAGATAGACGTAATCCTTCTCACCACTCTAACACTTCTTAGCTTTGCACCCCTGCTGTCTTACCCGCTCAGCAACACCACTACACGCACGCACACACACACACGCACACACAGGTGAGAGCTCCTGCAGACGAAGTCGTCACCCTTCACGCTGTGCTGCCGACCAACCTTAAAAGCACGCACGAACGCGCGCGCGCGCACGCACGCACACAACAGTGCAAAGCATATGTTCTCATGTAGTCTCCTTTATCGATCAATGTACTACAGCGGCTGAGGAAGCTATGATATTATGAGCCCCCCCATGTTTACACAACACTAAGCGGGTGTGTGCCAACATGCATTTGCACGTTGCGCACGGAGAGAACAATAGTAGGGGAGCGATAACCGCCGTCTCCAGACAAGTCTTATCAACCGTTACGTTTCCTGCTTCGATGAGTACTGCTATTCAAAAAGTCCTTTTCATCATGGTGATTACACTTTGACAACATGAGACCAAGACAAGGCCTAAACTTGATCAACAGTGCGTCGTCGTCGTGAGCGTTCAAACAGGAAGCGGCCACCGAGCTGAGAGTGCCACAGCATGTCAGCAGCAGGCTGCGACGGAGAGACTGGAAGAGTCACAGAAAGGCATAGAAGCCGAAGTCATAAAATAAAAAAAAGTACTTGGGGATTTAGCCTATTAGAGAACATCAAATTCTGCAAAATGCGCTGAAATATTGTTCAGCAAAGGCAATTTGATGCAAATATCTGGCAACCTCAAACACAACTTTTCGTCATTGGCTAAATTTACATGGACACATTTATTCAGATTAAAAGCCCGATTCGGAATAAAAATGCTCAATGTAGACACCCCATTCGGAAAATTATGACCTGATCAAGCCCATTCCGATCAATATTTTATTCCGAACCAGAGGTTTGGTTTACGTCGATTGATAATCCGTTTGGCGCGCATGAAAACACTTACTCCGAAAATTTCGAAAAAAACCAGTCTTTACCTGCGCATGTCTGCGACGTCAGCATACGTGATTCTGTTGGCGATGTTTTGTTGACACAAGCTGCGACGGCTTCTTCTACTAGTATTTCCGATATATTTGGTCAATCTGCACGTCAAAATAATTTCTTCCGATCAAAAGGGTGACGCACGACACATGCAAGTCCTAATCGGATCAATATTTTTTGTGACCATAAAAACAGCGCTTCCCGTCATAATTTTAATCCGAACTCTGATCGCATTAAAGACATTTTTGTCCATGTAAACATAGCCAATGTTTCAGTTCAGAGTAGCGGTTGTTATCACAATTCTGCCATAGTTTAGAAGAAAAAAAAATTGGGGGAAGAATTTCCCAAATTATATGTTTCTCTTTAATTAAGCAACTCTAACTTCACTGCCATCGAAAAATGTTTCAATTTTTTTCAAACGGGAGGGTCTGAAAATGTCTGGCGGTGAATGAGTTAATGAACTTGAGATAAATTGGTGTAATTTATGGTTAATTTGACAAAATTACTACGATTGCGTCCGACGTAATTAGAATGGGTTCAGTAAATTTAATGTATTCATTATGTATTCATAATGTATGCATGAATGTAATGAGTAATACATTTTATTCATCTAGGTTTCATTTCGGTCAAATTCACACCTTGCTCTACTATGTATGTTGTTGGAATGAGAGAGTACACCAAAAGTACTCAGAGAAAACCCACATGGGGAGAACATGCAAAGGAAGGCCAAAGGCCAAATTTGAACCCACAACCTCTGTGAGGGGGATTTCCCAACAAACTGAACTGTCACGCTGCAAACTAGAACATTTGTCAAGTTTTCCACCACTACTCCTACTTGTGACGACGTCTCAGCGGAGAAACGTGATTGCCGTGTGTTATTTCAACATGAATGCATCCGTGCAATTAAATTCTACTTGATTTAATCCTGTTCATTTTACAAAAACGAAGCATGTATTATTTATTTTTTTTTAATGAATGTACAATAACGTTTTGGGATTAAAAGCAGTCTTTGGATGCATCACTTTATGCATGAAAAAGCTTCCGTGGCCTTTCTGCAATGGTCAAGCGTGGCGCAGCTCTCGCTATGATTATTGTGGTGATCGCGCAGATTAAGAGGATTCATACGGCAGATTAAATTTGAGTGCTGCAGTCACACAGTAGGCCGTCATCTGGCGCAGCGCACAACAAAGACTTTATTAGTCCAAATCAATAAAAGCTGCGGCACGTAGTGACAGTGTTTCTTTTCACTGCTACCTTCACTTGTGGCGTATCTTTCACGCACGCGTGCATTTCTTCTATCATCGTCAAGCGATGTGTGTTTATTTGTTGCGCCTTCGGAAACATGAGTATTTCCGCTTGGGACAACCCCGTCCTCCTGCTGCGCCCTCAACTAAACGGCCACTTTTGACGCAGAAGTCGCACAACACACTAACACCCTGCTCGACACCTGTCGGTCTTCGGCGGGCCTTCCCGCTCGGATGGACAGGCAATCCCGCCATCGAGGCCACGGTGGCGTCTGCGGCACGGGGGCCGGTCAGGCTCGGCCGGTCCACAGAGGATCAGGGGGGAGTTAAGTCACCAAAGCAGGAATTAATGAGCATTATGCTCTTAGGTAAGAATAAGTCCCACCTTTAATCCTAAACAACTCCACTAACACCTGTTACATGGACACAAATGTTACATACTGTATGCTATATATACTAGTCTCAATCAGTTTTTCCAAACTTTGGAGTTAAGACACATATTTGACATTAAAAAAATCGTATGCAAGACCAAACAAAAATGTCCCAAAATGTATACACACACATGGACAAAATTGCTGCGAGCTCTCTGCTAATGAAAGAAAACCCACTATTTGTCACAGTTTTGTGGTGATATTTATGGCAAAAGTTGGGAGGACTCCAGGGCGGGAAAGCAGGGAGAAAAAGCAGGATGAGCTAGATGAGGTGGCTCGGGCATCTGGTTAGGCTGCTCCCTGAACGCCTCCCTAGTGAGGTGTGTTGGGCATTTTCCACTCGGAGGAGGCCCCGGGGACAACCCACAACACGCTGGAGAGACTGTCTCCTGGCTGGCCTGGTAACGCCACGGGATATCTCCTGAGGAGGCGGCCGAAGTGGTTGGGGAGAGGGAAGTCTAGGATTCCTGCTTATAATGCTGCCCCCGTAACCTGACCTCGGATGAGTGGAAGAAGGTGGATGGATGGATGGATAAACAGGATTAAAAAATACTGAAAGATAAGGTTTTTCTGACGTTTTTTGGGGGGGACCGACTGACTAACTGACGATTACAATTCAGTTCGTCATGAAAAATTACGGACTGACGGATGACGGACGGGTACGCTGGCCGCTGACGAATGATGGACCAGCAAAATTCAGTAAAATTCCCACCAATGCTTTTACCAGCTGGGTTTTCTGAGCTTCTTTCAAACATTTTTCTTATGCACTTATACGTGAATACAAATGAAGTTGTCCTCCGAAGTGGGGGGGGATGAATAAATACAATTTCAATTAACACAATCACAGATAATTGTGAACAAAGACCTTTCAGACACAGACGAGTTGCCAATGTGTCAAACTGCCGCAGTATAGCGCCAACTACTGCAGAGGAGGATTTACTGAATATCAGATGTTTTTGCCTTAAGTATCTGTGGCCGGTATCGGCAGCCTCCGTGATGACCCGATACCTTAGAATAAGGCCGGTATGAGCGGTATCTGTACTAACCCATCCCTAGTATGTAAAGTGATTACACTTGAGATAATCAGTTCATTTAAATACATTAGACTTAGTTTTATTATGTTCTTATACAAAATACCGTGAGTGCTTTTTGGGTGCTGGAATGGATTAACAGCATTTCAGTTCATATTCAATGCGACAAAGTCATTTGACAAATTGAACTTGAAAAAAATAAAATAAACATTTGGGGGATTCCCCAATTGTCTTCCAAGAAACAAATCGGTCCAAATCAGCGCACTGCTAGGTTGTAGTTCCCGGCGGTGTCGGCAAACAAGAAAAGCAATAATCCCTGGCCAGCGCTGATTGGCCGGGCTATTTTTCTCAACGGCTTCAATTAACGTCAAGCTTCTCGGTAAGCCGATCCCTCAAACAGCGACCATGATAGTGTCTGCGGCGAGGCCCGTGTCACGTAGTACCGGCCGTTGATTCGGGATGTGGACGGCAGGGAGGGGCGGGACCGAAAAGAACCCCTCACCCCCCGCACCCCGCTACGCCCTCCCTGTGTGAGGTGAGGCATAAAACCAACACTCAGTGTGTTATGGAGGGGGTGTTTAGTTGGGTGGGGCACGATGGGATCGACCTGTCTGAGAGGATACCGCTATTGAGTTGCAAATGAGCTTGTAATTAGCCCTTACACATTTGCCTAGAGGGATTATGTGTGTGTGTGTGTGAGTGCGTGTGTGTGTTTTTAACCCATTTTCCCTGCCACAGTGTTAAGTAGATAATACTAATTACTTCTCCTCCCAATTGCTTGTTAATTGTGTTCACTGTGGATTTATAAAGCATGCTAATACCACCATCACACCCACACCCACACACAGATGCATACCCCCTACTTGGCTTGTTGGCAAAATCAACAGGTCATTTTTTTTTTTTTTTTTTTTCCCCCGTATAGGCAGAAGGCTCCAGTTTAAGCCACTAATTAATTACGGCGAGTGGGCCTCCGCAGAAAGAACACCAAGAATGGTTAAGAGAAACGAGTTTTGTTTGTGCGCTGGGGGGCGGGTAAGGAGTACGTCGAAGAGTGCAGATGTTCCGATGATGATGATGATGATGATGATAATCTGCTTTGCTGTGGATCATCCTTCACCTGACGGCAACCTCCTCCATGTCTCGGGCATTGAAGGTGCATGAATGAATTGATCCGTGCGCTCTTTGGCCTGAGATCCATCCCCGGGTCACTCTATCCATGTATGTTGAGGCTAATCATCCAAACAAGCTGATGAGCTGTGTGTCACCTCAGGCTAGGGTACTGCCCCCCCCCCCCGCCCCCCCTTACGCACCACCCCACCCCACCGTGGTCCTATAATCCTTCTCCAAACAAGCGCAGGGATGCTAATTGTATCGCGCTATAAATACCTCCTAACTCCTGGCGGCCCTCGCTTTATCCGTGACACCGGCCGCCGTGCAGCATCTCGTCCTCGCTCCTCCTGGATTCTGCGACATGTTCCCGCTGCCCATGTTCACGGCCGAGCAGGTGGCCCGCGTGTGCGAGAACCTGGAGGAGACGGGCGACATCGAGCGCCTGGGCCGCTTCCTCTGGTCCCTCCCGGCCGGGCAGGCCCTGAACCGCCACGAGTCGGTGATGCGCGCCCGAGCCCTGGTGGCCTTCCATAGGGGCAACTTCGAGGCGCTCTACCAGATCTTGCAAAGTCACCGCTTCACGCGGGAATCCCACGCAAAGCTACAGGACCTGTGGTTGGACGCGCACTACCGGGAGGCCGAGAGGCTCCGGGGGCGGCCGCTGGGTCCGGTGGAGAAGTACCGGATACGCAAGAAGTTCCCTTTGCCCCGAACTATCTGGGATGGCGAGCAGAAGACTCATTGCTTTAAGGTAATATCAGTTTGTAGATTTTCTAAGATACTATTCCAACATTTGGACTAGTTTTAGTGCATCTAGAGGTGAACAACTTTGGAAAAACAATCTAACTGCGGCCTTTTCTTCCCCCTCAAGATTGCAATTGTGATTTAATGATTATTTTTTTCAAGGTCTTCTATCCATGTATTTTTTTAACAAACAATCTATTTCGCAATAAACAGTATCAGATTTAGGATACATCAACGTTTGGGTTTTATAGGTTAGGCTTAAAATAAAGCCAAATGAACCACCAATCAACATGAAAGAGTTTATTTATCTACTTCAATTAGTTGTTAACTTACTAAACACTTTGATTTGGAGTGTTTTTACGCATTCATTGCGACAACGTCACACAATTTCGACCGAAGTGTGACGTAAATACAGTGTTAGTAAGTCATAAATCAGATTACAACAATAATGCGCACAAATCTGTGGCTTTACAACTTGTCACGTTTCACAAAAAAAAAAAAAAAAATCTAACCTTTGGAGTGCACTTCATAAGCACTGAACTTACCTATACAGTATATAAATAAATCAATGAAATATTTTTTTTTTTAAATAAATTAAAAAAAAATAAAATAAAAATCAAGCCTACTGACCAAAAATTGTAAAATTTTCTTTTTTATACCCAAATTGCAGCCTTTAGGTTTGGAAAATTGCATTCTACTACACTGCGATGTTGATTTGATTCATTGTTCAGCTCTCATGGCGTCCCATGTCAACAACCGCACTGAAACGTTAACTTCACTAATTCAGAGGTGACAAAAGCACTCACACTCTCAAGTACAGATGCTTGTGCATAAAAAGTAGAAATACAATACGGTTTCAGTTCAATCATGGACACACGTCATTGTTACATGTTCCCTTCAGTTGTAAATTGACTAACAGAAAAAAACTTAAGTAATGGTAAAAAATACACATCACCGGAATGTGTTTTTTTCCCCCCCAGATTTTTTCAGAAAGCTCACAACATCAAACATAGATCTGAAAAATGGGCACATTCGTTGCATATCTTCAAGATGTCAATCAATCGTATTTTTCTATTTACATCTTGTTTGCACGTCGTCATCGGCAAAGTAAGGACTAGGAAGTATAGAAATCGGTTTGCAAATGTGCTTCCCACCACTTGTCACCATACTATCGCTCCATTCATTTTTCGATACAGCTCATCTTCCTTCAGGTCCTGAGGGAGCTTGCTAGCGTATTTCGCTATTACCATAGTTTGGGATTTTTTTTTTTTTTTTTTTTTTTAATCAGTTGACTTTTGTTTCGGTTTGACTTTTTTTTTTTTTTATTCAGGTAGTTCTAATCCATTTTTAGAGGAAGATGGCTAGTTTTTTTCCCTCAAAAATGCTTAACTTTAGTTGAGCTTTTATTAGATTTAGTATTAGTTTTAGTTTTTTAGGGTCACAAAGTATTGTGTGATAAAGCAAAGAAAACGATGGTTTGACCTTCCTTCCTTCTGTAGCTACAGATGTACAACAATACTGAGATAGATACATAGAAAATGAACTCCAAAAGCTCATGTATGACAACTGACAAAGACAGAAACTAAGGACATGTTCGTTTGACATTTTTCTGTTCTACTGAATTAAATAAACAAAAATGATGTACTTTCAGTTTTTCTTTTGTAAAAGCATTTTTTGTTTTTATGTCCTTCATGGAAATAGTTTTTTCAAATTTTACGTTGAGTTATTTCGTTAACTATAACAACCTTGGTGGTCATGTGCGTGAGGTTGATGGTGTGGCAAGTTGAGGCCTTGCTTCAATTCTGCCGCCAGCGCTTTAAGCTGCTAAACATGATCCAATTGAGTGGAGAGTCAGTGACTTCTAAGTAAATCTTCCAATAATATCCGGTCTAATAAGATTGCAAGGGCATGATAGGAGAGTCAGAGCTGCACACCATTAGATTTTGGAACCTTACATGCTGTGGAGCATTGCAACGTACAAATCTTTGTCAAAAACATCCTGGATATGGACATCGTCAACAACTTGTGCAGCTTGAACATTCAAACTGCACTTGAAAATAGGGAACGAATGAATGACTGAATTAAAATACATTGCACATAAAAAATGAATAAAAAAGGTAGCTAAAGAAATGCTTGAAAAAAAGCAGCGCGATCCATCAGGTCGCAAAGAAATCACCCATTCGCCGTTTTGTCGTGTTGAGGCCAAGGCATTCGGAGCAGTAGGGGTGCCAGGGATCCATGTTGAAGTGAGTTGAGGGGTTTCATTTCGACAAATTTAGTGCTTTGCTGCCATCTTGTGGCATCTATGAGCAATTACACAAACCTTTTTAGGGATGTTGTAAAATAAGACAAGATTTTTGCTATCATCAGCAGGGCTCGGCCACAAATTAAATATGCAGTGCAAGAACAAAGTTTAACAAATAGCTACTTAGATATGTATTAACTCTAAATGTATTAGTGAAGACAAACAATAGCATGTCAAGCTAATACGTGATGTAACTGAACAGAACAAGGAGAGAAAAATGTTTTCATAAATGAGAAAAGGTTGAATACATAAGTCTTAAAACCGTGCTAAATCGTGAATCTCAGCATATTCATAGTTCGTTATTCGCGAATTCACCCATTTACAGATTTTGGGGGAATCTATCCACCGCTAATTGGCTAGGAAACTCACCTATTCACTGTTTCATCCTCATGCCAAAGCAATAAATGTATTACTTTGGCGCCATCTTGGTGCCAAGGAACTGTGTTGAAGTGAGTTAAGAGGATTTGTTTAGACCAAAGTAGTGATTTGCCAACATCCTTGTAACATCTCTCGGAAATTATAAGACCTTTTAGGGGAGTGTCAATTACGCTATGGCTCCTCCCTAACACTGCCCAATGATTTTTGTTGATCAAAAAAAAAAAATGCAACAGCACTGTGGGGAAAAATATATTCGTAGTAGAACTGCAGCAATAAAGTAGAAGTAATATAATCACTTAGATATTGTAAAATAACTTAAAATCTACCAAAACAGTATTTCATCTAATAAACAAAACGTCAAGCAGATTAAGGAACTCAAAATCTTAACACATTTTTATTGTTCGGCTTTCAACTTAGCATGAGACTCTGCCTCTAGTTTTTGTTTTGATTCGTCTAATTTTCAGACTGGGAATTGTCCCTCCGTTCCGAGTTTCCGTCCTGCATAGTTAATCGATCGCAGGGAACGAACTTAACCGATACCACGTCACACATGCAGGTGCCACACTCCTGACATGCGGTCGAGTAAGGAAAAAAAAATTAAAAAGTGTTGTGTACCTTGCGGTCCCACAGACGCAATGACATATGCCCCATATTCTTTTTATTTCACTGATCACTACGCTGTGTGTGTGTCAGTTGATTTTGTTGGATATTTTTTCTTCGTTTGGTGGCGTCTGCATGTGACGTGAAAATGACGTTCTTGAAGGTTATTGGCCGTCGCCAACGAGGGCCGGGCCGGGACCACATGGGTCGATTAAATATGCAGGACGGAAACTCGGGGATGGAGGGACGATGCCCAGCTCTTCTGATTTTTACTTTACATTCAGCACTTTGTAAGCAGCTGTGGTTGTTTTTAAAGTTCTCTATAAATAAACTTTAGATGCAAGTGAACAGGAGTACCTGAAACAAGATGAAGAACCTGAGTTTAAAAAATAAAGTCAAATAAGTCTAAAAACGAAGTAAAATACACAAATGTTTGTCTGAAAAAATAGAATCTAAACAAACAACATTAATCCAAACATTCTATTTTAGGTTACTCCACAACTCTACTCTAAAACATAAACAAGAAATACAACAAAGAAACACTTAAAAATGACCCGACATGGGATATTTTTAACCAGCTGTTTTATTCTTTTACCACCCTTAAAATAACTGCGATAAAATAACCCTTTAACCCAGCAATATTGGGTTGGGAAAAAAACAAAACAAACAATCTGGGTTAAAAAGTACCCATCACAGGATATTTTCAACCCAGCAGTTTCATGCATTTATTACACTCTAAAATGTTTTGGTTAAAAATAACCATTTAACCCAGCAATTTTACAAGTGCAATAAATAAACCTAAATTAAAAGACTGATTACCACTCCAGGATCTGTTGCCAGCTAATTGCTCTTGGGCGTCCTCTAGTAGTCGTCGAACCTTAGCGGTATCTTAGATGGCTTTTGCTTTAGCCTGGCTCAGGGCGAGTTAATAAGTTGAGTCCCCTTTACTGTTTGCCATAAGGAGAGGACGCGCAGTTTGCTGAGAGAGTGGTACCTCCAAGATCCTTACCCCAACCCATCCAGGAAGAGGCACCTGGCCCAGGCCACGGGACTCACGCCCACCCAGGTTGGCAACTGGTTCAAGAACCGGCGGCAACGAGACCGCGCCGCCTCCGCCAAAAACAGGTGAGTCGTCACAATGTTGTCGTGGCCTGAGATGACTCATTTAGAAATTAGACTACAATGTTTTTAGACGGGCTATTTAGTTTATAATTTGTTGTCCTGTTTAAAAACAGATTGGAACATATTTACATAAGATATAAAGAACATCCGTGCTGCCGCGAAGCAAGCTAGCTTAGCGGCTAGCATTGCAAGCAGCTGCGAAAGAAACGACTTCCGGGAGTATGGGTGACAACGAGAGCACAACCATTTTTTTTTTCCACAGTTCAACAATTCATAGCCCTACTTTTGATTGTCCAGGGGGAGAGACCACGTGTTAGGAAGGGAATATGTTGACTACGTGAATGGGGTGTGAGCAAGACGCAAGAGCAAAAAAATAAGAAAGGGGACCGGCTGCATTAAGACCCAGCCTCCTACCAGCCCAAGCAGAGTAGTGAAGATTCAGTTTTGGTTCAAAGTCCCGGCACAGTCTCCAAGATTCAGGCCCAGACTTGGCTCATAGCTTGCCATCAAACCTGGCCTGGATAAAAAAAAAAAAAAAAAAAAGCTCCAATTAATAACCTGGTGTTCACACATGATCAAACATTCAAAAGACAAAGACTAAAAGAAATAACATGAGCTGCATTGTAGTGTCTCAAATGTTCGAATATCTTACAATATAAAATTACATTTGTTATGTCAAAAAGACAAACATGCGTCATTGAGGTGCAAACCAACACTAACCAAGAAACTGGACTAAAGAGCTCTAAAATTTTCCGGACGGTAATACAACCATATAAATAAATCACAATAATTGCATTGCACTTGATGGAGCGCATTCGAATCAATGGGGAGGCTATAGGCTACATTAGCGGCTAGGCTAACTAATTCAAACAACGGGAGTCCAAGCTTTGTTAGCACAACTCACCAATTCTCTACTTTAATTGAATACTTGGCTCCATTTCAATGGCCTGGCGACTTCGGTAGTCGACATCAACAGTTTGATATTAGATGCCTCCGGTTTTAAACCCCTTATAAGTCTGTCGCAAACTTTCCTTCCCCAGTTCGTGTCATGACGGTAAAAAAGAACCGGATTGGGTGCGTTCTGTCACGTGACCGCATGACGCAAACGGGAAGCTAACTTTAATACTGAACTAAATCAATTAATTTAAAATTAAATTGGAAATGAAAGTTTTTCCATCAGGGTTACAGGTACAAGTAAAGCGCGAGATTGGAGACATGCGCGAGTGTACTGTTGACAGCTCTGGAAGATTTATTTATTTTTATCATATCTTTTGCAGTGTCTGCCAAAATCCTGTTACAGATATTTAGGCACCTGAAAAACATATATTAAAAACAACATTGCTGAATAAGTCATTTACAATTTTTAAAAAGTTGCATTTTATTTGTATACAAGTGTATTTTTAGTGTTACTCTAATTATAGCAACAGGTTTGCTAATCAGTGCTACACTCTTAAAGGGACAGTGTGTACAATGTTTTGATTTTTCAATGAGAATTCATGTTAAAAACCCATTATTCATTTCAACAATATGCATTGAATGACAGTAATCCGGCCAAGATGTGTCAAAGGCAGGATTACTGTTTCTAAGTGATGTTGATGGGGATGTTATTATTTGTCAACTTTGGGCATGTGAAGCCCTTTGAGACTCTTTTGTGATTCAGGGCCCAAATACATTTGTCTTGACCTGTTGAGAAAGGGAACAGAAAATATCCTCCAAACGTGGAATGACCCTCGTTTCTCGAACCTGTCTTTGCCGCGAGACAGGCTACAGCAGGATCCGGCCCTCCTCCCCTCGGACCAGGAGTGCCGCCCCCGCTCATTGGCGCCCTCCCCCCGGAACTTGGGCAGCCCCGTAGCCAGCGACTGCAGCACAGGGACCGAGCACAGGGGCACCGGCGCCTCCACGCCGGACATCTCTGTCAGCAGCGACAGCGAATTCGAGTCCTGAGACGGCGTCCGCTAAAGACAAGTGTGGACGTGCCGGAGTTGGCCTCCCGCGGGTTCTGGGCTGTCTGATGACGGGGCCAAAACGTCACACTTTAGAAAGAAAACAAAAACAGACGCCACGCACTTAACAAGCCCCATCATGACCTTGACTGCATGGTAGTCAAAAACGGCTCTAGAAATAACGCCTCTGCTATTGAAGTGTTTCTTGTTGCTCGATCGGGCAGCATAGTGCCTGGCTCCGCAGAGGCGGCAAATGTATGGATAATTGTGTTTAAAAAAAAACAAAACAAAAAAAGACTAGAAGTATCGATTCAACTCCTTTACTGAAGTAAATGTGAAAAAGTACAGACCGGGATGGACTTAAGTACAAAAGTACAATGAATGCATTTTTAATGTTATTTACAATAGTCATTTTTTTAACTTGACGTAATGGTGAAAAAAATGGTTTCTGCACAATAATAATTCTCTTTTTTTATTAACTTACATAGCTAGCAAGGCTTAACCAAATTTTGTGAAATGTATCAAAAAAGTTTCTTGTACCTAGCAAAGCGCAAGCACAGTGAGCATGTCACTGCCTTAAAAGGAACTCAGGGCACCACTTGTTATGTTTACCTGCTGACGTCAGGTGATGTTTTTAAGCCACGCCCACTTCGTCGTTGATAAGAGGAGAGTCTCGGCGACGCGTGCCACCAGCGGACTTTCTTCCGAAGCGTTTGAGGAAAAAGGAAAGATGCTTTAATGTCAATAAATGAAAGTATTTCTATCCAAAGTGAGTCTGTTTCAGTGGTTTTGTTTATCCTTGACTGGTGCTGCATGTCACCATGTCACATGTCGTGCATGTCACATGGTCACATTTACAAACACACTTTGGCAGCATGCTGTTATTGAGGACTCATTTGATTGAACGACTGTTTTAATGACTGTTTATTAGTGCTGTCAAGCGATAAAAAATGTTCAACTAATTCATTAAAAATTTTTCCATAATTGATCGTGATTAATCGTATTTTTCAACTACGATTTTTTCACGAAACATGGAACCGATACTTGAGTAAAACCTTTGAATTCATGCGGAAAAAAAATACAAGTATATTTTGATTCAAAGACTGTTCTAATAGCTTAGCCATTTTTTTTTGGGGGGGGGGGGGGCGCTACTTAGTGTCAAAACTTAGAGAACCACTGGCGTAGATTATGAATGGATGGAACCACACTCAAAAGGTACAAAAATGATGCGAAGGAGGAGGCAATGCTGGCGTCCCACCTAAGCCGGCCTCCAAAGCGGGCGGGTCTAGTGGGCCTGGTAAGGTGCGAAGGCTGCGCAGACCAGGTGGGCAACACGTCGGAGCTGTTAGCGGCGCCGAGATGGACAGTGAGGGCCGTAAAGTGGTGGTCTGCGACAACGGGACAGGGGTACGTCAAACACTTCCAAAGCACTTCCTGTGCGTTGGAGCTCCTCTTTGCATGTATTATTCCTAGCTGGAAGAATGAGATGAGAATGCACCAGCCTGTCAGGACTTGTTGCTCTCCAGGGCCGCCATACAAGGCGGTGAAGTTCTCACCCGAGCCGCCATTGGCTGAGAGACAGGAAGTGACATCTAAGGTGCTACTTTTCCAGGAGGGGCTGTTGGCTTCGGTCTGCCATCTGATTTTGCTTGGAATGTGCTGCCGTGCGGCCCTCGGGCCTTCGAAGGAAGGAAGGAAGGAACACAGCACAGCGTTCATGGGGCTGAATTTGGAATTTGATGTACAGCTAAAACTGAAATGGCTTCTGAATTTTTTTCCCCCCACTCACCAAACTGACACGCTTTCACACGCTACTGAAATGCTCTCACACACTACTAAAAATTATCTTATCTTTTCTGCGGAACCTATCCCAAGCCATTTTCTTAAAAACTCACCTATTGGCATTTTTTGTGCTCTTTTTGAAGTGGCCCAAGATGCAAACAAGGTTGCACCAAAGCCCGAATACAAACAAAAGTATTTCATAATTGGTCCAAAGTTGTATGTTGATATGATGCTAGCTTTGTATGTCGGAGAGGCGCCAAGTTTAGCCTGGGTTGTTAGTGCATTTTTTTTCCCCAAATCAAACCTCTATGAGTAAATTAATATTGGTCATTTTTGGAGTTTTACAAAGTTATGCAGGCAGTGCAAATAAAACTAGAGCAGGGACAAAGTGGTGATTTCTGAACAAAGCGTGGAACTAACATGCCTCTCGCGCCTCGTTTCCAGTTTGTCAAGTGTGGCTTTGCGGGCTCCAACTTCCCCGAGCACATCTTTCCCGCCCTGGTGGGTCGCCCGGTCATTCGATCCACCACCAAAGTTGGCAACATAGAGATCAAGGTAAATACACTTTAAGGAGCCAGGGCAAAGCGTGGCAAGCATCGCCGCGGTTTCTCTCACCTCGTCTCGCCTCTCAGGACCTGATGGTGGGCGACGAAGCCAGCGAGTGCCGCTCGTTGCTGGAGGTGGCGTACCCCATGGAGAACGGGATGGTGCGCTGCTGGGACGACATGCTCCACCTGTGGGACCACACCTTCGGACCCCAGAGGCTGGACATCGATCCGTCCTGCTGCAAGGTAGCCCAAGAGGAGGGCGCTCAAAGGCGCACAACTCAAGAGACAGTCTAAGCTTCCCGTCGCACGCAGATTCTGCTGACGGAACCTCCCATGAACCCGACGAAGAACCGCGAGAAGATTGCCGAGGTCATGTTTGAGAAGTACCAGTTCCACGGCATCTACGTGGCCATCCAGGCTGTGCTCACGCTGTACGCTCAAGGTACGCCGACAGCCACCATTAGCTGCTCTAAAATAGACATTGAAGTAGTCCGTCACACCGAAAGTATTCGGGCATACAGCGTATGTTGCATGTATATGTTGTAATTTTGCCAGATGGCTAACGGTGCACTTAAAAAAAAAAAAAAAAAAAAAAATTAAAATGAATAGTCCTTAATCCACTCTCAACCACATAGCACTGCTCTTTGTGTATGAAAGTGAAGTTAATTCAATTGTGTGTTTTTTGGCGTCTTGGTGGATATCTGGTCAGTGGTTAGCATATTTACCTCATGATTCAGAGGTTGTGGGTTGAAATCCCAGCCCCTTCCTTCCTGGGTGGAGTTTGCATGTTCGGTCTAACAACTTTCAGGTTAAGCTGAAAATACACTTTGCATTAATAAGCAACTTCACAATTTTAATTTTAGACCACTTGAAATAATTACAAATGAAAAGTCATTATTTTACATTAAAGTTACAAATTTGGGACTTATTAAACTCAAATATCAGGTACTAATACTTAAATATTTTGTAGTTCATCAATTGCTTAATTTTTCAGCGCATTTTGTGTGTTTTTTAAACAATTTTATTTACATGAATGGAAACATAATGAATCTTTGCAAGGGTGTGAATTTTTGACTGTTTTTGTAATTCTACACTCATATACAGTACATCATGTTTGTCATCAAATTGAGCCTTTTGAGATGCTACTCTGCACTTATTGCACTTCAAATTTTGTGGGCTGTTCAAAAGTACCCGTAATTGATATGTGAATGGTTGTTTTTAAAATGATATCTTTTGCTGATTTTTAATCACACTATACTTAATGACCTTTTCAGAACCAGTTTCAGAATAAAAGACTTGCGCCAACAGGTCTGTTGACGGGGGTGGTTGTGGATTCGGGCGACGGTGTCACTCACATTTGTCCGGTGTACGAGGGCTTCTCCTTGCCGCACCTGACACGCAGGCTGGACATCGCTGGGCGTGACATCACACGTTACCTCATCAAGGTGCGGCAGTGAAAAAAAAATCTCACAATTTGCACCGTGTCACACAAAATAGTGTGGCGCCATCGACTGGTCGCTAGTGGTATTGCACGCCTAACAACACTAAACAGAACAGAACAAAACCGTTATAGGCGACTGGTAAGGGGGCCGAGGCATCAAGGGGCGCCACAAAACTGAAAGGGGGAAGAACTTTAATATACTGTGGTCTGTAATTGACTATTTACTATTAACTCTTACAAATAGAAATGCTAATGCCCAATTAATATTCCTTCAATTCACAATAGTAAAGTCATTTTTTCTTGTCTTTTTAAAGGCAATATTTTTGAGTTGTGCAGGCTGCACACTAGGCAACCCACCACGACGCTTTGAAAAAATTTGGTTGTGGATGAATGTATTAAGCATACACATTTACCTAAATGCCGCTTTGAGTCTGTTGCTAAGCTACGTGAGTGCGTCTGCGATATTTGATGAGGCAGATCCGCCTGGAAACTAACGCAAGGTAATGGACTGAATGTCATCAACAAGCGACTGCAAAGTGCACAGAGATACTTTACATTTTATTTTATTTCAGCTTCCGAAAACAGGTGAGCCATGATTGTTTGTTACCTGAGCCCTGAGCAACTGTGATGTCATTTTTAGTCAACAGCAAGTGACAAAATGGCCGCCCCCCGAGATGGCTAACAGTGGGTGGATTTTGCTGCTTAACTCATATTCCACAAAGACAATATTAATCAGAATGCAGTGCTTAGATTAGTGGAGGCTCATAGAACATATTGTAATGAAAATAATTTTGGGGTTGACTTCTAATGTGTGTTGTAATTGAGATATTGTATGACTTGACTTACACCTTACTTAAACCAAGTAATGACTTGACTCAACATGCCTTATTTTGGACTGAATTGACATGTTGGATTTTGGCCACAGCAATTTGGGACTTGTTCGAAACTTGCTTGGCTTACTTGCAACTCGTACATTGTGACTCACTTCCACCTCTGCAAATAGCTTTCCTCGCCCGGTTGTTTGATATTAGAATCAATGGCTAGGGTTGGCTTACGAGGATTGAAATGGCTTCTTATATGAGCGTAGTGGGAGGGGCATCATATAGTGGATTGGGGGAGACTCTGTCATCTCTTTGACTTGACCTCGTTTGTGACCTCAGCTGCTGCTGCTGCGCGGCTACGCCTTCAACCACTCGGCCGACTTTGAGACGGTACGCATGCTGAAGGAGAAGCTGTGCTACGTGGGATACAACATAGAACAGGAGCAGCGTCTGGCCACGGAAACCACCTACCTGGTGGAGTCCTACACGGTAGGCCCAACCTCAACCGACACTCTTTAATCGTCACCTGAGCTTTGGGTCGCAACGTTCCAATCAACGAGTCTGCTACAGCTCCCGGACGGCCGGCAGGTGATGGTGGGGGGCGAGAGGTTTGGCGCTCCGGAAGCGCTCTTCCAGCCTCACCTGATCAACGTGGAGGGGGCAGGCGTGGCTGAGCTCCTCTTCAACACCATCCAGGCGGCCGACATTGATCTCAGGTGGGGGTCGCGTCGCTTGGCTTAAAATATCTTAAATGTTCAAAAAGGCAGATTAGTGGTGTGTGTGTGTGAACCCCGCTTTTGATGTGTTGGCGTTTGCAGGGCAGACTTTTATAAACACATTGTCCTGTCTGGGGGAAGCACCATGTACCCCGGCCTCCCGTCCCGACTGGAGCGAGAGATCAAGCAGCTCTACTTGGAGAGAGTTCTGGATGGAGACGCACACAAATTGGCTGTAAGACGGCACTAACATTTGAGTGGGAGCATTGACGTGTATGAGGGGCCGTCGGGGACGTTATTCAGGGACGTTATTGAGGATTTCCTCGCACACGCACAACAGAAATGCTCCAACATATAATACTAAAAACGCTCTCAAATGCACTACAGGTTTTTTTTTTTGTTTGCACATTTGAAAGTAAACCTGAAAAATGTACTCGATGGCCCCTCATAGTTCTGTGTTCTCAGTCGCACTTTAAGTCGTTGCACTTCATCCCCGCAGAAGTTCAAGATTCGCATCGAGGACCCGCCGCGCCGCAAACACATGGTTTTCCTGGGCGGCGCCGTGCTCGCCAACATCATGAAGGACAAGGAATCCTTCTGGCTGAGCAGGGCCGAGTACCAGGAGAAAGGCCTCGGCATACTGCAGAAACTGGGAGGCGGCGTCCGATAGAAGCGCTGTGAACAATGTTCAATGGAAATAAATGCCGCCTTTGACTAAACTGGTCAAAGTAGGAGTACTGATTAAACTCCTGTTCTTAAAGGGAGAGTTTGTGCTTCAATGTCCAATTGCTGTCTGGGTGTTGATTAAATAAAACAAAATAAAACACTTAATTTGATGATTGACTAGGATACCTTTTAACATCCAACTTTAACGAAATAGGCCTACCTACAGTTTCTTGTCAAAACAAAACATGACTTGGGTCATTATTTTAGGAGGGTGACGTTATATCAACGACTTGGTAAATATAATCCTAAAACAATTACAATGGTCGGGCTTTTTTATATAACACTAATCTGGATCAGGTGCTGGATCCGTCACATACAAAAAAAACGATTCGCTCGACAAACATGCTAGCTACAGTGGCCATACCAAGCTTGTTATAGTTAATATTACTCTTATTACATTTGAGCAAAAAAAAAAAAAAAACTTGTCTGTCCCATCTAGCGAGAAAAGGAAGTGCGCAGTGCTATGTGGCCCCCTGGTGGCTCTGATGTACAATTGCGGCCTGACCCATCATTTAATTTGTCCATCCTTGTACTTAACTTAAAGGAAGTTCAAGACAAATATAATCTGAAAAGATTTTGTCAAACTTGCACTGGGAAACAAAACATTGTGTATAATGATAATGACATCAAAGCTTTGTTGCAAGCTCCCACTGACTGAGCAAATGGTGGTGGCCCACTGAGGCAGAAGACTTCTTGAATAACGGTGAAGACAAGAGTGTATAATGGTAAAGACAAACTGTTCCACAAAAATAGTGTAAGTTCCACAATTTAGATGCATACAAAAAATTATGAACCTCACCGCAAAGCGAAATTCCGGAAAAAGAAAAGACGATGTTGTGACGGATAAAACATGTCGCTTCGATTAGCTGGTGCTAGGAATCGTTCTTTTGCCTCCATTAATTGCATTCACTTCCGTTTAGACTGTGCGGGCAAAAAGCGTGAGTTGTGATTGGCTCTTTGAATGGGTGTGGGGCCAATGAAAACGACGACTGTGGTACTCAGAGTGAAGAAAATGACCACTAGAGGGAGCTTATGCTAGTTGAGAACGTGCAGACCAAGCAAGCCGCCATCTTGATGACTTCAGATCACATTTTATGAGTAAATTATACCCAAATGCTTTTTTCATTTTTTTTATTTAACATTTATGCCCAAATGCAGGTACCATCCAAAGGGTCCACGTGACGTAGCTACGCATGCGACTACACGATGTTAAAAAATAAAATAAAAAATAAAAATCACAAAAAAAAAACAGCCTCAAAATCAAGTTTTTTTTGTGTGTTTTTTTTACAAATGGCGGCAGAATGAAATCAATGAGAAATGCAATCTCGCGCATTACAACGATGACAATTCATTTCGAACCTTGATATTTGGGTTACACATGATCTATATAGTCACTCGTAAAAAAGAAAACTAAAAAATTGAAATGTGTATATAATGTGAGTCAGTTAGAAAACAAGTGTTGTGAGGCTTGTGGATCACAGTTAACATCTACAATGTGTGTGTGTGTTTTTCATGTACCGCTTTCTGCATGGTCTCTTTTTACCAACTTGTACCACAAAGCAGCCACTGTACGGTACACTTCACAATTAGATAAGTGACAACAGGACGCAGTCGTCACCAAGCAAAAGTTAACTACCTTTGTTGGACCTTTTTGTCTTTCACATTAGAGCTTGGTTTTGTGTGTTGAATCAAAAGACGACACACACACACACACACACACACACGTTCATTGTTAAACAATGCCGTACAAAAACAAATCTTCAAAAGAGTGACGACGTGCACCTGGAGTGTGTTAATACCACGGGCACTCAAAATGGTGTCCCGCCAGGATCTAATCCATTGTCCGGCACATTGTGTACCTGATAACCTTTAGTATTCAACAGATTTGTGCACATCGTGGATTGCCATGGCGTCCAAATTGAAAATCAGTCACAATGGAACAAAGTGGAAACGGTAATGACCAGAAAAGGCGTGCAAAAGCCAAAACTTAATGACACTTGTCATATCCAACACTAGATTTGGTACGCAACTTGAGTGGGACTTTGAATCGGATGAGACTGCGTGACAATTCAATTCCACATCGACTGTTTGAATATGTTATTTTGTCAATACTTAACCCTGTTCTCACCAAATATGGAACAAGTGGCCTCAATCCAATCGGCCCTTGCGATTAGCACAATCAACTGCCACCAAGCGAGCAGGAGCCGCACGCCGACTTGGCGTGACGACTACATGACGTCCACGAAGAATTCGCTGGGGTTGCCCATGGCCAGGTGGAAGGACTGGCGGGACGCAGTCAGCTCGGGGGGCACGGAGCCCAAGTCGCGGGTGGGCGGCGCGCCGGGAGGTCCAGCCGAATTTGAAGAGAGCGGCGGCGCCAGCGTCGGGTGCATGGGGGCCGTGGGCAGCTGCTGCGCGTGAGGAAGGGCGTGGGCGCCCGCCATGGCCGGGTGCGGGTGCTGGGGTACCATCATCACCATCATGGGGTTGTAAGGCATTATTCCCGGAGGGTAGGGGGACATGTGGGGGGGCTGGGGCATGCGGTGATGATGCGAGCGCTGGGAGGAGGCGTGGCTGTGCTCGCTGGGAGCGGCCGAGCCGTGGCCCCGCCTCAAGCTGCTCCGGGTGGAGTATTCTGATTCGCTGCCGCTGCCGGAGCGCGAGTCGCCCCCGCCGCCGTCTCCCCCACAGGGAGACTTCTCCCCACCGCCCGCCGCGCTGCCGGGCCCTTTGCTGCCGCCACGGCGCCGCTCGCCTTCGCTTCGCGTCGACCCACTGCTTCGGCTCCCTGGGGACAGACGGAAGACAGGGTCACACTGGAATGGGTTCGGCTTAAGCTCTGTGATTGGCTGGTTGTGATATGATGGGGTGGTTAGACAATTACAGTGCGTGGTTTCACAAAAGGCTGGGGGAAAAAGTTGACCACAAAAACACATCCACACAAAATTTTGGCCCTGATGCAATTTTAAGTTGGACATCATTTTTAACTAATTGCAGGATCCTGCCACGGCGACAATGTGACACGTACAACTAGTTGAATCTTGTTCGTAACGCTGAACAATTGAGTTCCTTTCTCGATGCAAATGTGTTGGATCTTCAAACCAAACAGGTCAATTTTGTTTCCTCTGTTCTTTTCTTAGCATCGGTGACTGAATTTGGATGGCTTTCAAAGCGGGGCCTGGTATGGTGAGTGATGTGGGCGTCAGGGAATGATAGTGCAGAGTTGGCTGGCTGTTAACTGGCCAACTCGTGTTTACCTTCTTACAATGTTTTTTTCAATAAAGCAATCGACAAAGTACCGGTGCTGCGTTTATTCTTGCCTTACATTCTAACTTATACTCTCCGTATGTACTGACTGGATATTGCGTCTTAATGGGCATGTGAGAGGATGGAGAAGGATGTCATATACACAGAATAATGTTCTGACAGCCATGCATGTCCTTTATTTCCTGCTCATACCTACCGAAAGGTGCTTACTGTTCCATGAGAAAAGAAGAAACGGACTATTATTTTGAATAGTCCAATTAGTAGCTGATATAATCGGTCCTAGAAAAACGATCCCTGTGAAACTTGCTGATTTTGCTTGGCACACAAAAACACTAACAGCAAACTCGATCAATCAGCAAATAAAGTGCAAACTGTTCATGCTTACCTTCGCTGTGCTGGCTGCCGGTGCTTCCTGGAGTGTAGCTGTAGCTGGTGAGCTCGTGGTACGGGGGCGGCTGGCTGGAGTAAGGATGGGTGGCGTAGGGCTGATAGGGGAATGTGTGCATCATGGGCCACGGTGACGCTCCAGGGAGGGGCAGCGGGGCCAAGGTGTCCTGGTCTGACGCCCCGCTGGAGCCGTCGTTGTCGTTCAGGGACAGGTTGGCCATATCTGTGTGCAAGAGGAGGAAAATGTCACTAAAAGAGGACATTATGGTGGAAAAACAGACTTGTTAAATCACATTAACACAAACAGGTAGGGCTCTTTGTGACATTGCACAACCAAGTAAATCTTTTGTTTCCTGCCTGTGTCTGAAAATGTGTCTGTACCTTTAAAAGACTGCTTAAAGAATGTGTAGCGAGTACTCCCAACGCAGTGAGGTTTGCACACGCGACTTACAATTCTCACAGTCACTTAAGTCCCCGAAGACATAATAGCATTGTTCCGAGAAGGTGATCTTGTTGACTGTGTGACGAATGAAGCCAGCCTTCAGCAGATTGCTGGCATACTTCCTGGCTTCACGGCGGTCCTGGAATCCCTCGATGTGGTGAAACAGCCACTCCACCACATCCGAGCCTGGTCACACATTGCGTGCAGGGCAAATTAAGACGGGATTTACACACACAGGGCCTTTAACAAAAGAGCACTTTCTTCTATGGAACGAGTGGAGTAAGCAAATGATTGTTAGCTTGTTGAGATGACTGCAAAAATGAAAAACAAACAAAGAAAGCAACATAAAAAAAAACAACGTAACAAAAAACGTTTTAAGTTTGAAAATACACTCAAAGGAAAACGTCATTAAACAGTGAAAAAAAAAAAAAAAAAAACTCTAAAAATGTATTTTATTGCGCCACGTGATTTAGCTGCAGGTGATTCCAATTTAACAGATGTTTTCAGTCAAGACAAGCGCTCACACATTCGTACTTTGCCCCCCACCCCCCCCCCCCCCCGCCCCTACCTCCCCTCCATCCCTCCCTCCCTCGCTCCCTCCCTCCCTCTGACAAATCACACGGTTTTAATTCCCGGAACATAATGCCTGCCCTGTGAAGTCATGTGAAGTGCAGAGGTTAGCGGACTAATGTGCTCTCTTACCGAGGAAAGCGTTGGGGATGGTGATTTTGAGCCACATGCGATCCCTGACTTCCAGCCCCGACTCCGGTGAGGCCATGGCCTTGGCCACGGACGCCATGTCAGAGTGCAGTGACAAATTAAAGTCATCAAATCCTGTGGAGACATTTAAGACAACTTAAGGGAAATGTGCAATGACTCAAGGAAAAGTGGCCAGAGGAAAAAAAAAAAAGGCAGAAAGATGTTTTTTTTTTTTAGGTCGAATGGTTTTGAATTGCGAAAAGGACATCAAACTGGAATCTCACGTTCAGTCTCGGTGACCGAGGAGGAGGAGGTGATCGTGCTGAGGGAGGCGCTGCCTGGGAAGGCTGGGTAGGCGCCAGTCATGGCTACCGAGTGGCTGACCCAAGCTGCTGGGTCAATTGGCCGGATGGGTTCATCTGCACAGCAAGTACGTACAGTTGGAAAGTGTCTCAAAAACCCAGTCCAAAAAAACGTCCAACTCCCATTAGTTCAACAACCGGGTTCCTTCTGCTACTTACTACGCGGCAGAGTGAAGTAGCCTTGCGGAGATGGGTCCCAGCACTTGGCCACTGTGAGGATGATGGGCCTGGAAAACACCACAATTCATTGCTCCCGGGGCTGATTAGTGACGCCGCAATCGACAAAGTCATCAACTCACCCTGGCTTGTGCACAATCTCCCTCAGCACGCGCACTGCGTCGTCGTTGCTCATGTTCTCAAAATTGATGTCGTTGACCTGGTGGGGAGAAGAATCCAATAAGACAAAACTAAGTGTTGTGTCGTCGAAACGTGCGCTGCAAAGAAAGACGGTTTGTCGCGTCACCTGCAACAGCATGTCACCGGGTTCGATGCGTCCGTCCGCGGCCACAGCTCCGCCCTTCATGATGGAGCCAATGTAGATGCCGCCGTCGCCCCTTTCGTTGCTTTGGCCCACAATGCTGATGCCCAGGAAGTTGTACTTCTCTACACAGTGGAAAAAAAACAAGGAAATATAAAATGATGTTTTTTTAAAAAAAAAAAATTGATTTACTAAGGGGTAAAAATCCAATCCTATTAATTAAAGCAACTAATCCAGGTCCTGAAGAAGCAGAGCCGCCCCAATTCTTCAGACTGCCATCATTATTTTTAACTGGCGGAATGCCGAATTATTTTTAAAGCAAATGTAATGGGCCCCCCCAACGCTGAAAATAGACAAGGGATAGCCAAGTATTGGCCGGGCCGATTATCGGCACCGATATTTGGCTTTTTGACAAATATCGGCATCTGCCTTTTATTAAAACTCTGCTGGCCGATGATAAATCAATTTAAAACTGTGGAAATCAAAACAAAGGTATGTGAAAGTTGAACATTTCTGTCAATATGAAATTTTCATTTACTGTATTGTAAACTACATGGAGCGATTGTTTAAGTTTCGCTTTATCCTTTTTAAAGACATGCTAACAATCCTGGGTGTTCCCTGATCTTTTTGTTAGAATTTTATAACAGAGAGTCAAAATAATTTTTGTAATGATTTTTTTTTTTTAAATCACCATTATGAAAACCTGAAACATTCTTCAATAAACATGCTTAAAGACATTACAACAAAGTTAAGAGTACATTTTTCTTTAGATTTTGCCGATATTTTCCTTTTCACTGAAAATGAATATCGGCTCCAAATATCGGTTATCTGCCTCCTTGATTAATAATAATCGGTATCGGCCCTGAAAAAAGCACATCGGTCTATCTCTAATATAGACTTATAGAAGAAGATGCATACCCATGTTCAGGGTGACAGTGATGATATTCAAGGACATTGTGGAATCCGTCACACTGCTGAAGGAGGAAGCCTAGAACAGGAAACATCTTTTTTGTTTTTGTTTTTAAACTTTGCCCACAACTCCACAGCAGATGCCAAAATGAAAAAGAATTCCAAGATTTGACAGAGCACATCAGACAAGAGCGGCGTGGCGCGCTCGTACCCTCTCCAAGCGAGGCGGGCGCTGTTTCCTGCGCCGTCGATGCCGCTTCAAGAGTCTCGACGCCGTGCTCTGTTCGGTTGCACTGCTGAACCTACCCAATTACAAGTCCAATACAGAGAGGAGTAAATATGATTTCATTTGCGTGACGCTTCGTGCCGCACCTGCTCATGGTGTCGTCGTCCTCGGAGTCGCAGAAGCTGGTGGTTTCCAGCTCGCTGCTCATCATGGTGCTGGAGCTCTCGTACCCGGCCAAGTGCCGCTCCAGGCGACTCTGGCCGTTCACGCGAGGACCTGAAAAGGGAGCGACCAGACGTCAGGGTTTTGATTTTTTACAGACTTCCCGCCATTCCTTGATTGCATCACGAGAACGATGGCAGCGCGCCACATCTTGATAGCTCACCATGTTGCTCCACGCTCTCCCTGTGTCGAGGTCTCTCTCTCCTAAAGGAAACGACAGATTCCGTTTCGGTCTGCTCGTCCAGAGTCTCCACGCTGCCCGTCGCGTTGGGACTGCGAGACACGTGGGAGCAAAGTTGGACGAGACCCCGGTTACAGAAACGCCGTTGGCTTGCCAGCTTTTATTGGAAATCAAGTGTCGGGTCAACAGCAGATTGCACAATAGCACATATGATGATCTTCCAGAAAGAAATTAGCGTATTTCATTCGATAATGGAGGCATAAACCCTGGCAGGCCACCATCTTCCAGGAAACTTAGAAAGCACTAAACTGCAAAAGCATTTTTGTTAACTAAAAAAAATGAAAACAAGACTGTTTAAAAAATAAATAAATAAATAACTGAAACTACAGCTACCATTTATGAAACTATAATTACAGTGAAAATGCCTTTTTTGGTTTTGTTTTCGGGGTTGATTTTAAATGCATTTATTTGCTGTACATCTGTAGCTACAGAAGGTAGGTCAGTTGTTTGAGAATTCTAATTTACTTTATTACACAATAATTAGTGATCTGTTATTTGTTCCATACACTCAACAAATAGTCATATTAAAAAATAAAAATCTAAAACCAATACCAAAACTAATAGAAACTAAACTAAAACATTTTCGCCAACACAAAAACTAATAAAAACTAACAAAGGTGCTCTAAAAACAATTTCACATACTGAAATTAAAAAGTCAAAAATAAAAGAAAAATAGCTATAACAAAAATCCAAAAATATTACAACCTTGCTAGGTACATTTAAAGAACAGAAAACATGCTCATGTGTTTTGGCCAATAAATAACGAGACGAGGAGACCAAGGTGAGGTGAGGTGCATCACTTCTACGGTTCTTTTGGTTACAGTTGCGTCACTTGAACGAGCGTTTGGGTGCTTACTGGAAGGAGGGCGGTCTGGAGTCCCCGATGCCCCCGGTCCTCTCCGCAGGCGGGGGCGGCAGGGGCGGCGGAGGGGGCGACGGCTGGGTGGATGTCTCCACGGGAGGAAGCGCTGCCGGAGCGGCAGGCTCTGCCGCCGGAGCGTCTGAAGACACCAGCTGACGTCAAAAACAGACGCAAAATAATCAGTTAGCCTGAGGCGTGGGGGTTTGGGGGGGGGGTTGCTTGGCAAACGGAGAGCGATGAAAGGAAATGTAGAAAAAGGGGGGGCAGGGCTACAGGGAAAATCAAGAGGTAAGATTTATGTCAACATTTTTTGGGGACACGCAAACACTGCTCTCTTCTCGGGCGAACGTGTCACGGGGCTCACCGAAACACTATCCTCTATTTTGACCCGCGTCGCAATGGTCAAACAAAAGCGCGTCAACGCTCAGGTTAAACGCACAGCGCGTGACTCGCCGCACATGCAGCAGGAAACGCACGCGCCAACATTCGGTTTGCGCCTCGCGTTCGAATGGTGCATATTGAGCGGACAAACCGCCCCCTTGCTTTATGCTGAAAGTGGGAGGCATTTTCTCACAACACAATTCCACTAAAAGAAGTTGAACAACCATTTTGGCCCCTCTCCCCTTTCCAACACACCCCAACGGCTGTGTGAGCATGAAGCCTCCACTGTCTTCTGGGCTGGCTCCACCCTTCTTAGCGTGCAGATCACATATCGCTCCCACGGGTTTATAGGCTTTAAAGCGCTCCCTTCATTCTTATGCACTTAACAGATGCTTGAGCCTCAAACCTGCTCAACCGGGCCAAGTCTGCTCGCAGTGTTTTTGTCTCGACTTTAAATGTTACATACAGGCTGGACAAAGAGCCAATGTTGAATGAAGAAATGTTCACAAATCGTCCTGATGATCAACAGGGACCCATCAGGGCAGTTTCAACTAGTGCCTGACCAATCCAATGGTCGATATTAGTCCTTTAGAAAAAATAATACATCAGCGGTAGTTTTGCTGACTAAGCACCAATATTATCTTACTTTCTCAATGCTATTCATTAAGTATGGGCCGGAAGCAAAGGACATGTATGGATGGCAATGTTATTCTGTGTGAAAGACATCCCTCGCCATCCTCTCCAGCGGGCATTCCGCAGACTGACGGATCCGTCCGCCCGTTTTGGTGACAACTGATGAATGACGGGACACTTTTTTCAAAATGGCGGACTAAGCACTGACGGAAGTGGATTCCGTCATCATCACTAACCGCATCCATCAGTGACGGTCTGTCAATCTGTCAGACGCCCGTTTTGCTGATGTTTTTTTTGGGCTGGGGGGGGACGGACGGACGGACTTTCGATGGACTTCTGACGGACGGACTGACGATTACAATTCGGTTCGTCACGAAAAATGAGGGCTGACGAATGACGGACCAGCAAAATTGAGTAAAATGCCCACTTCTGATCATCTCATTTATGTCCGTTAAACGCAATATATGTAGGTAATGTGTGGCAACCAAAATAAATATACTCATTTGCTAACTCAATACGGGTGTTATGATGACTGCATGGCTGACAGAACATTCTTCTCCATCCTTCCATATGCTCGCTAAGACGCAAAATCGCGAAGTATACCGTGTATGTGGCTAAAGTTTATGATCATGCTCAGTGTGCAAATTTCTCTCTCGATGTTGGTAGTCGTAAACACTAACGGAAAGCCCGTTTAAAATGATAGTTGGTTCGGGAATTATATCATAAAAAAGAAAAAATACTTTTGGATATGAAGTTTGTAAAACTGGTGTAAATGTTCAAAAAAGAAAAAGGTACAAAAAAAATCAAATAAAATGATAGTCGGACTGGCCTATAGACGATTACGGCCGTAGGCGATAAACGGAGTGCGAATTTTCAGTGAATTGCACAGCTCTGTTCATTATACTGCGTGTATGCATGTATGTACAGTGTGTATATGTATGTATGTACAGTATATATATATATATATATATATATATTTATTTTTTATTATTTTTTATTAATCGTCCAATTAATCAATTTCCCCCTCCCCTGCAAAATATCAGGATCAGCCTAAAAAAAAAAAACGTTCAGGCTTCAGACCCTGGTTTTAACAAATCTCAATTATTGAAATATGGCCACTTCAGTCGGGTGGGGTAGTCTTAACTTCGCTGCTGTACATTGTACTGGACATTTAATCTAGTTCTGGAGCAAACAATTGTTCTTTAATTACGCTTGACACGTATGATATAGAGTAACTTTGGGGGTCGTTGGAGAAAACAAAAAGAGTGGTTGTGGAAAGTATCATTAGAAACCGACTACTTACCCAGGACACCACGCGACCATTAAAGCACGGCAACTTGGCGCCATCATCCGAAATCTCTTCCTTCACCACCCTGAAATAGAGAAACAAACACACAAAAGAGTTGTGCCTCTGAAGGGTAGTAGGAGTGAAAACCTCCCCAAACGTCGTAAAGAAAAACTGCTCAGACACACGTAAGTCCATACGTTACATAAGACAAGCTTTGGGGGTTTTGCTGTGTGTTTGGCAGACCTTTTGTGTATTCCCACCCACACCGACATAACACGTTGTTATTCAAGTAGTTAACAGGAAGATGGGCTGGGCGCACGGGCTCCGAATGAGCGTAAGACTTGCTCAGGCTCCGGCAGCTGTTAAGATCTGGCTCTCTACGCTCAGAAGGAAGACTGGCGGCTTTTTCGAGTGGCGAGAGTTGCTGGTGAACTTTTGAAACCAAATGTTTGCTTCCGCCGACTTCCAAATGATTAGGCATGAAGGATTTAGGTGAAAGTAATAAAAACAAGAGCATGTATATACAAAGTATGTCGCAATTAGGGCTGAACAACAATGAAAATTGATGTCATTTATTATTAATTTTATGCAATATTGTGATTGCAATTTTAGATGCGATGACTTTTTCAAGGTCCTCTTCAAATGTATTTTTAACAAACAACCAATAAATCAATCAGTTTTACGATCAAGTATCAATTTAATATTAGAGTTGGGCACCACTAAAAGATTCCGGTCCTGGCGGAATCTTTCAGATTTTAAAATGTCGGTGCTAAACTTCGATTCTTGCTTTACCGCGAAGCCCCTCCCCCACCATCGGAGCCAAGGCCATATTGTTGTATTTAATTACCGGTTCATAAATGAACCAAACTACTTAGTTTTCTAAATGTAAGCTGTAGCTTCAGTTAGTTTGCACTTTTCAAAAGCAGCAAGTTTGTATTTTATTTGGTTAACAAAAATGGTTTTGCAATTTGAGTTTCAATTATTTTGTTAGTTTTCATTAACTAAAATAACCTTGGTCAGGCCCAAAAATAACTAAAGAAATATATACATTTCGGTGAAGTGATTGTAGGAAAAACGTCTACGTAACAAGAAATGTTAGAGGACTCTTGATAATGTCGCTGCACAATGTGCCGGCTTCAAATATGAAGCGGGTTACACTTCGCCCACCCCTGATGTAAACAATCCGAGGTTGATGACGAGATGCAACGGGCTTCATTCTTTGCAACAGAAATGGGCTTACTCCTGTTGGATGATTTCAACTCAAAGGTTGCCCAGCTCCACACCCCGTATTTCCACTCCCTTGTCATGTTAAATTGGTGAAGCATCTCATTTGAAACTGTAAATCCAAGACTCCGTGGTGCCAGCACAACATCCAAGAACAAGCCAAAAAGACTCCGTGGTGCCAGCACAACATCCAAGAACAAGCCAAAAATGCTCCTCTCCCGAATCCCGACGGATGACACTGACGCCCAGCAAATGGTCCACGTCGGGCCCCAGTTTCCTCGCTCTGGTCCTGGTCTGCTCCCTCCCCATGACCCCTCCCATCCCCATAAAAACTCCACACACACACACACACACATACTGCTGTGGCCGACAGCTGGCCTCATACCAGGGCAAATGAAAACGCAAACTATTACGCGCTCCTCTTGCCGTGTCTGATGGAAGTAGGTGTCCGTTCGTTTGATTGGCCAGCTGACTCGGAAGCCACATTTGAAAATACTCGGAAAGATGCAAATGAGGGCGCTTGATGGTGCCACCTTGTACTATGGGTAATTTTCACCCCTCACTGTTTACGTTGCCTCCGCCGACTGCGTCGCCAGACCCGACAGCATTGCAACAGAGGTCCTCGCTAGCTCATCCGAGATTGTTGCAAGTGAAGTGAAAAGTAGCTCGAATGCGTCAGTTTTTACTGCAATCCAATGTCGATTACCTCCACGCAATTGTAGTGTCCAGCAGCAAAGGTAAAGGTAGTTTAAAAACCACGCCTCTGTCCTCATCACTCTCCGGCGTCAGAGCCCTCCTGCGGCCGCTCGAATCTAACACCTCCGAGGAGGGGTCACTACCACCGGTCCAGTCTACAGCTCTCATTCATGAGAATGGGAGAACCCTGGTATATATATAATTTCATTATCATATTTCATTATGTGGTGTCTAGGTTTAGTGCTTAAGAATTACAGTCCATGTTTTCACATATCCTTCAAAAAAAATAATTGCATATTAAAACGCAATCGGAATATTTGGGGGAAAGAAAAATAACAGTAAGATGATTTTTCGATATCGTTCCGCCATAATTTGTGGTGCGCTGTTTTTATCACTGTTCGTACACGAACTGCAGTCTATACGAGCAATAAGCACACGACAATTTTTTCCTCGTCGTGTGTGGGGTCTCTCTCACGTGTTAAGAATCGGTTAAGATAGTCAATATTGGTCTATGTGCGTCATCCCCCACTTGGGACGAGGGGTCTCTGCTGCTGCATAAAGCACACATACAGCGCATTCCTCTGCAGCAGGATTAGCAGCCGGCACAAAAAGATGAATTGATAGAGTAGAGAGGAGCTTGTTGCTTCAATCTGGAGGAGAATGGGAGGAGGAGGGAGTGTGTGTGTGTGTGTGTGTGTGTGTGTGTGTGTGTCGGGGGGGGGGGGGGGGTCCTGGCAATGAAAGGGTGGCTGGCAGGCAAAAGTGTTAAAGAGTGGGAGACAAAAATTAAAGTAAAAAAAAATCCACTAAAAAACAGGATCTTACCATGATGGACTTAATGAGACGGGAGGGGGGGTTGATTAGTGTAAAGAAAATCAGCAGGGACAGGTAATGAACCCCCCCACCCCCACTCCCACTCCATTGTAATGATGATGTTTGCTGAGATCCACGATCACGATGCCCACGCAGCTCCTAATTGGGCAACTTTTCGCTGGTTATTTTATCACAAACTTTTTCTTTTTTTTTTTTTTGCAAAAGCGAGGAAGCGTACTAGAACTCACCCAAAGTCCTGGTCCATAGATTTGAAGAAGAACTTGTAGTTGGGCTTGTTCAAGACTTGCTTAAAATCCAGGAGGGTGATACTTTCAGCGCCGATGGGGATCTTCACCAAATACGGAGTCTCCTCTTCATCTATATGATAAATGATTTTGGTTTCCGCCATGTCTGCGGCTGTTTTTTTTGTTTGCTTGCTTTTATGGTCCTTGCCGAAGTCGTCCACAAGAGTTGCGGCAGCTAGCCTTTAGCAAGCTAGCTGGCTAACCAGACGGCAGAGGTGAAACGATGGTGGCCGCTCAGATTTCTTTTTTGTTTCCTTCACTCGACCCCCTTCCTCGTCCCGTCGCCGTTTCGCCTCCAACAAATGTCTACACTCACATTTTACCGACAACAGCGGACGAAGTGGCACATTTACGCGAACCGAACACGGAGCAACTTTGGCCCCCAACAAAAACACACGGGGGAAGGGAAGGGGATTGCGGGAGCGGAGGGTGGGGGGGGGGGGCAACTAAAAAGTTTTCACCACTTTTTTTTTTTGCGCGAGCCAACGCGGCGTGTGACGTCATCACGTTCGCCCCATTTTCCATACGTATGCTCCCCACCACGCTCGTCCCTACTATTTTTGCTCGCCCCTATAATGAAAAATATTATTGTCGACGGGGTGGGATTAATTAATTGAAATCAAAAAGTGCCATCAATAGATTCTGGCGCCCCAAAACCAGACAGTTTCTTGTTGTATGTCTTTAAGTGTAAAGAAAATCAGCAGGGACAGGGAAAGTTTTCTGCTAAGGTGCGTAAATACAGTATTGTCAACGTACATTCTAGTAGTTTTGTTGGCTGCTTTTGTTTTCTCTGCTTTGCTTTTGAAATGTCAACTTTTGTGGTTGTTAATGCTTGTTGGAGTTGTCTTGGCTTGTGTGAAGCACATTGAGTTGCCTTGTGTATGAAATGTGCTAAATAAATAAAACTGCCTTGGCTTACCTTTAATAAATAAACATACACTAGCACCGTAATATTCAATATATTTAAACATGTTAAGAAAGAGAATGTAAAGAAATAGTGTCCTCTGGTTTTATAAACACATACTCGCCTTTAAGGCATAGTTTAGTGATACATGGCACAATCTTATCGCTAAGCAACTGGCTCCAAGATAAGTGAAGATCTATAGCTGTGACAAACGTAGTTTAAAATGACATTTTTAATTGATACAAACACTCAAATCACACGTTTTAACCATTTTCCATCAACCTGGTACATCCTAAGTATTGGAGAGCTCGCTGCATGGCTGCGCCCAGGTAAGGTTTTGTTGTTAGGGTTTCAAATCACAGATTCAATCAAGACTTAGTTTAGTTTAGTTTAGTTTATTTGGGCATAGTACACTCCAGATAATGCATTTAAATACAATATTCAGTACATGGGAATAAGAGCCCAAAAGGAGTAGGCTGGAGCAGATGCTTGTAAATGCCTACGCCACGACACATAATACAGAATATCAGGTGCATCCAAACTTTCTCCATTGAGAACCCACATATTAAAATGAAAAACAAAAATATCACATGCAGTAGAAATAAAACTAAGTTTCATCATATAGTATTTATTACAAATACTTATCTTATATAGTTGTTTTGAATTGATTTATTATCAGCACTTTAAGTTAATGTTTTAAACAAGAATGAAGGTTTCAAATTAGGGTTTCAAGGCCAGTGTTTCTGTTTCAAGTCCAGGGGTGGGTCAGTGGACGTGGTTGAGACTCTACGTGGATGTGAGCCCCTTCCTTCCTTCCTTCCTTTCTTCCTTCCTTCCTTCCTTCCTTCCTTCCTTCCGTCCTTCCTTCCTTTCTAAACATTTCAAACTTTCCTTGCTACCTTCCTTCTTACCTAAAATAACTTAATTCCAAAAGTGCATCTTTACTTACTATTTGATGTACAAAATAGAACCAAAATAAAGTATGATTATCCGGTCAGTCTAGCAACAGCTAAAGGGGTATAAAACAAAAAAGTAAAAACCTGTAACTGTCATCCATTTTCAAAAATAAATTTAGTAAAACTGAAATAAAGTAGAACTACTCACCCTGCCATAAATTTGTATTAAAAATAAGTAATTACTGTACAACTTAAAAAAAGTAAAACTACTATCTCAGTCAAACAACTATATGTCAAACAATTATAAAATGAGTTCAGCATAATGAAACTAAAATAAAGAAAAAACAACTCAGCCTACCATACAATTCTACAAATATGTACATCAAATCAGAAATAAAGTAAAAGTAAAACTGTTGTGCTGATTTTATACACACAAGGTCAGACCATGACTCATAGCATTTATCCTTTTAACAATTCGGCATTCAAATTGTACACGTGATCCCACTCTCCTTCGGCCTGTGCAGCACGCACGCCACCTTGTTGTCATGACAACAATGCAGGTCAATATGTCACTGTGATAGTATGACCAGAGGGAACAGCTCCTCTAATCACGATTTCATATAACTTGAGACCACCAAGAGGCCGAAAGTGGAACAGCAGGCGGCTGACTTAAGGACTGTGACAGATTGTTGTAAATAATAATAATGCATCATATATACATATATATATGTATATATATATATATATATATATATATATATATATATATATATATATATATATGTATATATATATATATATATATATACACATATATATATATACTTTTTATTTTTTATACTTTGATTTTGTTTGTTAATGCTTTTGAATGTTGTACTTTTAATTAAATGAAGTTGATTTACCTTATGTATGAAATGCGCAATATAAATAAAGCTGCCTTGCTTTGCTTTTTCATGAACTTTACATATAACATACAACCAAAATGGAGGCATGCGTCCCTGTCTGACAATTCCAGCAAACGATGTGTAGATTGTTGAAACCAGTGTCAGGGGGTTAATTTTTTCCCCTCCTTTCCACCCCCTTTTGCGTCATTATTTGAACACTCTTCAACTTCATACAATGCACGATTCATTTCTTCTTTTGTGTTTTTCCCCACATACCACCGGCCCGTTTCTGGTCTTTTAATTCATGTGCTGTATGTGTTATTTATAATTCACTCGGGCTACAAATGTTATATATATTTTTTTTATACTCTGTTTATGAAAAATGAAATATTCTTGCACCTGCTTCTTATCTTTTGTGGTTTGACGGGAGCGGTCGATGGTATTCCATTGAGCAAGTCGACCAGGTGAAAGGCATTGTCTCCAATCAGAACTCCAGACCAGTTGCTTTGACAGGCAAAAAAACAGAACTGGAACTTTTTTGACCATTGCACAAGCCAAGGAGGGATTTGCTCATAATGCCCCTTGTCACGAGGTAAAGATGTTGTTTGCACTTTGTACTTGTAGCACATTTTGAAGAAATACACAGTTGTTGTTGTTTTTGTGTGCGCGCGTTATCATCTGCAGGCTCCCCTTTGTCTTTGTGCTGGTCTGTGCAGCTGTCATGTCATCAATCACACGCTCGCATTCTGCACGAGGTGAGCCCCAAAAACAGACTGCTGTACTGCTTCCACCTAGGATGTGGAAAATATATATTCTAAAAATGTAAACAACAATAACACTACGAAACCTCTTCTGCTGTCTTTAGTTGTGTTCTTTTCTTCTTTTATTGAATGTGTCAATTGACAAGTCAAAATGTAGAGCTGCAATTTTTCTTCATTTATTATTATTACTATTACGTTTGTTTTGACAAATTCTTTAAATTCTCTTTTTTTTGTTGACAGTCAAAATTCAACAAAATATTTTTAAATTGTAAAATAATCTTGACTTCATGCTGACCAAACCGTTTTTTTTTTTAAATTAATATAAATAAACAATTTAAAAACTTTCCACCCTCAATGTGAACTAAAACCTGTACAAGTCGATTGAAAAGAAAAAAAAAATCTTTTTGAGAGGGAAAGTAAAACTGAACTGAGATAATGAGGTTGCATAAGTGTGCACACCCTAATTCTAACTGGGGATGTGGCTCTGTCCATAATTTGCCAATCACATTCACACTCAGATCAAATTGGAGTCACTTGACACCCTTTATTGTGCTTTTGATTAACCCCACCTACATTTCAGATGTTCTAATAGGCTTTTCTTGTTTTGTTTGACCTTCTTGCTGTTTTTGTGCTAACACTGATTGGCATTTGGAACTGTTTACAATTTACTCCACCTTGGCTAAGGCCCCAGTTCCAGCTGAAGAAAAACAGCCCCAAATTCTTTTGTACGCTTCCCCCGACTGATCCCTTTCAAGAATTAGATGCTTTGAAAGTACTCCGTGGGACAAGGCTTGTGCAACATGTCTTGTGCCCTAAGATGTGACTACAAAAATGTCAGGGAAAGCCTACTAGAACATCTGAACTTCACTTGGGGTGAATTTTAGGCAGTCTAAATGGTGACAGATGTGTGCTGACTTGAATGTGGTTGGTTAATTCTGAATACCATCAAATCGCTATTGATAAAAGGGTGTGCACACTTAGGCAAGCACATTATTTTAGTGGTTTATTTTTACTTTCTGTGTTTTGAGTTCTACAGGTTATTAGTCATTAATTGCGTTTTTTTTTTTTTTTATATAAAAATGATATTTGAACAGGGGTGTGTTGACTTTAAAAAAAAAAAATGTTTTTGCATGTATTGTTTTATTAGTGTTGCAAATAATAAACACGTTTTCTTACTCTCCCATTTCTTCTCACCTGTAGCCAGTCCAGTAAGAGTCCTCAGTGCTGATGTTTTGAAGACATCTATGTATTCTCCGCACAGCCAGTATCTGCCCCCCTCTTCTGGACGTCAATCAAGCCAGCTGCAGGACACAAACAATGTTTTTCATTCCCGTCAAAGGGGCCAAGATTACGAAACGTTCCAACCAGAGATGACAGGACCGACAAACAGGCTTTTGGTCAGGCAAGGAGAAAACCTCTACCAATACCCAGTGGTCGTTCTGAAATCGGCTCCTGGCCATCCCTTATATCAGCGCTCCGGGAACCCTGAAGACCATCCAAGATTTGAAGATGTGTCCAGAGGGGACGCTCCAAAAACGCCTGCAAGAAGAGATCAGCCGGGAGGTAAATCAGCGTGGCAAACGTCGTCCGTCCTGTCATCGCAGCCAGGCCGATATTCGACCGGAAGCCGCAAGGACTCTGACGAACCCACCAAAGTGTTTGTGCCGAGCGTGTCCAACGGGATTCGGCCCGGCGGATATCCGCAGAGACGTGTGACCACGTTGGTGGAGAAAAACCTGGACGCCTCGGTTTTCAAACACAGTCCTCAGCCGCAAAAAGTGACATCATCCCTCGCTAATGATAAAAAGGTCCAGTCGTTTCTCTTCAAGCCTTCTTTCGTCAGACGAGAAGATTTTGGGAAACCTTTGTCCAAGATTGAGGAGGATGAAAGGGTTCCAAAGTACAGCAGGACTGTGCCAGCCAAGGAGGGAGACCATGTGGCACAGAATGCTGGTCGCTATCAAGCCACCTCGAAAGTATATTTGCCTCGAAACTTCGCGGCTCAAAATCACGACGAGAAAGTTTCGGCGAATGTTGTGCCTCCTGTTTTTGCAACCGGCTTAGTGGCCATGACAACCAGAAAACCCGTGCCCCCGACATCCGCAGAACGTATCCCCAAGTTACTGGGAGTTAAAAGATCCCGCTGGCCAGCCTCCATGGCCTTTGCCAGTGACTCTCCGACCAATAAAGGAAAAAGCTACGTGTTCAAAATGGCAAACGTTTACCCCTCCCTGTCGTCTAAATACAGTTTCGGCCGGAGAAAGGTTGAGCCTCAAACTACAGCTGCTCCGTCCACGACTGGATTTCGACATCCCCAAAACCTGCATCGCATGCTCCTCAAACAGCCGTCAAATGAAATCAAGCGTGCCAATTCTGCAGCTAGACCATCAAACAAGTCAGCCGCTCAGCAGAATTTTGAAGGTCTCGACGGGAACATTTTTCAGTTGCCGTATACGAGTCCAATTCCAGAGACGCCTCTGCAACGCCCAAACGAGGTCCCGGCATTAGGAAACGAGCAAAACCAAACACGGCCCGAAAGGCAAACGGCCACAGAGGCGATAGCCGATCGCGGCGTCTCGAAAGGCACCGAGGGGAGGCTCGTCGAGGGGAGGTCGAGGCTCTTTGGCACGTCCACCAGTAGCACGGTGCGAGGCAGACGGGTGCATGCCACCCACCGCCCCGGCCCCAAGCATGTTGCCGGGAACTCGCCCATTGTCAGGTTGCCCAAGCGGCCCAAAGGTCAGCTGATGGAAAACACCAGGACGACTCAGACGCCGACCACTGCGGCCTTTCCCAACGTTACAAAACCGGGAGTCGGGTTCTACACGACTGAGGTACCGTTGCCCACCAGTGAAAACACAAGCCGTGAGACAACTCTCGATACAGACAAGGAAAATGAGAAGAACATGAAAACGGACGATGGATCAAGCAGAAGTGAAGTGGTTGACTTTGGGACAAGCGAGACTCTGCTGGAAGATTTGTTGGAACTAAATTATCTTCGAATTTCGACGAGGAACGTCTCCTTCAGGTCTATTTAAGGTCCAGGTTGGATTATTTAATAAATAAAGCCAATTTAAAAAAAAAAAAAAAAGGTGAAAAACTACAATTGTAGCTATTTTGTCACTCGAAATGTCTTGTTTCCAGAAATCGTTACTCTCTTCCAACCATTCTGCAAAAGTCCGATTATCAGACAATCGTGATCGTTGATCCTGTGGTGTGGAGTGTTGAGATTGTCCGGGCTGATAATTGAAGAAATTAACCCTGGTTGGGTGTTTCCTCCATCTATTCTCTTACTCACTGGAATAAATAAATGCACAAATACAATAGTTGGATGAACTTAAGATTTCATGTTGGTCAATTTAATTGCGTTTTAAGTTTTGCTTTGGTGAAAATTTGGTTTTACCACTTTTCACAAAGGAATTTGTTTGCAGAACCTTTTATTGAACCCCAACTTAAAGATATACTGTAAGTGAAAAAGACTCACATTGTCATAAATATCAATAATTTGTATTTTGAACTTTGTCCAATTGAAATTACTATTTTGGCCCCCCCCCCCCAAAAAAAGGCCTTTCATTGCTATTTTTTTTTATTTACAGTCTACGCTTATCCTCACGGTCGCAGGTGTGCAGGAACGGATTCAAGCTGACTTTGGGTGACTGTTCAACATTTACGATAGCAAATCTTGTTCATGGTCAGCACCAAGCAAAGACCCGATCATTATCAGATCTCTCTAAGAGATTGAAGACGGTGTCGGGTGTGTTGAGGAAACCTGGATCTGCTTGGAAAACGCTCAGGGTCAACAAGCGTAGCTGTTAAAACAATTCAATAGTTGCGCTGTACGATAGCAAAATCCTTTTGTGTAGTCATCACTGAGAAGACTCATGATTGCCAGTGGAGATATCGTGTGTGGCGTGTCGTGGCGTGTCATCTCAAATACACACTATAAAAGCAGATCATTTTCTCTCGCAGGGTCTTTTGAAACCATTATTTTAGGCCGCTTTCTGAGAGGAATTCTAAGCAATCATAAATTTAATTCTTCACACAATTCAAGTTGAGAACAAAGAGCGTAGAGTATCCCGTTCCTCGTGTCCTCATTCCTCCCGTGCAGGCGGCTGCTTCTGAGTGTGCTGACACAGATTTTCCGTCTTCTCTTCTGTACTCTCGTCAAGACTCGAGCATGCTGGTGAAATAACGAGATGGAAAAAATGATCTCCTCGCTTGTACAACTTTTTTTGTTGTTGTTGTGCCAGAATACATAAAACAGAGGAACCAGTAGTTACTTATCACACATGAAAGAGACTATTTAGGAGTTGCACTGACAACAACGTCAGACTATTCATTCACACTTAACCACATACGATGCCTTGCTTAAAATTTGCAAATTGGACTGTCAAAGGATTGAGGCCACCAGTGCATTGTCGAGCCTGCTTTGTCCACTAGAGGGCGATGGTCACCCATAATTAATCTGCAACACTGCATCTTTGAAAGGAGACAGTGTGTTTTCACGTATGAAGTCGTAATTAGTTTAAAACATTGCGTCCAAAAACATCTCTGTGAGGGCCAAAATTCCTCAACCATCAAGAAATATCGGGAAGTTACATCAGTGGTTTTCAAACTGGGGTGTGCGGGGTTCCACGTCTCATTGTCGGTCCGCAAAATAATTACCAATAAATTAATTAAGTGGAATATTATAAAAAGTGCATTCCTACATATGGGGGCCAGCATACCAATACAACAAAAATAAGCTAGTTCCAATTGCCTACCATTGCTTTGGGCCAATTAAAATCACTGACATGACTATGACATAATTACATATATCGACTTTTCAACTAGACAAAATCTGAATAATTAAACTGTTTTAAAAAAGTGAATTCATCCTTATGTCTTATTTTATGAAAATAGGAAACTTAAATTCATAAGGTATTTAGCAGTAGTGTACACCCGCTGTTACAATTATGAGAGGGTCCATGGAAAAATGTCCCCCCTCTAAGAGGTCTATGGACCTAAAAGTTAATTTACACCTCACATTTATGGTTTTTCCTATAATGAAGGGGCGATCCTGTCCAAAGTAAGTCAGCCACCACCAATGTCCCGGCAATATATCAAAAGCTATAAGTGTTAGCCAATGGTGAGCCGTACGTCTAGCAAAACACAGTGCAGGTTGTTTAAAGATCCCGTTATGTGTTTTTCTTGATTTGTTTCGCAAAGTGCAAAGACAGAACAATTTAGTACTGAATTGTTGCGATATAGCGTTAAACCTTTTTCACCCTCTGGTTGTCCAGATTTTTGGGGCATGGCTAAAACAGGGCTCAGTGACGCATTTGAGCCCTTGGCATGAGTTGGCTCTCCCTCCCATTCTGTGTCCACCCATCACCGGCTAGCCGTCACAATTGCGAGTTACTAAGTCACTTAACATTAGGGCCTACCGTGTGCAGTTAGCATCTAGCCATGCCTACAACTCCCCAAAAAATGCATCTTCCCTGAGGTGATGGCGAGTTGGACAGCTCCATTGTGAATTGGCATGCTAGAAGCTAGTAGCGTGCTAGTGACTAGCTAGCAGCTAGTCACAAATCGTGGGCCGGCATTAAGTCAGTCCAATACTCCACATGCCTGCTCCATGCGGCGTGCGCAGATTCACATGGCAGTGACACTTAAGGGAAAGTTAACTCTTTATTATGTTTGTTAGAGCGCGAGCTAATTAGCTAGCGAGCGAATTAGCTAGCGAACTAACCAGCTAGCGAGCTAACGAGCTCACTAGACCGCAGCGGTTTCGCCCAATAAGTCACTGCCTTACTTCAATTGCGTTGTGTGTGTGGCTCCCCACATAACAGAGGCACTCAAGGGGAAGTTAACTGTTTATTACGTTTGCTAGCCTGCCAAACTGAGCTAACAAGCCAACATGGTCGCTAGACCACGTTAGGGTCATCTAATAGGTCACTGCCTCACTTGGAGTTGTTGTGTGTGGACCACCACGCAACAGAGGCAGAAAGTTACCTGTTTATTACAAACGCTAGTCGGCGAGCTAGAAAGCTAACGAGTTAGTGAGCTGCCCGACCGCGCAAATATGCTACCGCCTCGCTCTATGTCACTATAAAGTAGTATTTTCCATCGTGTGTCTCTTTTAAGCCTAACAAATAAACTATTGTCTTTTAGCGCAGCCATCGAGTCAACCAAGGGGCATTAGGTCCACGCTAAACCGAGACTGGAGCCCCTTTCACATCACCTGACCCCTTCACCCTTTTTCCCAGCCAGCTAGCTCCACCTAAAATACCAACACTTGTCCCGAGTCGCCAGCTCCTTCAGAGAGGGGCCTCACCGCGCCGGAGAGTGTGAGGTGACCTGCCAGTCAAACACATTGTACATTGGATTAACACTGCCCCCTAAAGCCTCTCCACCACCCTGTGTGGCGTGGAAAGTGGAGGGCTCCACTTTCCCAGAGAACTGAACTATGTCTACGGGCGTAATGTTTGCGCTGGGAAGTCTTGTGTCCGAGCATTTGGTCTGCACGTTCTTTTCATGTGTGTGAACTACTTCCTCCATGAATTTGGCCGCATGGTGTCCTCTTGCAAGCCCCCCCTTTGCTTCCTCCCCCGTCCCACCCCCCAAGTGAGGGGGAATTCTGTAGCATGTGTCGACGCTTCTCAGGGAGCTTTCCGTCAAAATAAAGCCCGGGCACGCCTTCACCTCGTAGCTCTTTCCTCCAACTCACTTTCTCCATGTGGCATTTTTCCTTTATGACTGATAATTGTGAACACAGTCTATTATAAAGACAAAGCCATAAGGATAACAACTCAAAAGTCTGTTTGTGGTGTGTGTGTGTGTGTGTGTGTGTGTGTGTTTGTGTGTGTGAAAGGAAGACAGAGAAAGGCCTTTTGTTTTGCGAAGTGAAAGAGGGGGATGGCGGTGGGTGAGAGTACATATTATAGTAAGAAAATGGTTGCTTCTGCATTTGTGGTGAGGGAGGAGGGAATAAGATTGCCCAACAACAAGGCAACCATTGCAGTTTTGGCCAGTACTGCGTGTTTAAAGTCACTTTATTGAGTCTGAAAGTTAAATGGGAAGATGCGGGGTAGGGAAAAAGTTAGGAGGATTAGCACGAGTGTCTTGCAGTCTACCAAGAGTAATCCGGGGGGTTTTAGTGGCTTAGGAAGACTGTTTATCTTGGTAACACACATCCAGCAGTTGGTTAAAGTTGCTGGAAATGTGGAGACAGAGCGGACGTAAAAACAAGAGTGTCAGCTGTGTGAATGAATGTATGCGAATGATTGGAAGGAAGTAATTTGGAAATCAAGCAGCAATAAACGAGCGTTCACGCTTCTGTCTTGGTGGCGAATAAATGATTTGCTCATCATACTTTGAGGCCGTGCGCTGCCATGTGCGAAGGTGTTGGCAAAGAAAAAATGAATGTAAAGGATACAGCTTCCAATTGAAGCTCATTTGGGCGAATTCCCTAGTAGGACTGAGTCGTAGTTACGAATAGAGAATTCGTCCAAAAATGGCTGATTAAAACCAAAACGGCGACATTCCTGTGCAATTTTGGTCATGGGCCCTTGAGACGTTTTTGTGTGTCTTGTCACAATAGACATGTGCACCAAATTTCGAGTTGATTCATAAAACTGGTGTTGTGGGTTAGGGCCCTTTTTCATGGAATTTGTCTCGCCAAATGGTTGCGGTAAACCAAAATGACTGCCTTCCTTTTCAATTTCAGGTATGCCTATGGGTCCTTCAGACTTTTTCGTGCATCCTGTCACAATAAACACATCCACAAAATTTTAATGTGAAATGGTCAAACTGCTGCTGCGTGCTAGGTTTTTTTTTCCATGGAATTCACCCCCCCCAAAATAGCTGCCTTAAACCCAAATGACCAACTTCCTGTTCCATTTCAGGCATGGGTCCTGGCGACCTTTTCATGTGTCTTATCATGATGGACACGGCCACGAAATCCCTCATTTGCAATGAGAACAAAAAGCTATTTCCTCACGCTTACATGCAGTCGGCTTCCCGTCCTCTGCGCCCTGCAGGAAGTCATAAAGACAGAAAGACTTCCTGTAACGTTGCCACCATGGAGTGAGCAGGGCAGACTGTGGGGTAGACCGCTGATGTAACGAGCCATAAAAACAGCACTCTTGGCCATTCAGAGACCAACAGACAACTGAGAACGAAAGATTCATGCCTGCTGTGGTCCACACTTGTCACTCCAGGGCACAGGTCCCAAAATTGGTTTAACTGCAAGACACCTCTTGGTTATGGTTACCCTTAGGTGGCCACTTACGATGTGAAAGCACATAATCAGGTTTAAATACATACCAGTGTTTTAAGGCCATGGTTTGGTTCACATTCGGTTCAGTTAAAGAACAAAACCTCATTTGGTATAAACATTAGCAGATTTAATGAGATTTAGAAGAAACATCTTAAATCTTTTCTTTTTACAAAGCTGTACAATTTCTCTACTTGAGGCAGATGAATAATATAAATATTAGTGCTGTCAAGCGATGACATTTTTAAAAACGAATTAATCGCAAAACGTTCCGCGATTAATCGCGATTAATCGGATTTTTCAACTACAATTTTTTTACGAAGCTTGGAACCGATATTTACTTGAGTAAAATCTTGGAATTAATGTGGGGAAAAAAAGTATATTTCGATATTACTTTCTTTGACCCTTGTATATTATCATTTTCCTGTAAAATACAACAGTTGAACAAATACACCAAAGACGTGCAACTAAGAAAATATTTGAATTTGGCTTTGCAAAGTGCGCAAATTATTTTGGATTTCTCCAATGAGCCGTCGAGCAACTTTTTAAAGTCAATCTACGTCAAAGTTCGTCTTTGCGGCTGTGACTCTCCTCCAAGTTTGGCTGCACAGTGAGCAGAGGTCAGCTGCTACAGGAAGTAAATAAAACAGAGTTCATTTTTTTTTAGTGCATTATAAAATTTTAATTAATCTCCATGGTTAAAGCTTTAACTTTGACAGCCCTAACGAATATAAATAAATAAATTGCTGGGCAGGGGTAGCTGAGCTGCGGCTAGACAGATTTTTGACGGTGAAGCGCTGTGTATGGTCGATTTTTTCAAAAGTAAATATTACCATTAAGGACGACTGTTGTTTTCAAAAATTTGTTGACAGTCTCAATCCATTAAGGCGCACTATGATGAGGTCGGTGTGCGAGAACCCCTTTAAAATGCAAGCAGGCATTTAAAATTTTAGAACTTGTCCTTGTTTTGAGCATGTGCGGCTCTTGCATAATATTATAGTGCAGAACTGTTGAATTATATAATCTGAAGATGAAGCAATGTGGCATTCACCCCTAAAAACATTAAAAAGGTTGAAGCGGCAGTTTGCATGTGGGTTTGAACAGTCCTTCTGTTCCACCAATATTAGCATTATCACAGAGCAAATATGCCGAGCTCTGTTTAATAACTCTGCAGAGTACGCACCCAAATCCAGACACGATCCACCTGCTGGCCCGCATCCAGCGTCCTTGGTCCTCTGAACTCTGCGGCCTCGTGCCCGGGGGCCTTCCGTCCAACAGCTTGGCCTTATCTCCTCCTTCCTTGGAGGCAGGACGAGCGCGTCGCCACGACAACAGCGCGGCAGCTGAGCCCATTTGCCGACCGCCGCTTTCTCTCCGTCCTGACATCACTGCGAATCTGGAATGCAGCTAACATTTGCCTTGACAACAATGATGCGGTGTCAAGATGAGGCATGACATTTAGTCTTCTTAGCGAAGCGCAACGCCAGCAGTTTTTCTTCTTTTTAGGTAAACTGCCTTCTCAGTAGTTTGTCTTCTTTTGAGGGAACCACAACTTCCGACAGTGTGTGTTCTGTTTCGGAGAATGCAACATCAATAAGAGGTTTGTCTTCTATTTCAGAAAGTGCAACAGGACCAATAGTTGGTGCAATGCAGCCGCAGCCTTTCCAACAATGAGGTGTAACATTCAAGTGCAACAAGTCTGCTTTTTTTTTTTTTTTGTTCATGTCACATCATCCACAGGTGCAGGCAGATTTCTCATTGCTATTCATTTCCACAGTCGGTGAACAATCACTACCTGTTCAGGTCAGGTTACTTTGCCATCTGTGGGTGAGCCGCTGACAGGCAGCTAATTGAACATTTGGTGAGTGAGACGAGAGGGAGGGCTGTCGACTAGCGTGCATGTCAATGTCTTATCTTTGGGCACCAATCACAAGTGCATTAGACAAGCAACCATCCATTTTCTATTGTAGTTGCACTTAATTAGTGTTGCAGATGAAGGTTGGGGCTGGGGGTCACCAACCTTTTTGAAACAGGGCTGAGGGAAAAACTCCTTTGGAAGAACCCTCAAATTTAGAACAGACACTGTAGGGAGACCATCTGAGCCTGGAGGCTACCCATGTGGTCCGGGGGGGTGGGGGGGTTTTCTTGTCAGTTTTCTTTTCCATCTATGAAGTTCAGGAGTCATATAATAATCAGATCCGGGCAGCTTTTCCGTCCTCGCGAATGTTCTTACTGTTATACTGTCTTCAAAATCTAAACATAATGTGGGCTGGTCTCCTCCCTGGCTGGCCCTGCCTATGGGGCTGATCTTCACCAGCTGGTCCCGCGCTCAATTCAGCGCACGCTGACTCTGACACTGATTATGCGATGTGTAATTCCCATTTTGGTTTTTGGTTAACCTGTTGGCTAATATAAAGCCATTCATATAGATTTAGATCCTTCAACGTGTTTGCACTCTCAAGATCAGGAGCCTGCGTAACACCCACGCCAGCTAATTCCGCCTCGGAGCACTCCCAAAAAGCAGCAGCCCAGTTTCGCAAAACAAAAGACACCATGAGTCCATCTGTTGTATGACTGGATTCTTTTAGTTGAGGTTTTTTTTTTATGTTTGTTTTGTTTCTCAAGCAACAAATCAATGGCAACACTCACACATTATTCCCATTCAGTAACATCCCACATACAAGAGAACATTTTGACTTCATTTTGACGTCACTACTAAACACAAATGAAGTGTATTTGAAGAAACAAGCAATGACCATCGAGTGGGCAGGATTGTCGAGGGCAGTTTGAACAAATCCCGGTGCGTTCCTAATTGAAGGATGGTAATGCTTTGGCCCTTACTTTTTAAAGCAGGGGTGGGCAAATGTTCATTGTCGAGGGTCACGTTTGGTTTTTAAAATGGATACAACAATGGGGGCTCAGCTCCTCTCTCAGATTCTCTGTACAGCAGTTTGTGTTCAGATATCAGTTGCTAACAGGGGAAAAACACCGCCACTGCTAATAGTTAGCCCTATGGTGTTTTCCATTTATCTTAGCATTAAGCTAGTGTTTGCCATGTACTGTCATGGCAAAATGAATGGAACACATTGTTTGTAATCTTGGCCACACTTTGCTCACCCCTGATTTAGAGACATCGAAAACATTTCGTGTGTTTGCCTGTTGGGTCTGTGTGGAACTACTTTGGTAGCTGCTAATATGAGGACAATTACAAAAAGCAGATCCAAATCTGCTCCCAATCAAAAGCAGTTTAGAAACTTTGCAGATGCGCACACAAACATATGAAGTCAGTTTACAACAATGATGATGACGTTGATGCATGGTGGCTGTGATTGTGCCATGGACACTCCCTTCATGCTTTTCTCAGCTGGTCAAAGCGAAATCTAGATTAAAAGGTCAAGTCTTCACAACAACAGCTTTATCTCAAGAGTGTCACAATAACGGTGAGGCGAGATAGGGGCCAGTTCTTCCACTTGCTTGCAAACGGATAAAAGTCGGTGTTGCGTTTAAGAAAAAGCAATGCATCCAAAAGTTGAACAGTGTAGACTGCGTCTTGAGGAGAAATCTCTAATGTTGAATTTCGCCTCATCAGAGTCACGGCCAACCATAAAGTCCCCTGATAGATCCGTTTCACACCAAACAAATGACTTATATACATCCAAAAGATATCATGTACAGAAAAAATAGACATGGTACAGGACAAGGACGACCCGTGTGATGGGTCAAATAAGACAAAACAGACAGGCACTTAAGTGCGGATGCGCCTATTAACATATGAGGTTGGAGAAAAGTTCCTAAAAGCTAGCAGGTTAGCATTAGCGTGGTCGGCAAAACGTTTTTCGCAGAACCACCAGTAATGCAATGTTAATTGTCCTGAGAGGGAAAAAGATTGAGTGAAGCACGGTCGGACAACTGCGAGGTGCCGCATAGGTCAAAAACAACATTTGCCTCTCACACAACCCCCCCCCCCCAACAAAAAAAAAAAATCATAAACACCAAAAAACCTCTCACGCTCACCAAAAAAATCTCCTAAACTTACCAAAAAAAACTTTTCACACATCAAAAGACCTCTCACACGGGTGAAAAAAAAAACACACACACAAAAACTTTCACACCTACCCATACATTTTGAAAAAAAACTTTACAGAAAAAAAAAAAAAACCCTTTCATCCTCACTCAATTGCAACTACAATAAAAACTTCACACCACACCAAAATGCCTCTCACACATACCAAAATAACTCTCAATCTCACCCATAAACGTCTGTGTCTGTTCGTGAGGGAGTTTTTTCCCCCCTTTTTTTGAGGGACAATTTTTCGGGTGAGTGTTTTTCCATGCATGAGGTTTTTTTTTTTTAGTGTGAGAGTTTTTGGGATAAGAATTTTTGGGGGGTGGGCGTGAGAGGTCTTTTGATGTGCATGAGAGGAGCTTAGTTTTTTGTGTGTGAGGTAAACGTTATTTTTGGCCTATAAGCAACTCATCCTGAGCTGTGTGCTCTGCTACGGCATTTTTTTGCTACTTGTTTCCACATCCGGTTTTGGAAATACTCGCGGTGTATGGCTCTTATTTCATGGCAAAAAAAAAAAATCTGAAAAGCGAAAACATTTGAGGAGAAAAATAAACGCTGAAATGTGTTGCTGGACTTCATATTCATTCAGCACAAGATTGTTTGCGGTGCTAGCCACTGTTATTAAGGACTTACAAAAAGCCAAAAAGGTTCAATCACACATAGGAACAATGTCTAATATACAAAATAGGCACTTTTTTTCTGTAAAGAATTTCTTATCCATACACTTAATCGTACTCTTCAAAATTGAGTTGCTCTTTTTGTGAGAGAACCTTAATTCCTTTTTTTAAAATTTTTTTTATAAACACTTTTTTCAAACACTTGGCTCCCACTCACGGAATGAAAGCAATTTTTTGAGAACATCACTTGGCACGCATACCCCTTTGCTTTGCGCAACAGAAAAAACAAAAAAAGCAGTTTCTCTCCAGGGACACGTCCGTTCCCCACCAAAAAAAGGGAGCAAGCGGAGATTTGAGGGCAACCAAATTGTTCTTCCACGGACGACGTCTCTGCCATTAGCACTCTGCAAAAAGACAGAAAAGTGTTTGGTTAGTACAGTTAAAAAAAATATACAAAATAAAATACAGTAAAACCCGCTCCATTGCATGTTCAAGTTTCACTGTCCCGCTGTTTTGCTGATTTTTTTTTGCACCGTCAATAACACGATATTGGTGGAATTCGTGTTTGTATTGGATTTCCACTGTCCACCACTAGATGGAGGCACACTTGTTTAGTTTGAGACATTGTGAATGTGAAAGAAGAAGAACGAAGCAGGAACTATTTCAGCACAGCTTAGTTTTTGTTGAAAGTCATCCTGCTTTTTACGCCTACAGAAAGCTGTAGATAATTCATGAAGGACATTTTAGTGCATAATTATTGATGTATATTGTGAGATGATCAATTTGTTAGTTTGTAAAAAAACAAACAATATTTGTTTATCGCAAACACACCAGTACACTGTACAATATCGTAATGTTTTCCATTGCGCTCTCTCTCTCTTTATACATTATGTGTTTGTGTTTAAAAGTATTTAAAAACCTTAAAAAACTGCATTAATTCATTTAATTTTTTGGTGCAGTGCATTTTGATTGTATTATTTAAGTTCATGTTTTAATTTTCCTAACTGAACTACTGGATTCTAATTTTGGTCATAATCGCCATACTTAGTATTTTTTTTTAAAGTGGTTTGCTTAAAGAAGGTTGATAACCACTGGGTTAGAAGAATAACACCGATACGAAGGAATGAATAAATACCCTCACTTGTATATACAGTGCTTCTTGCATATCAGGAAAATGATATTAAATAAATACTAAAATATCTCATCTAGGAGGACACTGTGACCCGAAACTACGTAAAGAGTGGCGGTAAACATTGCGAGCAAACAGACAGAGGGAGAAAAAAAAAAGTATAAAGGAAAGAGCGAAGGCACCTGACGCTTGTTTGTTTTAACAATCAGGTCATCGCTGCTGCCAATGAGTGCATACGCTCTAAGACGAGCAGTCACATTAATGCTGCTGTGCACCCAAAAAAAATTCTGCAGACAGTAATCCTCCCCTCCAAACTGAGCTCGCCAAATACATCAATAATCATGCCTCAAGACGCACATTATAAAATGAATCATCAGTGGTCGCTTTCTGTTGGCATAAAAAGCAGGATTGAAGGGAACTGACATTCAATAATCTTGAGCAAAAGCTAAGGTGATCTGAAATACTGTACTTCCTGTTCTCATTTTCTTTGACCAAATACAGTGTCATCCTAAATGGTGGGCCGCCATCTAGTGGTCGACAGTGAAATTACACTACTGAAACTTTTTATATTTGATGATCCTATCGAGTCATCGGATGGATTTTAGCACATTGTTCGACTGCAGTATCAACTTCCCACCAATAGGGGGCGCTAATAAAATGTGAAACGGACATGAGTAGGTTGAATACAGTACAAAGGAGTTAAGTGTTTACTGGGAATGTCTGTGGGAATGCGGAACGTGGTGCCAGCGATGCTTCGGGGCAAATATTTTGTGTCGACATACTTTTGTGGTGTCGACATAGTCGATTTTTTTCCCCTCTTCATACTAATAACTGATGTTGGTTGAAATCCTAATGCTGTAAAATATCTAATTACACAGTGTCTGTATGTGCCCCAAAATGGTCGTGAACAAGCTGAACCGGTAGTAAGAAAAAAAAGACCAACCAATATTCCGAATATTTCTACATGTCAACAAAGCGGAGCATGAAAAAGACGAGTGGAAGCGCTCCTCTCCCTTCAATGACTCATGTAATAAGTAGCCACGCCGCCAGGAGCCAAAACAACAAACGAAAAAGCGTCCCGGTCGCTACCATTTCCCGGCACTGCTCGAATCCTCTAATTGTGGTTCCATATTGACGCCCCTCCCTCTCTGCCGGTTGGTCTTCCTCCTGATGCAGCGAGCTATATTTAGACCCCCTCCTCCCTTCTGGCACAAACGCAGCCATGACGGCCTAAAACACGGCTCGGCTCCCACATTTTAGCCACCCCCCCCCCCGCGCCAAAACGACGGGCCGCTCCAGTGCGTTGGCAATGACACACACATGCACATGAGACATAGACACAGACACTATATTTAGTCTCATAATGATGAGCCTTCTTCAATGGCAGACATGTTCAATTATACAGGGGAAGACTGCGACTTGAATTGGTCCGCTGCCTGAGGTTGATACACAGACTCCTCACACTCGCTAACCCCTCTGTCAAATAAAAATTAAACTGATATCCTTCACTTCCTTCAACTAGAATACTTTTCCGTAGGTACAGGCAAGTACCGATACCAGGTATCAAGGTCCGGCCTAAATTCAAGGTATCGGATACTTGATGCATGGGCGAATCATCGTGTGCAATTAACATTATCTGTGGTCGAGTGTGACTTGAATTTTGATTGGGTCTTTTCGAAAAATACATTTTTGCATAAAAACTTTAAAATTCAACAAACACATGTTGACATAAAGAGGTTACAGGGAGCATTATCAGCCTGTTTCCAGAAAATGCTCCTGGCTTGTTTCTGTGTGTTGTAATTCAGACAGTCTGGCTCGATGGGTTCACAGTATGTCTCAATCGTCTTGAAAATTGAAAGTCTCCCATTTTTTTTTGCTGTTCTAAATCCAGTGGGTCAGTCTGTCATTGCTTCTTCTTCAAGCTGTGCGACCAAAGAGGCTTCATCTGGTCAGCAAATTTATGTGCAACAGTGTCTATCTTTGTATGTGTTGCTGCTCCGTATGTGTTCCAGTATCAGTTGTTAAAAGGTTTATAATTATTGTGGCATCTATGCTAATTTCCATGAGCCTGTCTATGGTGTTTTGCATTACATGTTAGCATTAAGCAAGCATACTTTGTAAAGCGTAATCATAAGGTTTGGTTAAGAATTTTGGTGTTTAGGTACATTTTTACATTACATATACATTTAATTCTCTTTTGAGTCAGTTTTAAAGTAAACTTCAACTGGTAGTGGGTCCGGGCTGTATCACAGATTTTAAACTATCATTTCAATTTTTTATAGTAGAGTATACAGGCAAGCAATTCCAGATTGAGAGTTGCACCCCTTCAGCGTATTTCCGCGTTCTGTCACAACATGACGGGCAGCTCTATGTATTTGTCACTCGAAGTTGAAGTTTACTGTAAAACTGAAAGAAAACAAAGCAAAATTAAACATTTTTCATCTAAAAAAACCCCACCAATGTCATCAACCAAAACATTTTGTCTAATAAAAGTCTGATAGCTTAATGCTAACATGCTGTACAATGGCCAAGATGGGCTAACGTAAACAGATAGATGCTCATATTTTCTGCAAGGCTGACACATGAAACGTGATAATAAAACATTCTATTTTAAAACACCAAAATAATCAACCTATGTAATTTCATCTCATGAAAGTCTACTATTTTAATGCAAACACCGAATGCTAATCGCCCAAAATGGGCTAACGTGAATTAGCTCATTTACATCTATCCATGTTAATGTTTGCAGTGAGGCTGAAAAAGAAAACAAAAAGAATCAAACATATTTGTACATGTCAACATATTCAACAAAATTAATAAAATTTTGTATAGCCAACTTCAGACAGCTTAAAGCTAACATTTGAACGTGAAACCAGACAGATGGGCTAACGGAAAATAGCATAGATGCTGTGGTATTTATGAAACTTTAAATAACTGCTACTTAAGTAGGGAGCAGCAACACATACAAGCATACAACATTAGCCACAAGCATATACAGCATTTTCTATTACTGGAGTTTAGTGGTGTTGACGTAAAGCTCGTGACAAAAGCTTAGATTACGAGGGGGCTGTGAATTTGGCACATGTGCTCTTCAAAGTTATTTTCCAAACATTACACTGCGCGCAGCTGGCGGGAGCAAAGGGCTCGGAAAAACGAGCCCGGCGTGCACTTTCACCCTGGCGTCGTCAATCACTTTTCAAGCAACGCCGACAGTTACGTAACAAAGCTATATGGCACAGACTGTACAAGCAGGTCTGGGTGTGTGTAGCGCACGAGACAGGCGTGCGCGTGGCAAAAAAAAAAAAAAAAAAAAGAAAAACTGGGTGTGCCGTGTATATAGGGTGACAAATGGCACTGTGTTTAAATTTTGCAGTTTGAAAGACTGAGAATTGAAAGTGCTCACGTCACTGCATATTTCACAGAGTGGGCATTTTGGGAGCTGGAATGTGTGGGGAAAGGAAGTCAGTGTGCCAGTGCTGAGTGGGGAGAACACGCGAGGGAAAAAAGCATTTTGAGGGCTCGTGGGGGTTGGGGAACGTTATGTTATTCTACGGGGTATGGCCTTTTAAATAAAATTCTCTCGGTCTGTCACTTCGCAACAAGCGGCAGTCACTCTCTGATGAAGTTTCGACAATGACACGTGTATTTAAAACAACTACACAGCATGTGTAAGCTACATGCTAACATACAATGGGAACCACCATAGCGCACAGGCTAACAATTAGCATTGATGTGGCAGCAGCACATCTAGACCGATAATACAATACTCACATTAGAGGCGTCCAAATTCATTGATTAATCAACAACTAATTGATCATCAAATTAATCAACAACTATTTTCATAATCAAGTAAGCATTTAGAGCTATTGATTAACTTGTCCAAATCCTCTGATTTCAGCCTCTCCACAGCAAATATTTTGATTTCTGTAGTCTTTCCTGAAAGCAACTGATTACACCGGCCAACAGCAAATTTTAATCAAAAATGAATTTGATGTGATTCCCAAACATATTTCTGATGTTGATGTCTAGACTTTTTTTCCCCAGCACATCAGATTTTTGAGATATTTTCATTTTTTGTTTTTATGTTTAACTAGGGCAGATACAAAAAAACAAAAAAAAAAAACAAGAAATGTTTACTTGCATCTATGATTAAGAAAAACAATAGTAAAAATGTGTTTGAATTAAAATAAAAGCATTTGCAAACATTTGCTTTTACTTTTGACAGACCAGGTACCTGAATCAGTTTTAAAAAGATAGTTGACTACAACATCAATTCCCCTTGTTTGATATTGCTTAATTGTTGTTTAGTTGTTTCACTAAACAATACCAAATAAACAACAGTAATTGGCAAATAAACATAAATCGGCAAAAAAATGCTTTTGTAATACACTTAAAAGTAAAATAAAATGTCGTCGATGAAATGATGCAATAATCGCTAGAATAATCGATTCTAAAAATATTGGACAGTCACAGCCCTGACTGACATGCATTTATTCTTTATCCTCTACGAAGAAAAACGACTACAACTGCCGTACTGAGAATGAGAGAGGAGCCAAATCCATATTTTTTTAATTCTATTTAATTAGTTTATCAACTGTGTGTTTTATAAAGTAAAGCCATATTGTCTGTGCTTTGAACTTCAGAAGCCACCCCCCAAAAATGATCCTGCCAAGACAATGATCTCCCCGTGGTACAGCACACCTATTGAAAATATGTCACGCTGAAATAACACGACGCCTCCCCACAATCGCGGCACCGAATCTCGCCATCAGGACGAGAACCTGAAAATCGGCACGTGTTAGCGCTGCGCGCGCAGGGGGGACGTGGGTGTGGTGGGTGGGGGGGTGGCTGCACAAAATAGCATGTTCTTGTGCAACATGTACTCAAATGTGACAGGGGACATCCTGTCCTTGGCCGCTACACACATGAAGCAACAGCTAACACCGCCGAAGGATTTAGACTATCTCATTTAATCTTTCTCGCTTGCTCTCTGTCTGTTGCCCACACGCACCGCACATGTACACAAAACTGTACTCACACACACACACACACACACACACACGCACACACGCGCACACACACGCACACACACACACGATCATCCACTCTTAAACCGATCCACTAATTGGGTCAATTTGACCCACTTTCTTGCGTCGTTTGTGCAGAAAACCCAAAAATTGTTTTGTACAAAACAATCCCAAAAATTGGACTATTTTGTACAAAACAATGCAAGAAAGTGGGTCAAATTGACCCAATTAGTGGATCGGTCCATTTTTGAGCCAAAATTGTGTTATTTTTAACCCAACTATTTTTAGTGTGCTCTCACACATACTGTACACGCACACACAGTCATACTCAGTCATATGCTCTCACACGCAGTTATACTGGTTCTGTCTCTTTCTGTCTCACACATACGCACACACAAACTCTCATATGCTTGTGTGTACTCACACATTTGTCTCAAACACAAACAAACTCTCTCCCATAAATATACACGCGCACACACACACACACACACTCGTGTACACACATATTGTCCCAAACACAATCACACTTTCTCTCACACTCACATACACAACTCTCACCTGGGCTTATGAAAAAAAAAAACTATTAATCACAATTATTTTGGTAATAATTGAAATCACGATTATTCAAACGATCATTTATTTTTTGGTACACAAGAAAATGTTTAAACGTAAAAAACATAAAGACAAATAAATATAAGTAAATTCCTTTTGGACCAAACAAAATGTATAAAGTTAGTTATTACAAAATAAAAAAATGTGCAAAAAAATGTATAAATTCAAGTATGATTTCCTTGTGTAAACATTGCGTTGGATATAAATGCATACTAATCGTTTTACACACGATGATGCCAATTTTGTAATCGTGGAGTGTAATCGTAATCGAATTTCTATTAATTGCATAGCCCTAACTTTCACTCAGTCACACAGTCATAGTTCCTTTTACATGCGCGCACACATACACACACAAACACACACACCTGCACACTCACACAAGCATTCTCTCACACAATCACACCTTTTTTCCCCTCACTGGCACACAGCGCAAAACTCTCACAACTGCACATTAAAAGTCGTGTGACACACTCTCTCACACAGTCACATTCTGACACGCGTGTGTGCTCTCAACCGCACTCTCACTTAAACAGTTATAGTCTCACCCTCTCACACACAAACACACAACAGTCCCTCCCAGTCTGACGCTTACGCACTCTCACACACTCAGTTTTTCACGCATGCTCACAGCCACACCATCACACACATGCGCACAAACGTGTTGGCAGTGTGAGGCAAAAGTGCGAAGACAAACAGGTGAGCTCTTCGATTCAGAGAAAAGCCTCTCTCAGAAACTCGCCCGGTCCCTGCGTATGAGATCCAAACAGTATGCACGGACATCTTCTTTCGCTTGTCCACTACTTGTGATGTCAAATTGACTGACTTTCTTGTCCTGCCTACAGCTAGTTGGGCGCCTGTCAAAAGTGAAGCCGGATATGTGCACACACGAGACATGCAAATTTCGTGGAACAAAGAAACGGGCGCTCACCAGCAGGCCGTCAATGGGCCTCAAGCTTTTAGGAAATGAGCGCGCGTGGGTTGCGGCGGGCTTAGGTCATAGCCGTACACGACCAGACGTGAAACAGACACTAATAACACATGAAGCCTCTCTCTAATTGATCACATGTGCAGCATTGGGTGGGCGACATCAGCGCGATGACGCAAGCCGCCGCGTTGAGGCTACACGCGTGCGCGCTCTGGACAAGATGCGATTGTTCCTATGCACAATCTAGCGCCCCCCACAAGAACAAAAGTGTCACCGCCTGGCACGCGCGCAGCATGCCCCTTTCAGCCCGAGTGCTTACGAATACAAAGCGTTGTTATCAATGGAGAACGTCGGCACATGGAGCGGCTCGCTCCGCTTTCCCGCTCCTCGACGGAAACGTCGCTAAGGAGGAAGGAAACACTCCATATGCACGCCTCCCTTCGCTTTTCACCAAATTGCAGGCTGCTCTTACTACATTGCCTTGACTGTTCGGATGATGCAATCGACTGGTTGCGAGCAATTGCAGGAAGCTCCCTGTACGGCGTTACAGGGGAAGTGCTTCTCAAAACCGGTCCCCAGACTCTCAGCAGTCTGCGAGAGTCAGCAACATTGCAAGGAAGGGAGTAGCTAGCGGAGCTTCGTTTGGATAAAAGTAGTGCTTTGCTGCCATCTTAGTGCCAAGGAACTATGATGAAGTGAGTCGAGGAGCCTCATTTACATATAAGTAGCGCTCTTCTCCCATCTTGTCAGCATCTTAGTGCCAAGCAACTATGTAGAGGTAAGTTGAGGAGCTCCATTTAGACCAGGGGTCACCAACCTTTCTGAAACCGAGAGCTACTTCTTGGGTACCGATTATGGGAAGGGCTACCAGTTAGATACGCACTATAGAATTTTCATTTACAGTACCTGAATACACCACGTTCGTGACCCCTGATTTAGACACAAGTAGTACTTTGTCACTATCTTGGTGCCAAGCAACTATGTTGAAATGGGTAGATGAGCTTCACTTAAGCAAAAATAGTCCCTTTCCACCGTCTTGTGGCATTTTAGTGCCAAGAGATGTTGTAGTAAGTTGAGTAGCACTACACAGTGCTACAGTACGGTGCACAGTAGTAGTACTTTATACAAGTAGTGCTTTGTTGCCATCTTCGCGCCAAGCAAGTTGGTACAGGAGCTTCATTTAGACAAAAGAAGTGCTTTGCCGCCATTTTGTTGCCAAGCAACTATATGTTGAAGTGAGCTGAGGAGCTTTATTTAGACAAAAGAAGTGCTTTGCCGCCATCTTAGTGCCAAGGAACTATGATGGAGTTGAGGAGCCTCATTTTGACAAAAGGAGCGCTTTGCCACCATTTTGTTGCCAAGCAACTGTATGTTGAAGTGAGTTGAGGAGCTTCATTTTGACATAAGTACGTGTAGTGCCTTTCTGCTATCTTGCGGCATTTCAGTCCCAATGAACCACGTTGAAGGACTTAGGAAGTACAAGCAAGCCGAGGAGCTTCATTTAGACAAAAAGTAGTGCATTGTCAGCTTCTTGTGCCAGCTTAATGCCAAGCAACTATGATGAGGTGAATTGAGGAACTCTATTCAGGAAAAAGTAGTGCTTTGCCACCTTCTTCTTAGTGCCAAGGAACTAGGTTGACATTAGTTGAGGAGCTTTAATTAGAGAAAAGCAGGAAATAGATATTAGGAGAACAATGTTTCACTTCATGTTACAAATGAATTTTTGTTGTTGTCCAAACAGGCAACTTATGGGTTGACCGTGGGGACAATTTCTCCTCCTCACACTTGAGTTGTGCTGTGTTGCCAGGCGAGGACGTCAATAGCCTCTGAGACGTGCTGCGGCGCTAATGCAACCTGGTCAAAGTAGCACATCGTGACTTCTGTGTACGAGAGAGGCGGCAGGCTGACCCGATGCTGGTCCCAAAACAAAATGTCATGCTCACACCCACAATCTCACTCTCACATACCCACAACAAGTCTTACACTCTCTCACACATTGTCGCTCTCACACAGTCACACATGCGCTCGCTCTCTCTCTCTCTCTCTCACACACACACACACACACACACACACACAGTGCCCCTAGCAAAGCGGGCAATTAAATAAAGCGAAGGCTGGCAGGAACAGGAAGCAGTTAGCGCTATTCGGTCGCCGCCGCTGACGCCAAGGTGACGTCGAGGTGAGCCGGCGCACCGAAAGGTTAACGACCGCGCTACTGACATTAGCGGCAGCGGTGAGCAAACATGTCCGCTGCCCTCCTTTCGCTTCCATCTGCACTCCCGACTTATGTAAGGTCTGCCTCTCTCTTGTCCTTGGAGGAGGAGGAGGAGAGTTTGAGTATTTTGATCATTCATCCAAAAGAGCCTTCAAGCTGTTTACTTTCATACTAAACATTAAACAAATAGAATTCCACTTTGTTTATTTCAAACAACATGGCTTAGCTTAAAGCGGAAGTCAACCCAAACATATTTTTTGTCAAGAATATGTTCCCAGCAGGCCCGCTAGTTGAAACACGGTATTCTGATTAATTTTGCGTTAAAACATTGACCTTATGTAAAATTCTAATATTGTTTATTGTAACACAGATTCATTGGCTTGCTTGTGTTTATTAAAAACCACACCGGAAGAAGACCTTCAAAAATGATCGCGTGGTAAATCGCAATTATAATTTTAGGGGAAAAAAAAGATCACAATCCGATTATTTTTCAAAATCACTTGGGTACAATATTATAGAGTGCTATTTTTCCTTATCAAAAACACAAAAATATATTTGGGGGGGGGGGGCGGGGACGTGGGGCGTACCCAATCATTTCAATGAGAAAAAATGATTTGAGTGTTTTGAGCTACGGTAGTGGTCGGAACAAACTTGTATCTCAAGGCAGTCATACAGACCCAATAACAGGTAAATATTTAAAGTGCAATCACATTATACTCCTTTACAATACAGCGATCATGATTCGCCATTTGCGAAATTTTCGGGGGAACCCAACTAACAACTACAAAAAATAAATAAATAAATTTTAAAAAAGGAGAAAAAAAAGAACCCCACCCCCCCGTTTCTCGACGGGACCAACTTGCATGGCGTCCGGCCAAACGTGGAATATTGACACCTGACGCGCACGCACCACGTAAGTAAAATAACAAACAAACAAACAAAGTCAAACCAGACGTGTCGCTTGTACGAGAGCTGGCTTGTTAGCGAGACGCTAATCAGCTTAGCGTTCACCGGAGAGAAGCTCTTTACGGACAGACACGGTTAGCGAGGCGGCTCGCTGATGCCCACAACACACACACACACACACACACACACGCACACCCACACAAGCACGCGCGCGCACAGATCAGCCCAGAGCCACTCGGACATGCAGACGATAGTGTGGATGATGGAGGGTTGGCTGGCAAAATAAGGAGGAGTGTGTGAAATGAGGGAGAACGGTCCCTCGATCGGGAACACCCCCCCCCTCCCCTATCCTACTATGCACTCAGTCACCTCCAGTGTTGGTGGGTGGCTGCACCCGGAGCTTTTGCAGAGGCCGGCACGCAGCCAAAATCGGCGCGCACAATCCACACTCTGTGGCCAAGATCAAGCCTAGACCAGCGACTGGCACCACGCCGCGCGCACACGCACACCAAGACACGCGCGTACACACACACACAGTCACACAGACTCACACGTGCACACACAATCTCCCACGAAAAGTCTCACTCGCTCACTAACGCACTCTCACCCTGTCTCATGCACGTACACACTCATGGGGGTGGAGGGGTGGTGGTGTTGTGAGTGAAAGTTTAGTCGGAATCGTCGACGGAAGCCCGTTTAAAATTAGACGCAGACCGGCCGTTAGACGGGCACTATTTTTATTTATTTATTTTTTTAACCCCGGGAAAAAAGGGCGAATGACGGACGAAGGACAACGAAAGGGTACCCTCGCTGCTGACGGATGACGAATGACGGACGCTCAATTTGTAGTAAAATGCACACTAATATACTTGCCCTCTCAGGCACTCTCTCACGATCACGCACACAAACGCTCTCTCACGCACTACCTGAGTCTCACACACAAACACTCAATTGGGCATTCTCGCACACACTCGGAACACTCAAAGCAATCACTCTCACACACACACACACACCGTCACACGCTTATATACACATTCTAGGGCTGCACAATACATCGAAAAAATGTGAAAATCGCAATCATGGCCTATGCTATGTGCATATCGCAAAGTCATGCAATAATTTCCCTCTGGAATTGTATTCCTTGTATCTGAATTTGACCAGTAGATGCAAACTTAAAATGTGCATTGCTGCCTAATGGTTGGGCATTAGTTGGGGCAATTGCAATTAATTAGCCCAAAACACATTGAGCTTTCTTATTTTGTTGCATGAAAAAAAAATCCTTAGGTACATGGTAAATATCGCAATGATATCAATATCGCTACAGTCATCATCCATATCGCACGTTTTTCCCAATATTGTGTAGCCCTAAAACACACACACTATCGCTCCCTCCCACACATTTACTCAGTCGCACTCGCAGTCACACACTCATGCACACTAACACGCTGGCGGGCTCACAGACTACACTCACTCTCTCACACAATCACAAAGACTCAGTCCACAGGAACAGATGTTCGCATGAACACATACACAAACACACAGTTTATATATATATATATATATATATATATATATATATAAAACAAATAAGAAAAATTAAGCATTTTCCTAAAAATAAAAAACACTAAAAACGAACAGACTTGCTCTAGAAACAAATTGAAATTGAATTTAAAAGACCAAAGTCAAAATGAAATAAAAGCCAACTATGTTGGACAAAAAAATCTGAAACTATTCTAACCCTGTTGCCCACTTGCCTTTTTCTTCTGCGTCAGCAGTTTTTCTCTCTCCCCCGCCCCAGAAACTCCGACTGCTTTCCTTTCCAAACCTTTTGTTGTGGAAAAGCCCATAAAAAGCACCTCAAGTGTTTGAGTTTCACTGACACAGCTCATTTTGACACAACAGATACAAATTGCTGCAAAATAAACATTTTGGGCGTCCATGCGAATGCAGTGTCAAGGCTTACAAAAGGCGGGGCAAAATTTAAAGGGGAGCATAGTTGAACCTTAGTGCAATAATAATGATAATTCAAATATTTTCACGCGGTTCACAGAGCGCGGGTGTGTTAGGGCTGGGTTGAAAACATAAAAATACTGATCTATTCATTTTCCTTTTCATAGCCCGATAGATTCATAAAACAATCATTTTACTACGTCTTTTTCACATCAATTCATGTGACTTCTCGTGCCACGTGAGATCTATTGCAATCTAATGCGCCAAGTCAGAGCAAGAAGTTTCTACTATTTGCAGCATTGCTTCTTCTGAGACTATCTTCCATATGAAAGTAAAACTGGTACTGCTCGAAATCCTGAACTGAATCGAAAATCAATCAACGTGAATCGTGAATGAAATCGATTTTGGAAATTTGAATCGATAGCCAGCCCTAGTGTGTGTGTGTCTAAACTTGCCGATAAAAACAGGTTGTAAGTGTGTGTGTGTGTGGCAGCTTGTTCATTCATTACAAAATGTGTGTGTGTGTGTGTGATCAAGTGAGATGAGCCCCAGCAGCCTTTAGATTGGCCTAATTGGACAGAGGTGCTGGACTGTAATGGGATGACGCTGCCATGGCGGTACACACAGATGACCTAATCCCCCCCCCCAAAAAACTCCGCCTTTTTATAGTGGGGATTATTACATACGCACGTGTGGTGTACGCACACAGCCTTGAACACTGGCCCAAAACCCAAACAGAGGCGAGCCTGCCCATTTCCCACCCAAACAGAGGCAGTCTGAGAGTTGAGCCAACTCAATCTACTCGAGTTGAACAAACAAAACTTATCTGACCTCCTGCTCGCAGTGTCTTATCTTAAAGGGGACATATTATGGAAAATTAACTTTTGAATGGGCTTGGATACAAACAGTGACGTCTCTGGAGTGGCTGTCCATACATCAAGCTGGGAAATTAAACAGCCAAGTGAACCATTCCAACGTCAAGTCATAATTCCACAGCATTTTCGACAAAAATGACATTCTCTATTCTAATTTGGCATCTCTGCGATGAAGTGCTGCCTCCGTGAGTGAAAATCCGATTGAATCGGTATGACCGCTTGTTTTACCCGGTGGTAATATGCTTACATTAGCAAGTAACATTACATTAGACTTTGCGCAAGTGTCATCAAGTGTCTGGACATGGAGGGGCTAACGGTCTCCAGAGTCTTCAAATTTATCTTTATTAAAAACACGCAAAAACGTGCTGGATTTTGGCAGATGGAATAAATTCATTCATTTTAGTGGACTGGATGTTACATGTTGTGCCCGAATGATTTATTGGCTGGCCAATTAATCAGCCAATATTAGCTCTTTTAAAATTGGCAGAAATCTGCAAAAAGAAAAAACAAAAAAACGCCAATTTTTGGCTTTTTTTTTTTAAAGGCAAAGTTTAAAGAAACATAATACCATTCCATCTTTTCCAACCCCCCTCCATTAAAAAAAAAAAAAAAATCTGCTGATTTTTGCAGATTTTTCTCTTTATTGTAAAGTGATATTATACACATATTAAAGGACAAATTCCTTTTAACTAATTGGCTTATTCGATTATCAGATTTTTTTTTTTTTTGTTGCCATATATCAGAATCGGCAACGGCAAAAAAGTCCATATCGGTCAGACTCGAGTTAAATGTACTGCAATTCTTTGTATGTTTTGACTGAAGAACGTTAGACAAAGTGGGAATGTTTTAAATCGACAAAGGATTGCATAATGTCTCCTTTTACTAAGTGGCAGAATTATGAGATTAAAAAAAACGGAAGCTCTACGCAGACTCCCATTTGTTACATAAGGCAGCCTGTTAGCCCCGTCTCCTTGCCGTTTACATATAGCTCATTACACGGTGCAAAGTAATCAAATAGTAGTTAGCCGTGCAATGTTACCGACAGTATATTGGCCGCTAAATCGTCGGAGCCGAGCAGATTTAAAGACATGCATGTAGAGCCATCTGAGGGGCGTGGGGCCGAAGTAGGGGGATCATGTACCGTCCACGTGGCCGCGGTTTACATAACGAGCTGTTAGCCTGACCTGGATTCCAAGGCCGGGGGGACACACCTGTCATCATAAACTATCTATACTGGCAGTGTGAGTGTGTTTTAAAGGAAAATGCATGCTTGCATGAATCCAGCCACCAATGGGGCTCGTGCACCGCATCATCACCGACGTCGTCATCCACCAATTTGGAGGCTGCGGCGAAATGTAAGCAAAGGCGTACCGGGAATTTCGGTACCGGTCCTGACGCCATTGATGAGGCGCCTTGCACTAGCCTTATTAGGCAAGTTTCATTCATTCATTCATTCATTCATTCATTCATTGCCTGTAAGTCAAGGAACGGAGGTACTGCGCAAATTCAAGAGTCTTCAGAGGACTTTAAAGGACAATAAAATTCACTTCACATGCAAAGTGTCTAGACAAGCAGGAGACAGGGAACACACATGCAGGCCATAGTGATCCAATTGGCCAGTTATGCAGCATGTGTTTTGTCCAATTAGCAGAGTGAACAGACGTGTCTCTGTGCACTGGGGACACTGCCATTGAGAATTTAAGGAAGGGCTGAGGCCAGGGGCAGGACTATTTAGTCAGGTAACAGTTGAGTTGAAACGATTATTCGCTGCATTGAAAATTTTCATCCCAAAGTAGTGTGACGAAAGAGTCTTAAAAAAGTGTGTGTGTGTGTGTGTGCGTGTGTGTCTGGGGTAGTGTGAAATGCGGTGCGCGCATAACCCCTCTAGATGGTTAAGACGGCAAATATTTGAAACAGCGGATAATAAAATTCCCTCATGTACTTTTCCTGGAGGAGATCGCAAACATCGCGGCTGATTTCATCCAGGCTTAGACCACTGCTATGTACGACACATGGTGCCCCCCTCAAACAAATAAAATTATATACACATATACATACATACATATATATATATATATATATATATATATATATATACATACAAACATATATACATTTGTGTTTTGCTGAGTTGGGATGTTTCCAAGGTTCATGAATGCATCGTACGGCGAGCGAGAGAAGCAGTGGAGAACGAAGAACAGAGCTGTTGTACTTTGTTTTTGGCTAAAAATACCGCTTGCTTTCTCGTCTATGAAACATTAAAAGATGCGTATTCGTTATTATGTTAGACGTGTTACCTGCAACATAGCCGCCAATCTCATGCAGCAATGTCGGCACACAACTTTGAGACTTATACACGTACCTTTCCCAACTGCGATTTTAACAGGAAAGCTAGAATGTTCCCAAATAGGAGACCGCAGTGTACGGGGGACCTTCGATTTCTGGCTTGTTTGCGTATGCCATTATAATGCCATTTATCCATGCGTTTATGATTTATCACGGCTTCTGGCGTCCTGGCTCCTCTTTTAGTGCCGCCGCCCTCCTCTCCCGCATGCAACAGTCAATAGCGCCCGTGCGTAAACTCGCGCTAATAAGTGGACCGAACCGAACACAAGTGGACCGAACCGAACATGCCATACCGAAACGTATTAATACACCCACGTGTACCGTTACACCCCTAATACATACATATATACATATATATATACACACACACACGCATATCCATAAATATATACATACATACAGTACATATACATACAGTATATATATACATACAGTATATATACATATACATACATATATACATACATACAGTATATACATGTATATATACACACGTGTGAACACGCGCTACACACGTGTGAACACGCGCTACATTCAAGTGGATGCCCGGAATTAGTCATGGGAATATTTGGCCGGCTAATGACGTGCTAGCAACAAACCAAAGTGAGTTTTCAAACTTGGACACCGGACGTGAGAGACGAACTAGCTTAGCGCTTACTAGGATGAGGCTAGTAGCGCTTACTAGGAAGAGGCTAGTAGCAATGTACGTAGATGGATTTAAAATGGGACCAAAGAGACATAACATTGTTTTGCTGTTGGCGAAGGTATATATGGTGCGGGATCCTGAAGGTTCAAGTAAATTATTTTAAACTAAAAGGGTTAACTTTTCCTTGTGTTGATATGTCAAGGCTGTGGATATGGCTTTGTAAACATATGATCACAATAAAGCGCTATATACTTTAAGTACCCTCCACTTACAATTTTGATCATATTGGACTTTTCATTTGTTGAACTCCGCAGTGTTTTTCGGCAAAGCACATTGAGTAACCCATTCGAGTTCATTTCAACATTGGGTGGCTAACATCAATACAAATAGTGAATTTGGATTTTTGTTGGGAGTCCAAGCTCCAACAATCATGCTTTGTTTCTGGATAAGATTCCTGTCATAAAAGCAGACGTAACATTTAAAACACATGACGACCAAGATAAGTCATTGAATCTAAGCATTTACAGTATCCTTTGTCTACGATCGCGACCTGCTCATTGACGTCATTCCGCCCGTTATGAGGCGTGTGAGATTAGAAAAATGCCTTGAAAGGATGGATTGTACGTAGTGAGAGAACAGAGGGGTCGGGGACTTCAAGACGGGCTAACTGTGTCATAGGGAGGGAATTTCAAAAATCCATCATATGAAGTCAAAGCCAAAGCCACAAACAGAATAATACAAGGTGGTAAACGTCAAGACACCAATCTGGAATTGTAAGCGAATTCGGGAGATCCCCGAGACTTTCACAAAGAATCATTTATTGGCGGAGGACGAGGAGGGTAAGTGGGATTCGGGAGATGAAAGAGGACGAGCGCAGTCCAAAGGCATGTGTGAGACTGTGTGAGTGAAACGCTGGCCCCATTTCACATTCACAGTCAATGTGTAACATTCTCCCCCGCCGCAGTGGCAGTCTGCAAGTTTTTCTATCTAAAGACACTCAATCCGTGCGGTCTGGAAGGGCGACGTATGGCAAACTTAGTCGGCACCCCCGGCCCCCTGCCTCCCTACGATTCGAGTCAAGGTACGAAATGTTTGCGGTGAATGCAAGCAAGGATGCAATTCAAAGCGGGGGCTCGCAGAGCCGCACGGCAAACAGCGAGGCTTGGCAGGGCGCAGCCATCACAAGAGCCCCACTGTGGAATGGTTAAGAAAGACGGCCGAGTGTTTTACTGATGCACATAAATCCTCACAGCAATTTAAATGCTCCTCTATCAGCTCTGCCTGCAGGCGCCAAGCCCCTAACAGGCCAATTCAGTGCAGACAGTGGCTAAAAAAGAATGTTTTGCTATTGGAGGCTTGGGGGGGTGGGGGGTGTTTGCCTCAAAGATTTTGAGGCCTTGTTTACCCCCCCGAAAGGAACATTTTTGGTATGCAAAGAGCATGAATTATTTTATATGCGCAAATTGCTCCTCAAAATTACATGAAGGGTTGCAAAAAAAAGGTCTGAATCGGAAAATTGGTTTTGATTTAAAAACTGTGAGTGGATCGAATCGAACTGAATGGTTCCACCATGAAATATACCATGAAGTGTATCAGACTTTGATAGGAGGGATGCACACTCCTAATATATATGTATAAAAACAAATCCCTTAGAAGAAAATGCCACATTTACCGTACCGACAAGTGCGTTCATATTGCAAAATGACAACAACAAACTCAATGCATCATACCCTCTTGAACTAGCAGCACCGCATCGAATCGGAATCCCACTGAATCGAATCGTTCCACTTTGAAATGAACAGTCCTTGAATCGTATCGCAGCCCATGTATCAAGATAGGCATTGAATCTTCTTTTATTGGGGAGAAGCAAAACCCTAGAAGGTTTGCATCTACCAAACATGAAAGTGCGCTAAACTACAATATCCACCAGGCCCCAAAAAATCCTCTAAATGCTCGTGTCACACTGCGGGATCACTGGTTCAACTCTGAGTGGGACGCTTGGATGGCAAGTCTGAATGCATCCTTTGTCTGCATACGGTGCTGCAGTGAGATGTTTGCGGCAGGAAAACAAAGGCTCAAGCCGAGCGGAAGCATAGGCGATTGTATTATGTATAGAACAACAATAAGGCTGCATGACTTCAGCGTCAAAAAGGGAAAAGCAGGCCTGCAACATTTCACAGGACAGCACATGATGTCACACAAAAACGGTACATATAAATTAGATATAAAAGTTACCTGTTCCCTCCTTATTTCCGTTCTGATGTGTCCGCAGCTCCTCGGACTTGTAGAAGTCAATGCTGGCATACGTGTTGACGCTGGAGCTGCTGCTGGCGCCAACTGCTGCAGCCCCTCCTCCGACCACAGAACTTGCACCCAGCACCGAAAAGAGGCGCGCAGATGCCTGGCTCCCCGGGGGTCCATCAAGGTTTAAATGGGGGCTCTCCTTGTTGGCCAGGTCCAAGTCTATGTAGTTAAGGCCTTGCTCTGCGGTGGGTGCTTGAATGGCAACGGGCTGCTGCTGCCCAGGAAGGGCTGACTGATTGAGGGCATCGGAGACAGCGCAATTGCGCCACGGCGTGCTTTCAAAGCCCTGCCGGCGAGTCCCGGGTTGTTCTGGGAAGAGTGAAGCTGTGGACGAAGAGGGGGTGGAAACAGGAGCGGAGAGGGAAGATGAGGCAAGAAAGCTTTCGGAGCAATGTCGTCTGCGTCCCTGGGGGTCAGCGCGGATAACTTTAGCTCCGTGGTCGGGGTTGGGCCCCGATTTGGCTAAAGGAAAGTCTAGACCCCGTGACGCAATGGAGAGTTCAGTCCTGGTTGGGGAAGGAGCTTTGGGTGAGACACCGGAGGACGACCTGGGAGCAGCATTGTTATTCAGGCCGAAGGCCATCACCGTGTAGTCCCCGCATGATGTGGGGGACTCCGACTCTGGGACAATCTCTCGGATTTTCCTTAGCGGTGCCTCTGTAATGGCTGCCATCTCTTCACGAGGGCCACTTGATCCGGCATCAGGGACTTTGGAAGCAAGAGCCAAAGTTGGAGGTGTGGGAGGGGTGTGGAAAGGAGGGAAAACGAGCGGGGTAAGGGGTGAGGGCGAAGGAGAAGGGCCCAGGTCCATGTTGACATATTCAGAAGCAGCTGGGGGAGTGATGGGGGCAGATGGGCTGTGGGATACGGGGATGAAATTGCCAAGACAAGACACAGGTCTGTGTTGAGGATGTTGGTTATGTGTACCATGAGGGTTTGAGGACCCATGCCTGAGGCCCCGGCCACGGCCTCCAGCAACCCCGGGCGTGTTGTTGTTCTCCCCCTTAAACTCAATACTGACATACTCGCCGGGGCTCTTAGGTTCAGGGGGCAAGGGGTTCTCACGGACCCTAGGAAGCGTGTTGGCCTTGGATACGTCAACAAACAAGCTCACAGGTCTGCTTCGAGAGTGGATACCGTGTTTTGGCAACCCAGGGGAGCCTCGTCGCTGCTGGAGCTTCGTTCCATCTTTAGACCCCCCACCCATGGCACTGGCTGCTCGTTCCTCACTTTCTCCGAGACTCTCGCTGCTGGCTGAGCTGGACGAGTATGAGGAGGACGAAAGCGACAGGTGCCGCCCCGCCATTGAACTGCTCGCGGCCGTTTGCTCCTGACGCCCGCCTATTGTCCGACCTCCACCCATTCCCCTACCACCACTCCCATTAGGCCTTCTTCCACGTCCGGGTCCATCGTCAAAGTGTCTGGAAGAGGGATTGTGCTTGTAAGACCGAGGGAGGGAATAGTAGGAGTACACCATCTTGGGGACTTGCTGTTGAGAACTGGTCTCCGAGTGACTGTGTTCTGATGGAGGGGGGCTCCCATTTACGGAGCGAGCACTGATAGGCGACATGTTCATGTAGTCACTACCTGCCCTGCTGTCTGCACTGCCACTGCCCACCCAAGCCCCCGAAGAGAGACCGCCACGTTGATCAGGCGAGCAGCTGCTATTGGGAGACATGATCATATAGCCATCAGAGGTGGGTGGAGGTCGGATCTGCTGTGGAGGGGACACACTGCTGTTAGGCGTCATGGCCATATAATCATCAGCAGGTTTAGGTTCAGAGTCCGGGACAGAAACGGCCAATGACTGGGACAGGGACACCGGAGGCTGAGTGACTCCAGGCAACATGGACATGTAGCCATTATCCACTCCTAAATCAACAACACCACCTGATCCCGCACCTGTTTCCCCTTTGAACTCTCCTGCCACATCTAAGTAACCCCCTCCCCCTCCTGACCCAGCACCCATGAGGGATTCCCTTAGCGTAGCGGAGGACGTGGATGAAAAAGACTCGCGGCTGGTGCTCCTCGACATAATAGCATAGTCAGCTGAGTCTTCCTCTGCTGGCTCCTCACCTCTGTGCTGACTCGGGACCAGCCTCTCCAAGGCCATAGGAGGTAAGGAGGCACGCTTGCTCAGCAACCTACGTTCCGCTTCACATTCCCGGCTAGAGGAACGGCGAAGCACTCTCCTTGTCTGAGCTTGGGAGCCACAGATTGGTGCTCCAGGTGCTGGCAAGGAGCTGGACGTCACGCTGCTTTGATTGCTGCCGCTATTGCCACTACTATGCTGGCCCATTAGAATGTAATTAGCTTCCTCCTCGCCAAGGGACTGGCTGCCAACACTACCAATGGAACTTCCAGCCAGGCTGGGGGAGACTAGCAGCGTCTGTTCCCCCGGACTGGAGCCATATTCATCTGAGGAGCCGTAGTCACTGGGTGAACCTGAGACAGAGGTGCAATGCATCGGGACACGGCTGTAGGGGCCGGTCCCTGCCCCGGGACCAGCACAAGATGCTATGCCCCCAAATTCCGATCCGTGCCCAGAGCTGGAGGACAAGCTTGGGGCTGGGGAGGGCGCTGGCGTGGAAATGGAGCGCATCAGACCAAGGGGCGTTTTAGCGGTCGAGGTGGGGGCCGAGCGAGTCGACTTTGACCTGAGGATCGGTGTGGTGGAACAAGAACCATTGGCTGAGGGACTGGAGCTGCGGACCCCTGTTAGGCCCTCCTCAACTTTGCTCCCATCACTGGCAGTGCGAGACCGCGGGAAGCTGTGTCGAGGGGTAGGAGAAGCGCTAGCACTGGTAACCCCTGTTCCACCGTTAGCTCCTACGGGAGGCTCGGTTCTGGGCCGGCGGGCGAAGCCCACCTGGCTGGGCGGAGGGTTGGAGTGGTGGCGGCGCGTGGGAACACTGATAGGGTTCGAGGCGGTTGCGCCTCCTCCTGGACCGGAGTTTGACTGAGATTTACTTCGCTGACGAAACTCCTCGCTAAGTGCCTTCATAGCCTCGAGCAAGGTTTCATGCATGTTTTGGGCAACCACTGAATCATCCACCTAGACATTTGGACAAAACACAAACATCACACACGCTTTTGTAGGTGACATTGCATAGACAATGGTTTTAACAATAATACAATGTGGTTCATCATTTTCAAGCTATAATTTTTCATGGATTTTAACAGTATACAGGTAAGTTCTAATTAAGAGTTCGCCACAACATGCCGGGCAGCACTGCGGTCTACCGGAAGAGTTTTGTCATATATATATATATATATAACAAAATATTTTATTTTATTTAGTTTTGTTATATATATACACAGTATTATTTGTATGTGTTGCTGCTCTGTAGGTGTTATTGTAGCAGTGTTTAGAAAGTTGGTACTTATTTAGCATAACATCTATGCTCATTTACATTAGCCTGTCGATTAGCATTAAGCTAGTGGCCTTCGGTAAGCAAAATGACATGGTTTGATTGAAAATGTTGGCGTTTAAATAATTCTCGTGTGTATTCTTTCTGGGTCAGTTTTACTGTAAACCTCAGCTGAGAGTGACAGAAACAGCTTGACAGAAAACTGTGAGAGCGAGAGACTTCCTTTCGGTTCCTCAAAGTACATCAATGCGATAGTCTCCCATTTGTTGACATTGAAAGAGTGAGAACAGGTGCTCAGGAATACTTCAAATGTGTTTAAAGCATATCGCAACGGTACAGGTATTAAAACATTTGTTTCTTTTATTTGATATGGTCTCTCTAAATTGCAGATTTTATACCACAACTGGGTCTTGAAAGGGGGTTCACTGTATCAGGTTTGGTTATTTTTGTGTTTCTTTAGATGATAGTGATGCTGGTGTACTTTAAACATGAATGGGACTGGAGATGAAAGACTTACCTGCATCCAGAACTCGCCTGGGCCTGTCACAGCAGAGCGGCCAACCTCAACAAAGAAGAAATTTTCAGAGTGCCCACAGCGCCGAACATTCATGAGCTGCAGTACCACAGCTGCGGCATCGGAGTTGAGCTTGACAAAGTTGATCGTCTTGTCAGTCAGGCAGAGGCGGTAGATGCCCACCAGGTTTTTGGCCTGACCCAGACCTTTGGGCCAGACTTTCACCTGCCACACTTCTTTGAAGGCCGGCCCAGGGTTGGGGACACCGTAGTCCCCAGAAGCTCCTTTATCAGAGGGGTTCTTACCTAAAGAGCACAGGACAGAAATGCGGGCTTGCTTTAGATTGAACCGTGGGAAGCAACTTAGCGCTGATATGAACACCGCCACTATTTACCACGCTTTGTTTTAAACGCTGTACCGCAACTTTTCAGATTTTCAACCAGATACGAGTGCAAAGTGAGCATGCACGAGCTTGTGTGACCGGCTCTGTACCTGCGGGCTTCATACCTAGGGGGTCTCGTTTGACAACCGCACACATACACCCGGACGCGCAAACACAAGTGCACATACCAGCGAGGAAAAAGTCAACTGCTGACGAAGTGAGGTAAAGACAACAATGATGAACAGTTCTGGGAGGAGGGGAGAAAACCTAAGTAAACCAACCCTTAATGTTGGAATGTCTTTAAAAAAAAAAAAGGTCTTTAAATGTCTGGGAAGGTCTTAAAACCATTGAGTGGAAGATTCAAAAGGCTCCGCTCACTTTGTCAACTTGTAAAAATCTGTCTTTTCATTAGCACCGGCAGCCCATTCATCCTTTGTGCGCGTCCACAAAGTGGCTGTTATTGAGGAGAAAGCCCTTGATGACTTATTTCAACAATGAGCAACATTTGGATGCTTAGTTGCTGCTCACTCATCGGAAGCAGGAAATATGGCTTTCTGGTTTCTTTTACTTGTAACCGAAAAGGACCACACATCTGTTGATTCAAGAGCTCTGATTGAAAGAACACCTTGACTCACGCATGCGTGTGGGCCAGTGTTACACCACATATCCAAACAGGTCTCCTCAAAACAAAGCATTCCACAGTAACTCACGTGTTGTGGCATTGTAAAAGAGATATAAATTAAACCAAATCAGGTTTCTAAGTGGTGTTGTTTCAAAGATAGAATACGTTTGAATTTGAGCGATTGGCTATGTCCGGTTAGCCAAAGGTTTGTTAGCTTATTTCTCTCTCAAAAGGAGGTTTAGAACAAAAGTGGTGTTGTCTTCTGGACTTTTAGTTTCTATTTCCAACTAAATTCCAAAGAAAATCTGAGAGGTGAAGTGAAGATTCTTGGTTCAATTTATATGGAATGACCTGTATGAAGTTCTAGTTCCAGCCCTCAGGTGTTCAATTTTACTAGCCTGTTAGCTTGGTCTGACTATTGGACACACGCACAGACAGTTTGTAATCTTTTCAAGATTTGTCAAAAATGTTTTTTGCTTCTTTTAAAACTAACATTTGAACAAATTCACAAATTCTTAACTAACTAACTAACTAACTAACGGAGTCCTTGTCACTTATAAAAAATGTCCACTGATTCCTGTTTTTCATATCAATATCAGTTTGTTTGCAAAATGCACGGGTTGGAAGACAACTTCAATAAGATTTTTTATATATATTCTCAGTGCAGCGGAACCTTTCTTAAATTAATAACAATACAGTCTTTCTACAGTCAATTTGTCACTATGGTCAGCAGAGGGTATCTCCACTACTTAAGATCAAAATTACATCAGTAATTTGCTCCGTTGGAGTTAGTGAGCACCTATTTCGGAAATTAAAATGATGAATGAAGTAATCTAGTACACAAAAAAAATACAATCTTCAAGTGTCGATTAAGGCCTGTATGGATTTTTTGCACACTGATGCAGGTTTCAATATTTGAGTAAAATTACAATAATGGATTGATTTAAAAAATAAATATGTCTTTTTGGTCCATTAATGCTTACAAAAATAAAGATAGCAATTACAGGCAGAAGATTTGACTATTTTAAAATACTACTAAATGCCATTAGCATTTGTTTAAATTTACAACAGAGAAAAATCAGCAAAAATCTGATGTTTTGAATGCTTAATTTTGTACTGTGAATGAATACAGAACCACCCAAAAAATAAAAAAATCTACAGATTTTTGCTAACTTTAAAAAGACCAAATATCAGCGAATTAAATCGGCCGGCCGATTAATTGGTCGGGCCGTAGTGTCGAGTCTACAATGAAACCAATTTTACAAACAAACATTTAATAATGCCGTTTTCATGGCTTTTAACTGGCCAATTTAAAACATTTACGTTCCCAATTCGCCCAACGACAACCAAGACGCCCGACGACGCACAGCGGATGCCCCATTAGCCAGGCTTCCGCCGTTACTTCTGGCTGTGCCAAAGAACCGGAGGAGCCTTTACAAGTTCAAAGCCGACCTCGCATAGATGCTGTGCCGAGAGCCAGTGGAGTCTTGTGGCTTCTTTGTCGTGCGTGTATGAACACGCACGCACCCTACACACTGCGTTAGATGACTCACTCAAGGCCATGCGTGGCTGTTTTGTGCTTCTCTCAGTGTTCCTCCATTAAGATTTACAACAGGAAGGAGTTGATAGTTGGGGGATTTTTTTTTTTCTGAGAAGGGAGCAAGGGAATGGGGGCTTTACGGCAGATTGCAAAAAGATATCAGCGACTGTAAAAACAAAACGTGTGAGAACAAAACGATTTCAAATGTTAAGTCGGAGTGCTAATTAGGGTTTAGCATCGTTTTCATCTGGAGAGGCCACACACAAAGTGTTTGTTTCGAGAAGGATACAACTTTAAACTTTACACACACACAAACACGCGCACACACATTTTCATCTGGAGGCCATTCAGGGTCACCCCCAAAAAAGAAGCATGAAGTACAGTACATAAGGGCTGAACAACTCATCAAATTCAAATCGACAATACAATTTTCAAATCGCAAAAGCAACAATTTTGAAAAGAAATCATTTGTTTGCTTGATTCCAGTCGGTCGGTAAGCTTTATTTTTTCTATATGGATAATGATAATGATAATCATGAAACATGAAAAGTTGAAGTGATACACCCACAGATGTGTTTGCTGTAATCTGATTTCGTAAGATAAGTCTAATTGTAATTAAAGTCAAATAATGCTAACGCTCGGTTGTGTTTGTTGAAAAATACACGGCAAGGGGACCTTGAATAAAACTCATTGCATAGTAAATCGCAATATCGGGGGAGGGATCACAATTGTTTTTTTTATTTTTTGCAAACTGATTCAGCTCTACTTTAGACACTCACACATTTTCATCCAGAGGCCACTCAGGCTTGCAAAAATAAAATAAAATCTCAAAAGCTACAGCACAGTCGATCAGAATCCATCCTCACTTGGTTGCGTAACGCAAGAATTGATCCTTGGTGGAGTCATCTGAATTATGGAGCACCTCTGCCTTTCCTCTCTCTGGGGGGTGTCTTCCCGGCAGTCTACAAAGGCGGCAGGAAAGCACTAGTTTTATGCAGCAGAAAGGCTGCATGAAACGTACGGGGAGGGCTCAAGGTACAGCATGAAAAAGCATTTGCCTTGAGCCTGCTGCCGCCGCAGCGACAACCTTGGGGTGCATCTGATTTGTCTTCCTCCAAGGCGACTGACTGAACTCCTTTACAAAAGTGATTCTCAAAGGGTGTTATGTAGACCACTAGCCGTAAAAAAAAGCACTCTAGTCGATACTGTAATATTGTACTGTATAAAAACATAGGGTACTGACGTAATGTAATACAATCGAAAAGAATTATTTGCCACATTGCTGTATCAGTTAAATGGCCAATGTGCTGCTGCCCGCCTTGGCCAGCCGTGGGCAGTAGAGTATAGACGAGCCAGCTCGTCTCAGCTCCTCACAGAGGAAAAAGAAAATATGACTGTGAGTAGGGCTCCACAATATAAAAAAATATCGATATCGCGACAACGGCCTATGCAACATTCCTATCGCAAAGACCTGTAGTAATTGTGTAATGAAATTGTATGCTTTTATCTGAATTTGAGAAGTCAGACGCAAACTCAAATGCACATCGCTATCCAATAGTTGAACATTAGCTAGGGAAATTACAATTAATTAGCTAAGCATTGAATTACCTTATTTTTCCGTCTGAAAACAAATGTACGACTTTCATTAGATAATAAAAATGTCATTTCTTTAGGTACATGTTAAATATCGCAATAAAATCGATAGCTATACGTATTCAACACCCAAATCGCATTTTGCATGTTTTTCCAATATCGCGCAGCACTAACTATGAATATTATTTTCAATGCCGCATTGCCTTGCTGTTCAAATATCAGTTGTTTGAACGGTTGTATACGAGTTTCCCATTATGTGTTAGCATTAGCATTAAGCTAGAGGACCAAAAGCTAAAATAAGTGACTGTTTTAATACAATACAAGGGTTTTAAATACACAATGTTTATTTCTCAGTAAGACTGAACAGTTAATCAATGTTGTCATAGTTTAAGCTTAAAATACTTCAGGTGTTTAGTAAATTAATACATTTAATTGAAGTACAAAAAAAAAACTGTTGCTCATATTAGTTCATTCTTGATGTACTTTTTCATCCAAATGTATGAGACCGAAATGTATGTATAATAAAACTAATATTGCTTATTTCTATACAGATTTAATTCTTGCTTGTGTTTGTTAAAAAACATATGAGAAGACGACCCTGAAAAAATATTCGCATATTAAATAGAATATTGGGGAAAAAATTCATCACAATTACATTATTTAATAAAAAAAAAAAACAAAGTTCAGCCCTAATTCTCAAACGAGGACCTGATACGCTGCTGTATTTTGATACTTCATAATTGTACTTAGAGAGCTGAGTAAATTTTTTTTGGTGGTACTTGATGTACAACGTGCCCCGTTACAAACCACGAAAGCAAGCAAGCAAAAAAAAAAAAGTGTCTACATTGCCACAATTAGGTTAGGACTCGATAGGCCGGTTGCAATTCATTTTTCACTGTTTGCTCAATAGTCCAAGACGATTCCAATTTATGGCATTATAGAATCCCTTTCTCATAGCCAGCATCCTGTAAATCAATGCAGTCGGCTCCTCGTATTTCCAACGCGTGACCTCATTGCCGTAGCACGCCGTGATGCTTTTCCACGCCGCAAAGACTTTTTTTTTCCCCCCAGCTACCTCCACACTCTTACCCCGCCCACCCTCAATTCGGGCTTTGTACTTTTCCCAGGGCCGTCATGTGTGCCCCCTTTCCTCGTTTCAACCTCGCCACTTCCTCAAGCTTCAACCCAGCCGTACGGTGCGTAATCCATCCATCCGGGCCCGCACTGGAGAACACGACGCTTCCCCACTCCGGAGCCGCCATCTGCCCACGGTTAAACTCGCATGTGTTCCCAGTTATCCCGACTGCCAGAAAAGGAGGCATTTAAGGATGGGACACACACAAAAAAAATAAACACCAAGAGAACCTCAAACTACTGGCGCGCGTCTCCCACTTGCTGGTTAGCCTGGTGTTGAGGTAGTAAACAGAGCGACCGGGAACAGAACGTTCCCGCATTCTTTGACAGAGCAGCTCGAGTCTGTAAAAATACTGTACCAACAAAATAAAACCAGGAGGGAATTGAATAGGGCTGAACAATTCATCAAATTAAAATCGACATTGCAGTGGAGTAGAATGTAATTTTCAAATTGCAAACGCTGTCATTTGGAGGGGAAAAAAAACGCAAAAAAATAAAATAAAAAATGCATGGGAAGAGGACCTTAACAAAATAATCGCATAACGAATCGCCATCACACACCCAAAAAAAAAAAAATCACAATTCGATTATTTTTCAAAACCTTTTTTTTTTTTTTTGTGGAGGGGGAGGATGCGGCAATTCAGGAATCAGGTTATCCAGTTCCTCAGCGCCGAGTGAGTGAATATTTCATGTCCCCTAATTTTTAAGTTGAGCTTTGCTGCGGAAGGAAAAAAAAATTTAAAAAAATGGAGCATTCGAATGAAATATAGAAAGCTGCGCATTCACGGCTTTGCGTGGACACATCCAAGAAATGGAGCGCATTCTCTTGCATCCCAGAGGAGATGTGAGGAAATAGAGGGAACGGGCCCAGTAATGTAAAGCTGATCCATTTGGGGCCATTTCCTGACCGCTACGACCACAGAGCTCATGTGCGCCATCAACAATAATCGATACAGTAAAAGCTTCGGATGCATTTAAATGAGACACGATGGAACATGTCAGCATGGGACGAGAGCGCCTAGCATGTCTGCCTAACAATTCTGAGGTCCTGCGTTTGAATCTCAGCTGGAGTGGACTTTGTATGAAGTAGATTGTTTTTCCTCGGGAATGGTGGTTTCTTGTTGACCAAATCAAAGAAAAAGATTTTCCACATATTTACCATATCAAGTCATAATGACAGGTTTAACAAATACGAGAAAAGTGTTTTTTATACCAAAATTAATACATTTAAAATGACCCCCAAAAGGTCATGTATGAAATCAAATGACAAAAACAAACGGCATTTTGACTATAATAAGAGTTAATGTGAGTTATTTTTGTAAACATAAGCTGCGATTTCAATTCGATTTTTTTTTTTTTTTAAAACATTTATTTTATTTCGTTTGAGATATTTTTAGTTTTCATTAACTAAAATAATCTTGGGCAGCACATATGGTACATTGTACTTTTTACAATCGTATTTTTTTTTATTGTACTTTGTACTTTCACAATTAAAAAAAAAACAAAAGGATATAATAACCAAGGAAGAAGCGTTTTGCTTTTGCCATTTTTCCTGAGTTGACTTGAATACGTTGAGTACTTAAGTGCAGTCCACATGTTTACACATATACGCAGATTTGTTTGCTTTATTGTTGTGATCGGATTTATGACTTACTGATTTGATAGACTAATTTATTGCTTTGTATTTGTTTTAAAAAAATGGGAAAATAAAAAAATAAAAAAATCACATATTAATTCGCAATCGCAGTTCTGAGTGAAAAAAAAAAAAAAAATCACAATCGAGATTATTTTAACAAATCTTTCAGCCCAACTTGTAAATTAAGGTCCCGCTGTCATTCATGCAGTGGAGTGGCTTTCCAGACCTACTTTTCAAGCACTAAAATGTCTGCAACGCTATCAAGCAAAAACACGCACATCCCCTACAGGTGCTCCGCCCTTGCGCTCAGGTCAAAGCCAAAAGATAAGCAGAGCTGTGTTGAGTTTTGCCGAATGCACAGATTAGCCAACGGGCAGCGTTAGCGTCAGCTAAGTGGGGCTCGTTTGGTGTGGAAGAGCAGCCCGGGAAGCCAATAATAACTCGGAAGACTTCTTGCGGTGGCTTTTTCGGGACAAAGCCCGTACTGTGCCACCAGCAGCGGATACTCGAGACAGCAATTAGGGCCTAATTAGGGGGATGAGCACCGCTTAGCATGGCTTAACGCCGAATCGGGCTATATAGATCTCATTGGCTCATGCAGGCAAGGCAGCATAGAAAGACAGCAGTTTGATCACTGGCCCCTCTGCACAAAAGAAAAAGGACAGTTCACCAGGGACAATCTGAAATGCTTCATGTGTGTGTAATGTTAATTAATGTCGGAAAAGTGTTATGAATTGTCACCAAAATTCACATGCGCTTCTCTACTCAATGCCCACTTCAAATCTCTGGAAAATATCAAAACAATCGCCACAGGAACAGCATCTTGGATTTTATGGACTTGAAGCGTTTTCATCATTAAGCGGCGTTCGTCTGTTTTGAGGAAGACGTTCTGTCCATAAAATACAAAATATTGGTGTGATCAGTTTGATATTTTCTGAAACTGATGTGGGCACAGGTAGAGATGGCCACATTGAAAGACTGATTGTAGTTAGCTTTTTTTTTGACAGAGAGGAAAACACTTGACTCTAATTTATTGCATTCAATATTTTCAGACGCATGAGTAGAGATGTTTTTGTCAACGATTGTTCATAGTTAGACTGTCCCTTTTTACCACATCTATAGCTTTTACATGCCATGGTAGCATACTTTTATACTCTTTGATAGACTGATATATATGATAAGAAATAGAAACATTTCGATTATCCCATCGATTAATCGGATACAAATGGATGTTGTATTATCAAACACAATAAAGGTCAGGAAGTATTTTTGTCCACTTGGTGTCACCATCCTCACATTCTACTGTCGCATTTGTGATTTTCACTGTGTGTTTCTTTAAAAGGCGGGGCCTGGCCTGGTGAGTGACGTGGGCGGCAGTGAATGACAGTAGTATAGAACTGAGCTGAATGATTTTGAAAAATAATGTAATTGCGATTCTCTCCCCCCCTTCAATATTGCGATTGTGATTTAAAATGTGATTATTTTCATATTGTCCTCTTTGCATGCATTTTTCAACAAAGCAAGCAATACATTAATCTGTATTAGAATAAACAATATCAGATTTATTATACATAAGTTTTGTGGTCCTATAGGTTAGCCTTACGTTAAAATAAAGGCAAATGTACTATGAATTAATATGGAAGACAGTTTATCTCCGACAAATATAGCTGTTAACTAACTAAACAATGACTTACAGTCTGTTCAGCCCGACTGGTGAGTGACGTGGGCGTCAGCGAATGAGAGCGAAGAGCTGGCTGGCTGTTAACTGGCTTGCCAGTGTAATTGTGCTTCTTACATGTTTTTTTTCTTACAGTTTGTTCAATAAAGCGATTGAAAGTACACAGAGTTACTCAATTAATCGTCGCCACCCTAGCGGGGACGTCAGGCGAGCTTCAAAGGAAAGTGATGTGACGTCTGGAGAGCAGCTGATTCGCTGCTTAGCCAAGCGGCAACGCAAATGCAACAAGATCAATTTTCGGAACCCTCAAACACTTGTAACAACACTTCCATGCTGCCAACACAGCAGCGACATACACCAGCCTCCGTCGGTGTGTAGATACAATTTCCGTCTTGTTTATAGCCGGCGCTGCAGCTCCAAATTTGGACGCTGCTATTTGGTTTTATGGAGGTCAACAATTCCTGAGGTAATGCCAGAGCCGCGGGGGCAATTTTCCTGGCAAACGGCAAGCGCGAGGCCGCACCTCCGCCCTGTTCTGTCGAGGTTTAGCCTTTACACACTCCACTGACTCCTAATAGCTGAACAAATAGCCGCCTTCAATACTGATACTGTACTCGTTGCCCGAAAGGGTCTTACTGGACTCAGCTGAATAAATAACCGCGATCCGCGTATCGGCCCGTGCGGCAGCGCACTCGTGTTTGTGTAATTAGCCTCCGCTCGAGGAGATCCTATGTGATACCGGGCGCTTCCTGGGTCGCTTCAGGCGGCTTTCCCGGGATCCAGTCAGGCACGATACGGGACGACATCCAAAGTTGTGCACGATGTTGCAAACACAATCACAAGTCTGCACTTTGGTCCCCACCAGGGTTACAATAGTTTTGCTGGGATTTTTCATGAGGGAGAGGTTTGATTCCATTTTGACTTTTGTTTTATTTTGTTCCGAAAATGCTTCGTTTTAGTTACATTTTTATTTTTGTAAGACAGGGTAACACAAAAAAACGGGAACTTTTAACAATCCAATACAACTAAGAGTGATGGAAGAAAATGATTTGATTCATAGTAATATAAGCCTTAAAACATGCCATTTAAGAAACAATGATGGAATTTTCATTTCTTAAAGATTATGTCCTGTAGATGGCATCCTCCTGTAAGAATGCATTCAAAAATTAAATTTTTTGGGGTCACCCTGTACATGGAGCATTTGTCAAGTGCTAATAATAATAATAATAATAAAAAAAGGTCAATAGGCACTACTAACATTCTAATCATAGTCAACAACAGATTGAACACAAACCGTGCGGCAACGTGTCATATATTTTTTATCCTCTGCGAAGAACGACTATTATTAGTGCCGTACCGATGAATGACCTGAGAGGAGTTGAGACATCCCCATGAAGAGTATATCCGTCTGTGTGTCTACTGCCCCCAAGTGGCCGAGAAAGGCACACCAGAAAGCGCAGCACAAAGAGCGGACATCCATTGAGCCCGATTATCGGGATGTGAATTTTGGAACGCGCAACAATTTTAGATGGCGCAAGGGTGCCTGGAGCAGTCTGGTGTTTACTGCGCTGTGCTGCAAATTCAGAATCGCCCCTGGCGGCGCCTGATCATTTCAAACTTTAATCCAAAGCTGCGATTTCACCTGAAGCGCACCACTATTGCCCGCTGGAATTGTGGCTGCCAAATCCTGCCACGCTTTGAAAAGAGCCTCTCACAGCAGCGAGTGCACTGAGGGTGCGGCTCCAGGCAGAACAGTGCAGCATCTTTTGGCTGCGGGCCCCTCCGAGCTCTCAGTCTGCAAAGCTGTGAATTTTTCAAGTAGGGGACAAGTTCTTCACTGTACTAACGGCTGTGCGGCACATACCAGAGGCCGGTTATAAGCGCCAGCAATCCTGAAACAGAGTTCAGCGTGTTTGCCACTTTCGGCAGCGGTCAGCCATGACCTTTTTCACTCCTCGAAGAGCCACTGTCATCAGGGTGTGTGTTGTTTGTTTGTCTTTTTTTCCACCCACCCTTTCGAAGACGCTCCCGTGCATGAGCAGCAGCAGCAGCAGCAGCACAACACAAAACGGAGGCTGTGGGGCATGGCCCGACACCAGTTTCACCAATTGACAGAAAATTTGGTGGGCATGTCTATCATAAGAAAATGCACAAAAATGTTTCAAGGACCCATGCCTTAAGGCGAACAGGCAGTCAACCATTTTGAGGCGAATGCCATGAAAAAGGGTCCTAAAAAGTTTTACAAAATTAGCCCGTCGCGAACATCACCATTCGACATGAAATTTGGCCAATATTTCTATCATAACAAAACACACGAAAAAGTCTCAAAGACCCATACCCGTTTGCGTTAGCCATTTTAGATTCAGTTTATTGTCAGCGATTTTACCAGGTGGCCACAATGCGTCTCCACACACATTCCGCAGAGGCTCGCAGAAACATGCTAAATGCTCGGCAAGTGCGACTTGCACATAAACACAATTGTGTTAAGACAAAGTCTCAACGCTCAGGTGCTTCACCGCCAACGCTAATCAGCCGCTTTATGTAACAGAGCAGCAGGTCATGTGTGAGCAGCACCTTGAACTCTTGGGATCTTGTTTGCCCAGATTGCGTCACCAACTCCGAGAGGCGAGGCGAGGAGAGGCAAGGCAAGGCGAGAGAAGGTCGAACAGGTGAGCATGGAGTGGATGCACTCTGCACCGTCACTCCAACAGCTGTGTTTACACAGCGGGCCGATAGACGCCGATTGTGGAATGTGAACATTTGGCCCACTTGTGAGCACTTCAGGCACCATTAAGACGCACCAATCTGCGGGAGGAAAACTGAAACTTCTTCTTGGGCATCAGTGCATGTGCAGATAGTGCAATGTCTGCATGTGCACAAGTTTTTGGAACCCAATTGCACCCAATTCAAGGATATGTGTTATTTTATATTGTTTCATAGTAGTTTTTTTGTTGTTGTTTTGTTTTTTTGGACCTTTTTTTAGTTATAGTAATTCATGCCAGAACCGTGGGCAGATGACAGAAAAAAATGTTTTTTACAAATATGAATGAACAAAAACTGGCTCCAGGCAAAGGCATGGTGCTCAAGCACCACAAGAGTCAATCTGTGCATGTGCCTGTGAGAAACTATATGCTGATTTCTAGAGAAAAAAAAAAAAAGTCAAAAAACAGAATAAAAAAAACTGGGTCTTGAACATGATGTTATTCTCCGACGTAAACAAGTTGAAAATATCACCCGAGCGGTCCCAAACTCTCCCAGATGACAGAAACCACAAACACAAAATAACATGCTTCCACTCTCCCTACAAAAATCTGTGATGCTGCTTTCCTGGCATGGATATAAAAAATAAATAAAAAAACTCCTCAAGCACTCAGTAAAGCACGCACGCTACTGATGGTCCCTGCAGCCGCTGCCTGCCACGTTTGCCTCCGCGCGTTTGCGTGTGCGTGTGTGTGTATGCGTGCGTGCGTACTGACTTTTGCACTGCAGGTCCACCATGGCCTGGTACCAGTCGTCCTGGTCGGCTTCGTTTTCGGCGGCGACGGCGAAGCTCTCGGCTCGCGTGTACAGGACGATCATATGCTTGTTCTTGGAGTCGGCCCGCTTGTTGATGTTGAAGCAGGTCTCCAGCAGCACGGCCTTCTTCGGGACGGGGGCCTTGCCGCGGAATTTCTTCTCGCTCTCGTAGTACTCCAGGCGGGCAGCGCCGCGTTCCGAGCCAGAGCGCAGCACGAAGTAGCGCCGGTGCATGGACTTGTGCTTGCGGAGGTAGCCGCTTTTGCGCACGTCCTCGCCGTTGTCCGCCGCCTGGCCGTCCATCGTGTCCCCCGCCACCAGCGCCTCCCAGCCGGGCGACGCGTCGTATCCTCGCGGCGAGCTGACGGAGCTCATTCAAACATCTCCCGGCTCCCCCCACTCGGCCATGTGAGCTTGGAGTGGCGCCCCCACCACCTCCGATGCGAGTCTTGTTTACGTCCCAAGCGTCTCCTCCTCACGCTTCGCGCGCGAAACTTTCGCACTGCACCCCGCTATGACTTACTACGAATGCAATTTGAAGGCATTTCGAGCGGGTGTCCACCCCGCCGCCTTGGTTCTGCGTCCGCGGCGATCCACTACTGTGGGACTGTCACTCAACTCAAGTGAGCACGACTCAACTCAACACGACGCGACGCGATGTCCTAGTAGTACTCTGAAACGCGGTGCGTTCATGGACCTCGGCGTGAGCTCGGAGAACATAGAATTCCGATGCGTCGTCGCTGTTTAAAGATTGAATAAGTTGCGCAAGACATCATGTCTATTGTCAAGTTTTGTCAAAAGCATTGTCAAAAGGGTTATCCGTTTGATAATTTTGCACTATGCAAAAAACAGATTCTTTTTTATTTACTTTCATTGTACATCGTGGCGGAAAACACATTATATGTGACATGTTGTTTTTGTAAGACAAAGTTAAAACTCGTCATAAAAATAGTCAACTGATGTACCTGGAAATTTTACCAGAGTAGCGAAATACTTTCCACAAATGTCCCTCGACACACGATGTACTCGTAGTACAATGGAACGCGGTGCGTTCACAGAACTCGGCGTGAGCTTTGAGTAGACAACACAACACTCAATTGCGTGTAGCTGACTAGCTGTGGTTGAACGAGTAAAACATAAGTAACGCGAAAGTACCCTCAGTCCAGTAAAAGTAGAAGACACTATTACAAAAAAGACTGGCAAAAGTTCTATACAAGTAATCCTAAAAAAAGTAGTGTCTTAAATGTACTTTGTTTTTGAGAAAAATGGTGAAACGAAAAAAAAAATAAAATAAAATTGGTGGCCACGGGCGAAATTTCTCCAATCGTAAAAAGTTTGATTAGGGAAGAACGTGTATTTATAAAGTGCAAATTTATTCCCATTATATTACACCTTTTATTCTAGAGAAGACATTTATTCTAGAAAAAATACGACTACTGTACAATCAATCTCGAAAATCCTATGTGGTACTTGTAGAGGGAAAAAAAAATCACTGAATTTAAAGCTCAAATGGACCATAATGTTACATGACTTCAACTTTTTGTTAATCCATTCATTCATTAGCCCTACCGCTTACCCTCACTGCAGTCCGTGAAATGCAGTACAATTATGTAGAGTTCAGTTGTATTGACCTTTTAAGCACATTTGTACTGAACCTATTTGAGCATTTATTTCCGTAAAATCTTTTATATGCAATACATTTTCATGGGATCATTTTTTTCCGTGGAAAACGCATATTATCAGTTTATCAGCGTTTTTGAAGATTTTTTTTAAATGCATATCAATGGGCGTCGACACTGAATCTTTGCTGTTCCCTATCCCCCGCGAGTAGACGGTGTCAACTGTATTGCGCACAAGTACAAATCAAGCAATGCATCCCATAATTCCGGCGGCCTTCCTAAAATAGGAGCACTATTCCTAAAGCAGGCTGCGTGTTATGCAACGTGCATCCCAACGTAACCTCGAGGCCTTGAGGAAAACGGGCAACGAGCGCCCCCTGGTGGAGAAATCCAAAAGAAGGAACTTGGTGTAAAAGTGCTTTATTTTCTGGAAAACAACACTGCTTACACCCAGCAGTAAAGGATCAAACGGATTATTATATGAATGCTTGCCATGACAAAGCCGAGGTTACACGAATCCTTCAGGAAGCGCCACCCCACACCCCATGTAAAAAAAAAAAAAAAATAAAAAAGGAAAAAGAAAAAAAAACATTTTGGTCCAGTATAAGAAGCATTATCATTTTATAAATTAATCTGAAATTACTTTTTTTTTATTTTTATTTTTTTACATTCAGTAGTTTTTTTTTTTTTTTTTTAGCCCTCAAAGCTCATGCAGCCTGGCAGTGGTTAACATCCTAGAGAGGGAAAACAAACAGAAGACAGGCTTTAAGGCAGCGATCCTTCAAAAACTTCAAACTAACATTTGGGGCGACTTTTCCTTTTGGCAAATATTTTGAAAAACAGATGCATTTAGTTTTCTTTTTTGAAGCAGGGGGGATGAAAGCAAAGGGGCAGAGCTTTGCATGTATATTTCTGCCACCCAATTGTATTTATTTATTTTTATTAAATGCTAGAGGCGTTAAAATAGAACTCGCTAGTTGAAGTCATAATTACATTCAGGCTTTTTTTTTTAACACGCACACAAGTAAACGCACATAAATAAGAGGACATTGGGAGGAGGCAGTCAATACTCCAGAGGCGTTGAAATGGCGGCGGTGACTACTACAGTTCACTTTTCCCAGAGATGGACGAGTGAGGGGCATAATGGGGATCTTAGTCAGATGAAAGGATTTCGCGATGTGCCCCGACTGGGGTAAACGTTCCCCTGAAAGAGAACGAGATGTAAAGGACGTTGCTTGACGCCTCCTCCTACATTTGGCTGAAAAAAAAAAAAAAAAAGTACTCACGGTAAAAGGGTTCACCGACATGGGCCGAGGGACTTTGGGCTGGGAGTCGCATGCGGGGAAGGCGGCGAAGCCTGAAAACATTTGATAGATTGTATAACAAAGCTCACTGGCATCTATTCTTTATCCCTGCAAAGAACAGGTGGACAAAGCGCACAACCAAGAACAGCACAATGTTCATCGAAATGAAGCAATAATGTGGCAAAACTGTTGAATCTTTTTTTACATTCAATTTCATTCCGTCAATACTGTACGTTTTTAGAAAGCACACTATCATAGTGCTATTTTTCTTACTAAAGACACATTCAAACATTTTGGGTTTAACTTTCAAACTGCATATTTCAAAGTGGCCAAAATCACACCTGGGCAATATAAAATCCAATCAGCATCTTGATATGACACACCTGTGAGGTGGATGAATTGTCTTGGCAAAGGAGAGGTGCTCATTAAAACAGATTTGTGAACAGAATACTAGAAGTCGTTTGTGATGAGATTTCCCTTGCACCTCTGCTGAAGAAATTGGTGGTTGGCTTGCGACGTATGGTCTCTCTGAGGCACTGTAGTGCGTGAGCTTCAAAATGCACGCGCTTGGAACTTAGATCGTTGCATTCTATTAGTTCACCACTAGATGGCACTAAAGTCTACACAATGTGCCTTTAAAAAATGAAAACGTCTAAAAAAAAAAAAATAGAAAAAGTAAAGACATTTTTGAAATCAGCGTAAAAAATCTCTGATTCAAATTTGCTGTTGAGCAGTGTAATGTAGTGCAACATATGACTAACCTAGAAGACAGATTTGATATTGCTTACTGTAATAAATCCATGGGGGGGGGGGGGGGGGAGAACCTTGGAAAAACATTTGCACAGTAACCAGCAGTGGCAATATCGAGGATTGTCGTTCCAAATGGTTCAGGCCAAATGGGAAGAAAAACGTGCGTTACCGTTGGCTTCCTGGTTATTGGCGGGCTCTTGGGGAAACGAGGCAGGCGGTGGGAACACCGAAGTGGGCGAGGTGACAAACGCGCCGTCGCCTGGGGGAAGACGGCAACGGTTTGTGATTGGCTTAGGTGGCGGGACTGCGGACAATACCCCCCCCCCCCCCGAAACTCACCTCCTAGGGAGCTGCTGAAAGGGTTACTGGGGGACAGCGCAGCGGGCTGCTGGGAAGTGGAGCTGGAGCTGAATGGGTTGGGGAAATCTAACGCACGCACGCACACACACACACACACACACACACACACACACACACACAGCAAGGGGGGAGCCATGGGGGACGGGAGAGGTCAGTGGGACAAAAAAATAACTCACAGTGTGTGTGGGGTGAACAGAATAAATGCCACGGGTCAGTGTTTGCGGACGGAATTTTGGACGAAACGTCGACAGCTTATCGGAGCATTCGCGCATGATGTGCATAGGATGCCCGGGCTAAATGTCCGTTTTTCATGGGCAGGAATTCTTTTTTTCCACGGCGGAGGGTGCATATAATTCAGGACGACATGTCTTGTACATGTCGGAGAGTTCCCTTATGTTGCTCAGATGTCGCAATGGGGCCGCCACGGCGGTTGGGGGCCTACTCACATGGTGTGATCTGGCTCTGCCTGGCATGATGATGACTTCACTGTGATATTGTTGCCATGATCAGGATTCCACAGAGGAGCGACAAGTTTACACCATCTTTCTATTGACGTCATTTGCTTCACTCAAACTGTGTGTGCCACGCTCACAGTCGCAACAAAATAAATGAAAATGAACAAAAAAAACAAAACCAATTATTCCATGAGATGACACCTGACTAACCATTTCATTGCTTTGGCCTGAGCACAAAAAGAGCGAATCAACAAGTTTGTCAGAAAGGATAGGTATGAGAGAAATAAACATTTAAAACATCAAAAAGTGTTCAGCTTACTTGCAAATGTTTGCGAGGTGGACATTGTATCAACACCCGGAGAGCTGGTGAGAGAAGAGGGGAAGAATTTGACAGATTCAGAAAACAGCAGAGAAGTGATTATATGACCCGAAAAAATATGTTTTAAAATGAACTACCTGGCAGGAGTGGAGCCAGTAGACAGCTGACTGCCAAACAGGGTGCTATACTGTGGGGGCCCAGCAGGTGGTACTGCAGACAAACATTTCACAAACACATTTTTACTTGATCCAAATGAGAAACATAGGGTTTAAATCTAAGACTGACGTGGGGGAAAATGATGTGAGTCAGGAAACAAGATTTCCTCCTTAACACATTTAAAAAAAAAAAAAAAATCTGCCTTGGTGAGTCAAAAGCGGCTGATTTTAAACCGATTAAAACGAGTCAAGGGGCTCCTTTGAAGCCAACTGTGCGTGATGCGGAGCAAACACAATGAGCGTAATTCAGCGGCTAACAGCCTTGGCATTTGGAGGAAAGACATTACGCAACCTCGCTGAGCGGGCCGTCACAATCTGGATCACACGCACACTCCACTGCAATCCTTTTTAAAGACAACATACCTAAAACTAAGTGACTGTAATACAATGGGCGAAATAATGATTGGATCCCGTGCTGAATACTTATACGAAGAAATTAGTTATCGCTTTTTATACATAGTGTAGTGGCGTGTCTCTAAATTTGAAGGTGAATTGGCAGTAGAAAGTGGCATACCTGTTTCAGAGAAGACGCTGTCCAGGTGGGACACCGCAGCGTACCTGTCCTGGGCATTGGCAGTGGTCTGTTGCTGCTGGGACAGCGAGTGAGGAAGAGGAGGCTGCGGCTGTTTCAGCCCTCCGAAGTCCAAGCTGAGCGATTTGGGGAAGGCTCTGAAGGGCCCCGTGGCGCCCGATGTTGACGCGGTGCGACCTGAGACCGATACAAAAAAGGAAATAGCTACAGATAAAAAACATCAAAAACCAACAACCCAAAATGAATCCAAACAAACCCACAAAGTGCTCAGTAATGTAAAGGGTTCATGCTGGAAGAGATATTGAGGGTTAGTGTGAATTATTTAAAAAAATAAAAAATAAAAAAAAAGAAATAGCAGGCTTGCTGATGGGTTTCAGCACACAAAAACGAATGATTCACATGGTAAGCACTTTAGCAACCATTAGCCATTGAGGATGGCAAAACCTGTCTTTCTTTTCCAAATTGGGACACTTTTATTAGTTAACAATTTACAAAATTAGCTGAACTCTTGAAATAAAAAAAAAAGAGAGAGAAAGATTAACATGGTTCGCATCTAAGTGGGCAGCAACCATTAGCCACAGAGCATGCTAGCATCTGAGAAAGGCGTTCTTTTCCTTAACTGTGACATTTGTATTAGTTAATAATTTACTAAATTAGCTGAATTCTTGAAATAAAAAAGAGACAAAGATTAGCATAATTAGCATCTTAGCTGGCAACAACCATTAGCCACAGAAAAAGCTAGCAGCAGATAAAGACTGTTTTCCTTTTTAAATTGTGAAAATAATTCACATAATTAGGTAAACTCTCTGGTCTAAATCAACTTGAAATAAGACTATTTTGTTGATATAAAGTGTGCAAGTGCTGAACTGATGATGTGTTGAATATGTACAACTAGCCGTAGTGGTTGCGAGAGGTACGCACTGTGGGATTACAGCGGTATGATTTATTTCTATTAAGTGAAATAGCAAGCTTTCTGCCAGGTAGTTTCATTACACAAACACCACTGCAAGCAACAGCAAAAGAAGAGAGAAAGAGAAAGATTTGCATGGTTAGCATCTTAGCGGGCAACAACCATTAGCCACAGTGCATGCTAGCATCTGATACAGCAAGTCTTTTTTTTTCCTGAACTGTGAAACCTTTATTATTCATTTCTATTCAAATACGTAGAAAATCAGATAAATTCTTGAAATAACAGACTCTCTTGCTGATGTAATGCATGCAAGTGATGAACTGTTGATGTGGCGAATATGTACTACTAGCCGTAGTTGTCAAGATATGGACTATTTTTGAAAAATCTAACGTGTAGGATTGTGGAATTACAGCGGTGCCCCACATATTTATTTTTAAGTGCTTTGACGCCGCCGACGTGGAGTGAAATATCAGCAGCCCGCCGCTGACCGCAGGCAGCAGCTGCGGCCTCCTAAAAATAGCAAAGTGAGAACTCGTCTGATCGGAGCAGCAAAGGGCTCGATGCATGAGAGATGGATCTTATGCATATTTGACATATGGCAAATACACCAGTGGGATGAGAGGGACAAGGGGGGCGGGTCTTACCAAACGTGAAGTGTTTTTTGAAAGAGCTACCGGCTACAAGGTCAGAAGACACACACACACACACACACACACATAGCATAAGAGGCTGTTAATCTGAAAGACACATGAAAAGGAAGGAGAAAGCAATTGGGATGCCCACCTGAAGGCCGGGGGAGGGCAGGGAAGGAAGGACCGTGAGCTGAAGACAATGAGCCCGGGCGCTGTCTCTCAATCCCGCAGACATTCTGCTCTGCAATAGAGAGCCGAAAAAAAAAAAAAAACACGAGGGAAATGTATTGATTGGATTACAGCGCAAAACAGTCCAGCTAGTGACGTTACCTTTCAGCGGCGGATCCCGGAAGCTTTGGGAGCGCGAAGGCCGCGCTGTGAACGCATCGGGCCGGGCGTCGGCGGGCGAGGCGCGATCCCAATGCGGCATCTGGGACTGCGGAGACGGAAAGATGCGAAAATGAGTCCGGAGTCCACATCATGGCTGCTGACAGCGAGCATCTCTCACCACCGTCCTGGCAGGCCGGGCGTTGGGGGGCAGGTTATGAGGGGGCTGGCCGGCCAGCGGACCATGGACGAGGACGGTCTGGACACCTGGACTCCAAGGTCCCTCCACATCTCTCCGATTCTTACTTTTGGAAAAATGCCTGCAAGAAAGTTTATGAATGTCGCAGGATGGGACAATTTGTAAAAATGGTCTTCAAGGTGACATGTTACGGGACAATGACTTTGCCTTTTTTTTCGTTATAATCTCGGTTCCGCTTTCATAAGAGGAAGTCACTCACCTGGAGGCAACCCCTCTATTCCACTTCTTCAACCAAGGAGAGTCCAATTAGCTCCATTCAAATCCCTGACATGTTATGTTATCGCCCGGAAATGCTTTTACATGGCGTCGGGGCATCGGCTCACCATTTCTTCTTCTCGTATTTGTCCTGCAGGAACTCTTTGAACTTCTGCGAGTCCTTCATGTCAGAGCAGCCGTCCGTCTTGGGCTCAAACGCGCACAGCCACGTCCTCCTGCCGACCTGAGCACAAACGGCAAACGACGGGAAGCTGACGGCAAGGAAATCTAGTCGGATGCTTAGGCGCAGTGATTGCCAATTATTTACTTCTTGTGGCGGCCTCGAAGCGCTGCTGACGTGTGCAGCCAAACTTGCGGAAGTCACTGCCGCGAAGATGGACGAACATGGACTACAGGTAGTTTTATTTTGAGTTTTACTTGCGTGACGCTTGTTGGAGAAATCTGAATTGACAATCGCACGGATTCGCAAATCATCATTTGGGAACTCGCGGGACTGTCCATATATTTGTGTTTTATGATATCACCCTTCAAGGCGGCATGTTGACTAAGGAGTAACTCGTGTTGGCCAGCGGCCGTTTTGACAGCAAAAAGCAGCGTGATGGAGGATTACAGTCAAGGTCCAACAGGCAGGTGAGGCTCCGTGTGGAAACACACAATATAACAATACTCTCAGACATACCATCTTTATCCTCTTCACAGAATTATGCCGGCAAGTTTTTTTGGGGGGGGGTTCAAGTACGCTTACAATGTGTTGCGTACACCAGTCTGTCTGTCTAAGTGAGAATGTCTGAAAGGAATGCAAACAACGTTTGTTTTTTTTTGTTTTTTTAAATAATTTTGATATGGTGTCTCTATATTAGAGATTTTCAATTATAAGTAACGATAAATGCTTTTAGGGTTGCGTCTACTATGTCCCGAGCCCCCGTGAACAGTAGCACACACATGCTGGCCTGCAATTAACTGAAAAGCACTCCACCTAAAAGCTTGTGGACATAATCGTCCATTGATCCTTTCGATGGGATGCTGGAGAGGCTGTGAGGAAGTGGGCCGAGTTTCGGGCGGGACGTCTTTCTGCTTGTTCGTGACAGCGTCACTCACCTCGTTGCCGTGGTTTTGGAGGAATTCCACTTCCTGTTGGGAGAAGGTCGTCATGGAGATGGACTTGACCCTGTGCGGAGGGTTGAGGCCTCGCCTGGGGGAGGATGGCGAGTGGTTAAAAAAGAAATCAACACAAGCGCAACTCATGTGTTGTCATTCCAGGCAGAGTAAACAGCAGGTGGGCGTGTAAACATCGCCGCGGTGTGTGCGTGGTGTGCGGGGTTGGTGTCGGGGGGGGGGGGGGGGGGGGCGTCTAACGTGTGTGAAATCTTCATCCATGCTGGGGGGAGGGGGAGGGCATATGGAAAGCCGTCTGAGCATTTATTCCATCTCCTTGATATCCATCTTAAGATCACTAGTGAAGCTATTCTGTCTTTCATATTAATTCACGGAACATTTGCCTTTGTTTTAGCGTGAGGCTAACCTGTAAGAACAGAACATGGATGTAGAATAAATCTGATATTGTTTTATAATTTAAAAATAGATGGGAAGAGAACCTTGAAAAAAAAAAGCATATTAAATCGAAATATGGGGCGAGGGGGAGTCGCAGTCCTACTTTTGGCGTACTAATATGGCCTATAAGTAAACTGCTGTGTTGCACTAGTAACAGTACTGGGCCCAACTAGTAGGCATGTGTCATGCACTAGTAGGCTCCTGGATCTAGTAGCAACAAAATGCCCACAAGTAGTTTTGCCTCACTAGTAACATGTAGTTGTCAGATTCGTATGGAAAAGTTGTCCTACAGGTGTGCAGAAATGTCACGGTGGTCAAAATACTAGTAAGACACAGTGGACCTACTACTGAACTGTAGTACTAGTGATCAGAGGCGGAACCATGGGTGGGCCTTGGTGTGCACAGATTGACAGACTGCCCACCCAGTGAGATTCATGAAAAAATATATACTGAAAATATTTTAGGAAATTATTATTAAATTATTTTTGAATTTGTGTTTTGTTCTTTTATTGGATATTAAGAATGGCATAATCATGCTTTTCGAAGGAACTTCATATTATTCAGTTTGTCATTTTTATTTGAATATACGTTGTGTCCGGACAGGAGGATTGTGCTCAGTGTGAGAAATATTCAGGCCCACCCATTAGCCACGTTCTGGCTCCGCCCCTGCTAGTGAAGGCAAAGTGCGTACTAGTGCATTAACCTTAATTGGATATCGAGGATATTGAATAAATGCTCAAATGGATTATTATTCAATATCCTTCATATCAAGCTTAACAGTCTCGCTTGTAGGATAACTTCGGCAAACAGGTAGGACAACTACTGAGGAAAAACTGCACAAGTTGATGTCATTCTGCTAGTGCGCCGTAGGTTGTTGTACTCGTGCGATGACTTATCTAACCAATACTTGTACATGGACTTTAAGCTGGATATGAAGGATATGGACTCAATTGATCAAACACAACAGGATTGGGCAATAACAACAGAGTGGCCTTCCCGTGGAGTGCTGCTAGGAGTGGGCTGAACATGCAAAATGTGTCCACACACACACACACACACGCCCACACTCCAGAGGAGCTGGTGGAGGGGACGGAAAGAAACAAACCTTGCACTCAATGACTCGTTTTAAAACGCTGTGGGAAGACAGAGAGTGTGTCAATATGCTTGGAAAGCATCTCCCTCCCTCTCTTGCACCAACATGTGCAAGCGTGCTGCAATCTCCGGGCCTGCCACTTCATCTCTACTATACACACTCACTCTGCTGCCTGCAAGAACTGCAATTGGAAAAGCACAGGCTGCAGATGCTACTCACAGCATTCCGGAGCACGACGTGCAAACGAAGGTGCCCACGGTCACGTCCGTGTACGTCACCCCGGGCTGGTTGCACTCGAAGCAGTGTTTGTTTACTCCGGACTGGGCCAGCTCCCGGACCTTGCGTGCGCATATCTCCTGGTTGTCCCGGTGCTTACGGTTCGACATCGTGGATCCGGAGGAGGGGCGGGGTGAGGGAGTCGAGCCTCCGTCCGAGCGCCGTCTCCCGGGATCTCCACCTCCGCCACTTCACCGCCGCATTGTGGAGCGGGGGGCGGGGGTTCTTGGGGGTCGAGGGGCGTGGGCTGGTGCTTCGAGAGAACGCCACTCGGCTCCTGCTTCGCCTCGAATACGAGGCAGCACGTAGGTGACAAGTTAGACCGAACAGGGTGCGACAAATACCGGAAACACGCGGCCCTTGTTCAAAATAAAAGCATTGCATTACACCGGGCGTGTGCCATAATTCAAACGTGGGGTTTTGAAGCACCAACCATGTATTCTATATTTTTTTCATAGGTTGTTAAAAAAATTGTAAACCATTATATAATTTGGTTCGTCTTACTGTATATTTTTTTAGCGTACACAACGGAAAGTCGAGCAACCTTTTGGTCAGCAGAGGGCGCACGTTCATGTCTAGCTAGCTTAGAGTCACGTGACTCTTCAGAGTTCCGGGTGTGTGACGCCACACGCGTGGCATTCATGCTCGCCTCTAAAGTGCGTGTTTTTATTGAGCGCAATACTTTTCATACTGTGGTGATTGAAAAGAACCAGCACGGTGGAAACAAAAAAATGAAATTGTCTTTGGACTCAGACCATTCAAAAAGCATTTTCAACGCGACATAATCTGACTGAACTGAAAAGCAATAGCACAGTCAACACTTAAAATATAAACTGTCTTTAAACGCGTTTTTTTTTAGCATTGTAAAGCATTTTCGACTCACGACATTTGTCTTAAAAACATATACAGAGAAAGCGCTAGCTAGTTCGAGTCATGTGACTCATCGAATTCCAGGGTGCATGACGTTCGTCGTGTGGGTTTCAAGGCTCGACTCGAAAGTACGTCCTTTCGTGTGTGCGTGTTGTTTGTTTGCACACTGTGGGCGGTGTTGCGTGGGGAGAAAACTAGTTGTCAGACAAGAAAAACACACTCCAACGTGTGTACGTGTAAGTGTGTGTGCGTGTACGTGTCTGTGTGTGTGCGCATCTGTACGTTTGAGTGCGCGAGTTCTGATGACGCGTCAAACGTCTGCCGAGCTCCATCGTAGACAGTAGCCGCACAAATCCAACAATCCGCAGGACGCAAAATGACAAAGTAAACCTTGCCAGGACGAAGTTGGATTTTTCTTTTTACTTCTATTTTTATTTGTTTGTTGTTTTTTTGTGCCCAAACGAAGAGGATTATGACTATTAAAGTGGACTTTGAGGAGTGTTTGAAAGACTCCCCACGCTTCAGGTAACACTGCACCACTGCACTCCTTGTGATGGAAAAGAAAAGAAACAAAAAATAAAATAAAATAAAATAAAAAAAAAAAAATATATATATATATATATATATATATATATATATATATATATATATATATATATGTGTGTGTATGTATATATATATATATATATATATATATATATGTATATATATATATATGTATATATGTATGTATGTATTATATGTTCAACACATATCGAAATACATCAATACATGGGGTGTGATTCGATTCAAGGATGGTACATATTGAGGTGGAAAGATGCGATTTGCTGACATGTAAATAAATATAAGTCAGTTTTTGGTATGCCCCTAATATATACTTTTTGTCAGATTTTGGTAGAATGACATGAAATAAAAAAAAAAAATCAAATATGGTCTTGTGTGTAGTACTGAAGTACTACTGTTTGAGCACTTTTATAATTTCCATGTTTAGCCATAAAGTGGAAGCATATGTCAAGGCGGGCATTATGGTGCTGTTACAAGCATATAAGCCGGCGAGAGCAGTTTTTGGGTGTGCCCCGGGTCTGAGTCAGTCTTGTGCATCGCAGGTAGTAATCTGGCATCTTTCAAACTTGACCCCCATACACACACCTATCATTTGCGCAGAGAAGCTTTGAGACAACTTGGCTCAGCCAAGGCAGCGGAAAACAAAACACTAAAAGGTGACGCAAAAGCAAGAGAAAGGTGGGGGTGTACTGTACTGTATATAGTAGCGTGGCCATTTTGTTACTCTAAAATAGCGCAGCCTCAGGTTGCCAGGTGACAGTTGAGGTGAACAGGAAGTGAGCCGAGTGCCACAGGAAGTGTGAAACTTCACTTTTGGGCCATTGACGTTGACACAAGAAAGAATCTTTACCTCTTGCCTCTTTCCTCATTTTGTACTTCCTCTGTTAATGTGTGTGTACTATGAATAAATGGAAATATCACTGTACTGTCAAATATCAAAATAAGAACATACTAAAAGATAATGTAAAGGAATAAGATGACGTATACCAAAGCCAAAAGTCACAGCCATACAGCTGTCCATCCGTGTATTGCGTGGCAAGAGTGAGTGCCATGCAACTCTCTCTCTCCGCTGTGCACAGCAGTTGCTGTTCGTCTCTCTTTATCTTGGCTTACCTTCCAAAAACAGTCAGCTACTAGCACAATCACTTGCGCTTTTCACTTTCTTGGGAGCCCATACTAAGGATTCTTTACGTCGGGAAAAAACAAGATAGGGGACATACGGGTAGGGAAGTTGTGCATTGTCTGGAAAAAAGTTGTACATTTCAGGAAAAAAGGTTCAGCTCTCTGGAAAAAAAAAGTTTCATATTTCCCCAAAAGGAACAAAGGCATATTTCTGAAAATAAAGTTCAACTTTATTTTATTTTCTGAAAAAAAAAAGTAATTCAATTCTAAAAATAAATTTTTGGTAGGTTGTGTAGGTAGGCAGAGCTGCAATATTAGCATAGACTAGCTTTGTCTAGCAGTGCTTCTAGCGTTAGCTTCTGCCAACCGGCACGTACACAAATGTTGAGCAAAGTTGTCTGTGTGAAGGTTGAGGGGTTATTTGGCAATTTGTCCACTGCGTGCGCCATATGCATGACTCCATGTACTAATTGGAGTGTAATCTGGCAGCTCATTGGTGAAGTGCCGCCTACACGAGTGAAAATACAACCATTCTTTACAGCTGCTTGTTTTACTGGGGGAATATGGTTAAATTAGCAAGTGGTGACTTTGCACACGTGACTTTCATTTGCAGTCTGGACGCAGAGGTGTGAACATTTCCAGAAGTCCAATAAAAAGTGGCTCGATTTGTTGCTAATTAACTTTCTCAAAAACTTCAATTTGCCTTTGTGTGTTTGTGTCAGAGCTGAAATTGAGGCCGTCCAAGCTGACGTGGGTGAACTTGAAACACGATTAGACAAGGTGAGTTTGGTGTGAATAAAATGAAGTCATATATTCATTTATTTTAAATTAAAGTTGTATATTTTGGTGAAAAAAAAGTTGTATATTTTCAAATCATAGAACCGTATGCATTCATGATAAAGTTGGAAATTTATTCAGATTAAAGTCATATCATGAGACTGTGGTCAGATAATTTCGAGAAAAGAAGTTTGTTTTACATAAATGCAATTAAAATTAAATATATACTTTTGATATGAAATTTGTGTATTTTTTTACATTGAAGTCCTAATAGTATGAGAAAAAAGTTTTATATTTTCCAGAATCAAGTCACAATTTTACCAGAATTGATTTTAATTCAAAATTAAAGTCATAATACTACAAGAATAAAGCTGTACATTTTCAATAATAAGTAAAAAACATTGTACTTTTTAAACAGTTATCATACAAGAATAAAATCATAATATTACGTGTTTGAAGGTGTAACATGAGAAAAAGTCATACTACAAGTATATTTTTCTCCAAATGTTTTAGATTTTCTAGGTTGAAGTTGCAATTTTACAATCAATCCGTTAATTATATTAAATAATTAAATCAATTAATTTTTGGATAAAAAGCTGTCAATGTTCAAGATTAAAGTTGTAATATTACAAGAATAAAGTTGTACACTGTATTTTCAATAAAAAAAAGCTTTGTTATTGTTAATATTTTTTTCATTTTGAGTCAAAATTTTAATAATAGAAAAATGTATTTAAAAAAGTTTGATATTTTCAAGACAAATCAAAAATGTTATGGGAATAACGTCGCATATTTGAGATAAAAGTTCAGACATTTGAGATGAAAAGTAAGATGACTGATATCAAAGTTATCGGCCAAGTTGTCAAAGCTTTTTTAGATCAAAGTCTTAATATTAGGAGAAGAAAGTTTCATATTTGCGATAAAGTCCCACATTTTAGAGATAAAACGTTTTTTTAATGAGTTGTAAAATGACAACAATTTAGTCATACATTTTTAAAGATAAAAAGCCACATTCTGTACAGAATAAAAGTCGTAATATTATGAGAATAAAATTGCATATTTTGAATTTATTTAGAATGGTGAATTTTTTAGATTAAAGGTGAAATATTGCAAGTTTAATGTTATCTATTTTTTAGGTTAGAGTTATTTTAAAAAAAACACATTTTTGGAGCTGCAAAGTAATATATTTTCCAGATTAAATTTGTAATGTTGCAAGAAAAAAGTCATCTATTTTTTAGGAAAGTCGAAATGTGAGGCAGATAAAGTTGTATAATCTAAAGTCATACAGTTTTTAGATTTAAAGTTGTACTTTTATGAGTGTTAGGCTGTATAGTTTTGAAATAAATAAATTCTGTGCAGCACATGACCTAATTCTGCCCAGAAGCTGACTGAACCCGAAGTTGGTCACTTCGCAGACGAGCACAGGCCGACAGTCCTGCGAGAGGGAGGGCTGTGCCGCTGTGGGTGGTCACACTCGACTTTAGTCATGGCCAATCAAAGCGGCTCCTTTCGCTCCCTCTGAATGCGGCACGACAGTCCCGCACTTGATTCTTGACATGGTCGTGTGAACTGACCACTCGGAGACGTCAAGTCGGATATTTTGGAGCTGTACTGCCTATTTTTCAAGCTCTTTCTTAGCACACACATACGCTGTCTTGTAGCTGGTGAAACAATGCCAGGCCATGCTGGAGGCCGGCCGAGTCTACTACCAGACCAGCAAGAGCTTTGTGAGCGGGCTCCAGAGTCTCGGACAGCACTGCTCCGGGGACACCACCATGGAGGTGCAGCCAGCGCCGTCATTAGAAGCACTCAACTCCGACAGTTCATTTGCATCCCAATCATGTTGTTGTTGTTTATGTTTTTTCCTTTTTTTTTTAAGGAGTGTTTGCAGACATTTTCCCACAAGCTGTCCCTCATCTTGGACGCGCAGGGGGTGAGTTAGTTTGTCTGTCTGCTTGTTGCACGCAATGCCTGATGTCGTTTCTCAGGAACAGCACTGAAGCTACTGCTGAATTATTGTCTTTAATCTGGAAAACATACGACTTTCATCTTGAAAATATGTGACCTGTTATCCGAACATATACAAGTAATGTTACAACTTTAATCTTGACAATATCAGGTTTTAATTTTGAAAATATCTGACTTTATACTGACTAATATTTCAACTTGAATCTCATAGTAATGAGTTTGTTCTCACAATAGTACAAGCTTGGTCTTGAAACGATTCCATTTGAATCTGGAAAATAAATGACTTGACTCTCATAATATTTCAATTTTAACATTTATATATGCACAACTTCAATCACAAAAAGTAAGCCGAATCGATTTTTTATCTTGAAAAGATATGATTTAACCTCGAAATATGTCCATTTGAATCCAGAAACCACAGGACCCCCCAAAAATGTAACTTTGTTCTTGTAATATTATGGCTTTAATCTTGAAAATCGGAAACCTACAACTTTTTCCATATTACAATTTAAACCTCAAAAACCCATGACTTTAAAATATTCCGTTTTGTTCTTGTAATATCACAACTTTAATCAAAAATGCTGTACACAACTCTGTTCTCATAATAATCAGACGTTTTATCACGAAATTATACCGCTTCATTCCCATACTGTTACAACTTTAATCTTGAAAATACAAGACTTTAAGATATAAAATATGAGACTTTGTTTTTGTAATATTTTGATTTGTATCTAAAAAAAATATAAATACAATTTGTAAGTATGTAACAAATACCTAACCTAACACATCTTCCCCTTTTAGGAGGTAATAGAAATAACACAGAAGTCAGTCAAGACGAAGCTCCAGACTTTCGTAAAAGAGTGAGTCACAGCCACAAATGTTGTCAATTCGCGCAGCGCCCTACATCATGGTCACTCACTTTGTCCCGTTTGCGTTCTTTCCCGCTGCTCCAGAGATGTGCGGCGCTTCAAGGACGCACGCAAGGAGTTTGAGCGAAGCAGTGAATCCCTGGAGGGGGCGCTGGCGAGGAACGCTCAGGCGCCTCGCGGGAAGCCTCACGAGGTGGAGGAGGCGAGCAGCTCGCTCCTCAACGCCCGCCGGGCCTTCAGATCCGGCGCTCTGGACTACGTCCTGGAGGTAAGCATGGGATGAGGTCAATTCTTTGGGGCGGGGTGAGCTCCTAAGCCTCCAAACTGGAGCTGTGCTTGTCATTCTGTTACAGATCAACATCATCGAGGCCAAGAAGAAGACGGAACTGTTGATGGCCGTGAGTGAAACCGAATCCAATCCAAGTTTGAAATATCGAATAGCACATCCCGAAAGTGTTCACATTTCACGTTTCCACATTATTATTTTGTTGTGTTATATACACCCTTAGCCAAAATGGAATAGTTATTTTGACGCCTCAAATTTCTACACACCGCGCCCCAAAAATGCTCAATTGAAATTTTGAGATTTTTACATAATTAAAAAAAAAAGAAAATCACGTGTAATTAACAAGGCATTTAGAACCTTTGCGACTTGATTCTTGTGTTAATAGGACTTGAATCGGGAAAATGTGCACATTATCTAGAATCTGTGCGTCTGCTTGAAAATAGACAGCGTTTCGATTTGAAAGTATACAACTTTTTTTCCTTAAAAATATATAACGTCATGCTCAAAGGGTTACAACTTTCACCAATATACGTTTTATCCCAAAAATATGCATCTTTATTCTCCTAATATTACAACTTTGATCTTCAAAATGTCTTTTTCATCTAAAAAATATTCAACTTTATTCTTGTGATACCACTTTTTTCTTAAAATGCAATGCACAAAAATATCCAAATTTATTCACATAAGATTACAACTTCAATCAGAAAATATCCGACTTTTTGTGTTTGACTTTAAAAGAATTAAATAAAATCACGCTTATAACTTTGCAGCCTTTGCTCACTACTTTGTTGATGCACCCTCACGACTTCATTCTGATATTGCAACTTGACTAACAAAAGTATGTGACTTTTGATCTCAAACACGTGACTAATATCGCAATATTACAACGTCATCTGGAAAATATACAACTTCTTTCAAATTAGATCA